>NW_001813981.1:26989-98988 GCF_000149585.1 Histoplasma mississippiense | reverse complement strand
GGTGGCGTAGTGGTAGGCGATGTTCATGAAATGGTTTCTAGAGTAAGCACTTGGTGTTTGGACCATCACTGCTGAGACAAGAAGGTAGTGGGTTTGAATCCCATCCTCTACAAAAGAACTTTATCATAGTGTGAGGGATATTGAGGGTGCTTTTTCTTATCTCATTTCTATTGATAACTGTCACTGCAGGTATATTCGACTAGCTTAAAAACCCACGACTTGCATTACGTGCCCGGGGTCCGCTGAAAACATGAAGCTTGACTGCAACAAATATGATCTCCATTTTTCCACATGCACTTTCCTGGGTGTCAGCTGCTTGCACTTGAATTTTCCACTGCCCCTTTTGCACTACCAATTCTCCATGGATATCTATAATATCCAGTCCATTGCGTTTAGCTGCCCCTTGGCTATCTTGCAATCGCGATGCGTCTTGTTTGCTGAACGACAAAGGAGAAGCGGGGTCGCAGCGAGAAAATGATTCTGTAACGGACAATGATCGTGTTGCGTTTTTTGCGTTAGAAATGTCAACATTTGTGTCTGATGATGTGGCCACGTGGACGTGTTGGTTGCTGCAGCAAGTGTTGGAACCAGGGGTACTGGGAACGAAGCCCGTGTCAGCTGGCGTGGTAGACGCAGTTCCTTTGAATCCACTCCCATCAGCACCGTACGGTTCTCCATCAAGGACGATATCAGCATCACAGTCTATTCGGATCTTGACTCGGTCGTCGCTCAGTGGAGTGTTGCCCGGACTAGGTGGCTGTTTGCTAAATCCGCCCGACCTCATCAGTAATCCGAGAGGGGCAATCGTAGGGAGATTCATTTTATTGGCTATGACCTGGAAGAGGCTTGATATCCTCGCTTTTGCTACGCCGGAGAAATCAGCCCTCATGGAATTCAGATTAATTAATGTGTTTTCATCCCCGATCTCGACTATTAGTTCATGAGATGTGTCGTCGACAAAAGGGCGAGAATAATGGACCCAACCTCCAGAAGTGGTTCTATCCGAGGTTGGGACGTCGTTTACAAACTGAACCCCCGACTGGCGGATATCTTGCAATCGAATGATGATTTCTGACTTTCGTCGTAATGAATTGTAACTGATCGCATGGGGAACAAGCTTTTGCTCAAGCCCCCGAAAGTGGAAATACCGGCAGTCACGCAGGAGAGCAGCCCGGTGTTCTTCGTTCCGTACATGGAGAGGATATCCTTTAAGCATATGGAGGAGCTCGGCAAACACTTCGGCTGAGCGGTTGATCACCACAGGCGGAGTAACAGCTGGTGGGCGCAGGAGGTTTGGACGATCGAAGGTTTCCTTGGGAGTGGTAAAAAATATAGCAAAAGCGAGTGAGAAGAAGTTCGGATAATCCCCAGGACTAGAGAAGAGATCACGGGGAATTTGGAAATGTCGATCTCCGATTTGTATGAATATCTCTGACTCGACTAGTTGAGAGATCAAACGCGGCACTAAAAATCATGAAGGTTAGGGGGAAGACGCCTGGATAAAAATGTTGTGAACTGGTAACGTAACTTACGACTGTAAAATTGGGCATCCGCAATCAGCCTGGCAAGGTGGGTTCCATCTTGCGGTCGCACATAGTAGCCTTGAGTTTTGAGGGACAATTGTCAGTCATGCCATGTAAAATACATGCAAATCAATGTTTCTATAATACTAAGAAGAACTCGCGGTAGCAGAACCCAAATACCTTGAAGATGTCTCAATATATCTCGAAAATTGGCGGGGTCGCGATCAATGTACAGAGTTCGCACTGCTGCACCATTTTCATTGTGACGCAACTGCTCCTCAAAAAAATGTGAAAAATATGAGGGTGCTCTAAGACTTTTAGTCCATAAGTTCTGACTACGGGTTTGGACATGAATTGCTGGACTAACCATCAGAGGATATCGACGATCCAGACAATCTAAATAACTCGGAGCCTATCTGAATGGGAAATACCTTTTCAGAGGGGAGAAGGCAGGTTTTCCCCTTCTCTGAAGAATCTGGCTGCTTCGAAACTCCAGGGGAGGAGGTGGAGAAATTTGAGTTCTGGTTGGGAGAATCCGCTCTACTATTTTGTCTCATGTTGCCGTTATTATCCATTTCAACGTCGACTGTTCTTCTAGAACGTGGCTCCGAGTCCGAGGACATAGCAATCGGTTGCAGATCCCTATCCGTTGCAAGATAATGAGCGGATTCGATACCGCTGTGTTCTGAATTATTAGTGGTAAGTTTTGGGAGACCCATTCTCCCTTCATGGAGGTGCTGTGAATCCGATTTCCGTTTTGCAGCACGAGACTGAGACGGAGGCATTGTCGGCATCGGGACTGGGATAGAAAGCTAATGGGGTGTCGGAAGTTGCTCCTGGACAGGAAATGTAGCAACCCCCACTGCTGCTAGATGTGGAGGAGTAGACGAAGCCGCTTCCGGAGTTCGAGTGGATTGTGATGGTCCGTCCAGGTTACGGACTCCTTCTCGCTGGTCATTAACGAGCCGTTCTTGGACTTCGTAAATGCGGTTAGTGTTCAGGAAGGAAGAGTTAGGTGTGTTCCAGTCTGGGATGAGTTCGGAGGAGCCAACGAACGATATACCCCAGGAAATTTAGACTGGGGAGCGAACTCAGGAGGATTGGCTTATTTGCTCCAGTCGATGTCAATCCCTTGTCGGCAATTCATTCGTTTGAAGGGCCCGGGGAATGCCTGACTGGAGAGATGGATGTAACATCAGGTTCAAGGACAGAGTCGCACGATTCGATTAGTGAGTATGTGGAGATTTCTGGTGTCAACTCGTATGGGCACGATGCCAGCGATGGGTTCAATGGTAGTGTCTCTTCATCTGGCTTTCCAAGTTGGGAAGAAGCGACATTGAAGGGATCAGAACTGAGTGGGGAGGACATTCACCATGCACCCACTTTGCGTTCACTACGGAGTACTCCGTACATCTTCACTTCATTGCGGGTTGTGGATTTGAAAGGATTGGTAACTAACTAGTGTGTGAGCTACAGAAGCAATTTCATCATTCGGTTTGTCAGAATAGTTAAAGCGGCACTAAGACACAGTTGCAATGGAAGGCCAAGGCATTAGATGATTTGATCTGGTACTTCAGAAAAGCAATTTGCAACACCAGGAGTGACTATGTCTGAAGTTTCATCTCTGAAGGATTTGTGGAAGAAGTTGAGGATTGCTTTGTTGGGTGGTGCAACTTTGAAATCCTGAATCAGCCTTACATCATCAAGCAACAGTTCAGGCAAGCTGGCAATATGTGCGTTGTAAGAGAAGTTGAACTTGGTTGGTGGTTAGTATTATCAATCTAGGGGCTAGCGGTAGGCTTGTGCAGGACGATTCGTTCCCTCTATGATACCACCACGGCGCTGGTGGTGATCGAGCTCTTTTGCCCCAGTGTTCTAACAGGTTTGAGGCCCGTATAAGAGCAACTGCTATTTAGAGTGTGCCAACATGCTATCAAAGGTTTGAATCAGAGTAATATCCCCTGCTAATGCACACTCTGTTAACCATGATGGAGGAGATTGGTGGTTAGGCAGCCTGACCCAGCTCGGATGGTATCTCCTCGTCTGGGGGCGAGGCAACAATCAGCGCAATACCATTAGTGCAAGAACCAAGCTGTTAGCTTAGAAGTACCAACCAATAATTTCTCATACTAAAATCTATGTAATCTGATTTGTTGATACTTCTTGATCCATATTCATATCCACCGTGGATGTGATACCCCTGGCCACCCTGGCCACCCTGGGATAGAAATATGGATTTTACAGGTGATTTCCAATTCTTCAATGCTTCTTTTAATCGGATTGAATAATTTTTTTATTAGACAGTACAAAAATAGATGCAAAGTGAAAGTGATCTATCAGTGCGTTTCTTGCAGACATTTCATCTCTTGAGAATATTAGATTCAAATCTATGAAATCTCTTCATCGCCTCCCAACTGTCAATCTGTTCAATGATATTGATCCACAGAATTCATATACTCTATTCTCTTTCTATATCTCAAAGGCAGATATTCAGAATATTGTCAGTTCCATCAATGTCTACACAGAGATTCAGATATCAAAGAATTCAGTCATTAATTCACAGAATTCACAGTCAACTACTTCTGCAGAAATCAAGATATTTCTTGAGCAGATTATTGATATAAAAGTATATAAATCTTCAACAATTGAAAATTATTGAAACAGAAATGATGTACAGAGATCACTTCATTCATCAAGATTTTATATAACATAGTATTAATTTGAGTAAATCAAGAAATATATTCATATATCTAATTCTCACAGGCTGAAATCCTACTACTCTTTCTTCATACAGAAGCTAAAGTCTTTATACTTCAACTTTCATATAATATATAAGAAATATTACAATTCAGATTCAAATCTCTTCATTGATGATTAATATTATTATTATTCTTCCATTATAGATGTATGCAGCCAGTGAATATGATATTTATCTAAAATACTTCAGAAATTTTCAACATAAGAATAAGTTAATATATAAAGTCAATTTAATACATGTAATAGCAGAATTCCAGCTCAGAATCAAACAACTATTCAAATTATTCAATTTAATAAAGAATGTTAAAAGAATGACAGTAAATCAATACATTTAATTTAAAACAAATGAAATAAAAAGTATAAAAAACAGCATATTAAAAGAAAGGAAAGCATTCATAAATCAAACTTTTCAAAACAAATCAAAATCAAAAATAATCAAAATGAAACAAATTTCAAAATAAAAGTAACAAAATAAAAATAAAAATAAAAATAAAAATAAAAGCAAATATATAGAAATAAAAGAAAAAAAATAAAAATAAAAATTGAGTTCATTATCAGATTAAACTATTCAATTAAAATTTTGTAGCAACATTTAATTCTTTCAAATATTCAATTAAAAATTCATTTTCAGTTTTTCTATTAAACAAAAGTTTTAAATTTAACTATTTCAATTCAAACTTCTCTCTCAATCTCAATTTTAACTCTGTATGCTTTGTACAAAATAAAAGAAGATGCTTTGAATTTTTATATAACTTACAGTCTAAATATAAATGTCACACCCTTGGTTGTGCCAAGGCCCCGTGGCGGCTCCACACGGCCCATCGCTTCCCCTCAGATAATCCCATCTATCCCATAACGTCACGCAGGTATCCGAACCGGTTTCCAACCACCCTATGACATCATTCGGATGCAATAGAAGAGGATCCGATTGATGGGATATGAGAATCCTGTTTCTATACGGGGTCAGTGGATTCCTTCTGGCAGATCAATGGAGCGCCACTACGGAGTTGCTTCGGCTACCCTCGCTCATAGAGTGAGGGGAGGATGGCTGCCCGTTGTCTATATAGAATAGCTAGATGCTGGCTCTCTATTCCAGGAGCCAGCGATTCGTCTTTTATCTTTTGACAATAAGATACCAGAGTTACCACTGTCCTCATACAATATCCTTAGTGTGCCGAGTACCTCTGGTAGTTCAGTATTTGTATAGTATTCTACGAGTTCGCGGTTCAAGCGAGATAATCAAGCCCACCCATAAGGCTTCCCATTATATACCATCCTCCTCTGTGCCGCTGCCGAGTAGCAATCGCCTCGGCGCCGTCACATTACAATAAATCATTTAAATCACTTTTAATCTTTGTTAAATATGATTTAAAATAATCATGTCCAAGTTTTAACTGCATTATTGTAGCAAAAAGTGTTTTTTTACATTTTATTAAACAAGCTTTCCATTTTGGCTTAGTTTCAAACCTGGAATAATGTACACTTTTTTTTTGTAAAAGCTAGATATCTTGCCATTTTTGCAAATATGATTCTCTTATTTTTCTCTTAATAAATCATATTACAATTCTTTGAAAACAGACTTCTAATTCAGTTGCTTTTTTTGCAGCTTTATCACTTCTTTCATTGCCACATATACCCATGTGAGCAGGCACTTAGTGAAGATGAATAGGAAATATTTTATCAAATTGATATCAACAAAAAATCATATTGCTTTAAAGATTTTTGATTGTCTATCATCAAACAAGATGTTAGAGAAAGTTGACATTCAATTTAAAAATCTCTTCAAATTAAAATTGCTTCATTTATTTCTCAATAACTATGAGAATTTTATATTGTTGATTGAAATCAATTTTTAATTTTGAAATTAAATCATCATCTAATTTTTTTCTATAATAAATTAACATTTTCAATTTAGTATGTCTTTTCAATTAACCAATCAATCAGTTATTGATTTATTAACATATAAATCAGAAAGTGTGTTTGCTTAATGTCTTTTATAAAAAGAGATATCATTTAATATTAAAGAATTGATCTTGACTGAATTACAATCATTTTTGTTTATGAAATGAAGAGAGTCAAGTAAATTTTCTTTACATTTACTTCTCTACATTATATCAGACAGAATCACCTGCTGAATCTGCTGATTTTACAAAAGAATTTCAACAGTTACACTATTATCAGACTTTCAGCAGTTTAAAAGCCAGCATTGCATGATATTTCAATATTGAATACTAATGAAAATGATGATCATTTAATATATAAACCTCAGATAACAAGATATTTACATTGCATTTAAAATGTCTCATTTCTTTAGATAGTAATTTGATTTGTATAAAGTAGTTAACTAGTCTAACTGAATAGTATGCAAGTATTGATTTCACTGACAGAATAGTATATCATAACTTGCAGTGTCTCAGTAATATTTTGATGATGGCATTTGCTGATTACATGGTGACTGAGCCATGCTCTGATGATGTCAAGAAGTTCACTGTTGTTTCAACACCATCTTGACATTTAATTTTTAACAATGTGTCACTGAAATTAATGGTGGAACATGTGTTATGATCGGCGACACGTGACCGGTGTGGAATGGTGGAACCATCTTATCTCAGCGAGCTCAGACCCTCTATGGCTAGTGGTTATACGGGGGGGGGTTTGGGTGGCGTTATAACCCATGTTACTATGTATGTTAGCCAAGCCCCACGATAACTTTTTAGTGTTTAATTATACGGAGTACCGTACATACATTCAACCCCACTTGATTCATACCGTACGAGCAGGCATCATCCTTCAAGAATAGATTTTTAAGCACCCCTGCTCTGTATTCTTCATCATGACATCTCTAGCTGAATGTACAGAGGTGGAGCAGCAGCTTCAGATCAGCAAAGACCTCTTTTCGTACGGGGAAAAGGCCCTGGCCCTGGCCCTGCAGAATCGACCAAAGAATACCAATAAGCAGTATCTCCCCAAGCAGAGAGAATGGCGGGTGGGTGGCACTGCTTCCCTGCATCCAGATTGATCATTCTAGTTCTAACTCCTATCTCTTCGTACAGGACTTCTGCAAGGAGACTGGATTTGAAGATGGGGAGATGGTGACAGAGAGAAAGCTGGTCTGGTTTCTGGAGGAGAAGGTGCTTTGTCGTCCACTGCAGGGCTCTGTTTATAAGAGCAAGAGAGCTCGTACGGACAGGGATGGCAACACTGTGCTGCAGACTGTGGGTAAGAGCACAGTCAAGCTATATGTGGCAGCCGTGGTGGATCTGTACAGATTTCAGAAGAGCAGAGGAATCAACTCCTCTGATCATCCACGTGGACAGCTGGTCAGTGCAGTTCTTCGTACGCATGAAACCAAGGAGTCTGTACGAAAGCGGGCACAGTATGTGGATCGGGGGGCCAATACTCTGCAGGATGGATACAATGAGAAGCTGATGATTCATCTGATGAAGTTCTGCTGGACTGGCTGGTATAAAAATGATCAAACATCTGTGATAAGCCATCTTCGTACAGGGCTGAACTTCCTCATGAATCACAACATGCTTCTGCGGGGGGAGACATCCCGTACGGCACAGCTGCCTGACCTTTTCACCCTTCAGCTTTCAAATGAGGGGCCCACTCCATGCTGGCCTATGATTCTCATCACAGATAATGGCAAGACCAACCAGCTGGGGCGGCTGGAGTATGCTGCTGTGATGAGACATAAGAATCCTCTACTCTGTACAATATCTCATCTGGCATTCTATCTGTTCTACCGCTGGAATATTGTACGGGAAAGTCTTCCAGACTTTCGAAGACGCTCTCTCTGGTATGATATCCACCTTCTCTGTGGACAGGATCCCTTCAAGCCTCTTTCGTACGATACTCAGCTTCAGTGGGTCAATCGCATGTATGCAGCAGCTGGGCTTCTGTCAAGCAAGAAGACTCATCTTGGTCGGAGTCAGCGGTCCAGATATGCTGAACTGAATGGGGTGTCAGAGGGTCAGATTCGCCGGGCTGGCCGATGGAATAATGATGCTCTGACCAACTGCTATCTCACCAATATCCCCCTAGAGTTCGTACGAGCAATGGCAGGGTTTGAACCACAGACTCAGGGCAACTACTTTCTTCCTCGAGCCACCATCCCCCCCCCGAAAGCAGCTGGAGGCTGCCATCTGGCCATGGGTGGATGTCTGGCTAGATAGATTTGATTCGTACGAGAGATTGAGCCAGAAACAGAGACAGACACAGAGGAGGGAAAGAGAAGCAGCAGAAATGGAAGAAGTGAAGGAGACAGAGCAAGAATTGCCAGAGGATGAACAAGACTTAGCAGCTCAGGGATTTCTGCGGCTGCTGAAGCAGCTTCGTACAGTGATTCTTCAGGACTCTGTGCTTCTGCAGAGGCAGTTCCCTGACCACCCTCTATGGTCAGATGCTCTCTTCGTACGAGAGGATTATCAGAAGTATACTCTTCAGATTGTTCAGGCTCTTGAGACAGCTGTGGAGCCTCAGGAGATTCAGATTCAGCGAGTAGTACCTGTCATTGCTGATCAGCTGAAAAATGTGCGACAGGAGATGATTCAGTCCATTGATAAGTGGGGTTATGAGAATCAACAGCTGCAGCAAAAGATGGCTCAGCAGCTTGCTGATCTAGTTGATGGTCAAATCACCTTCTCCATACGGGCAGTTCCTCAGAGCTCTGCTGCTCAGAATTCAGTGATGAATCTGGCTGCCATTCCCTCTGCTTCCTCTCTGCCCTCCTCTTCTTCTACTCTTTCCAGAGACATCGTACAGAGGTCAGTGGAGTCAGAGATGGAGATGAGACAATCATCATCTAACAATGCTGAATCTGTGGATCTGACAGCCACACTTCTCACCTCTTCCCGGACAGGAAATGGCTATTCTCTTTCCCGTACGATACAGTCAGTGCCTGATCTGTGGCGGGAGTGGACCACTGGTCTGAGGGGTGGTCCATCAGTGCAGAGCCTGGAGGATCAGGGAGGCAGCTGGCGCAAGGGCTCCTCCAAGGAGCAGATGATGTTCTGCCGGCGAAAGATCATCATCAATGAGATTCGTACGCGTGTGTCCTCTGGTATGGCTGTCAGTGCTGCTGTGGAATCTCTGGAGCTGATCCGTCAGCGGGGGAAGCTCTCTCTTAATAAATTGACAGAGCTGTTGAAAAGACAGAGGCAGCTCTAGAGAACCTGTCATTTCCTTTCTCTTCGTACGGAGTTGCTGGGACTTTGACTTTATATAATAATATAGATAGAGTGTATTTTTAGATGGATTAGAGTGTACTGCTAGCTAGCTAATGCAGCTCTGCTCTTCATTGTATGAAGGTTTCCTACTATACAGTGTATTCTCTCACTAGAGCTGGCTATCGTACAAAGACAACAGAGGGTGGTGAGCTGATTGATGGGGGTGGATAAATTGGCAGATTGATGATGACGACAAAAGCAGTGAATTGCATCTGCTTCTTTGCACCCACTCATCTCTCTATAATAATATCCTCTTCTCCTCTCTCTCCTCTTCTTCTTTTCTTCTTTCAACACACCATCATATCAACCATGTATGTACAAAGCTCTGACAGATTGCTTCATCAACTAGATATCAGATATCACAACACTAACTGCCCTCTTCTCCGTACGATATAGAGCTCTCTCCCTCCTCGGTCTCTCTGGCCCCCAGGGCCCCCATCGCATCCTCTTCGTGGCTGATCAACAGCTGAGTCCCTTCACCCACAGTCCACAATCCAGGGCAGTCCTGGCTCTCCCAGGGCAAGATGTACCCTTTGTACGAGGCAGCATGACAGAGCTGCAGGTTCGAAGCCACCGGCCATCGTACATCAATGCCATTCTCATTCAATCTCGCGGCCGGACGGAGCCACATGCATGCCTTGCCTGCCGGAGTGCTCATCCAGGTCTTCGGCAGAATGCCGTCGCCTGCCTGGCCACTTTGGTGGAGCTTGTGGCAACTGCAAATGGCGTGATCATGCCATTCGCTGCTCCGAACGAGATGGGGAAGGGGTGGAGGTGATAGAGATTGTGGATGATGATGATGATGAGGAGGATGGCCCTCAACGGCGGATGAGGGGTCCCTCTGGACAGCAGCTGCTCACAGCTGGTTCAACACCTGCTGCTCCTATAATCCTTGATTAGCTCTCTCTCTCTGGTATGTACAATCTCTTTTCTCTTTCTCTTTCTCTTTCTCTTTCTCTTTCTCTTTCTCTTCTGGAGGGGCAGGTATGTATTATTTCTATTTACTCCAGTCATACGGAGCCTGTGTATGACACCTAGACATGATCTGCACCTCTACGTTGGTGTCTAGGACTAGTAGCCCATATGGTGAAGCCAAGCAGGTCATATAGATAGAAGAAAGATAGAGGAAAGGTAGCTAGCTAGCTAGTCAGATCTACATCAATCAATTTTTACCCACAATATTTTTCTTCAGCCAATCATCTTGTACAGAGCTCCAATAACTGCCAAGATAACATGCCAAGCAGACCCCCCCCGTATAACTCAGTTATCCAGGGGGGGTTTGGCTGGGGTGGCGTCCGGGATAACCTGGTTATTTGGGGGGGTCATGTTATAACGCCGCTAACGCGCCCCGTGGATAACTCCGGTTGCAGCAGCATGACACTAAACTACTTTAATTACAAGTCATGTGCTCAGAGCAATCTTCATCAGAGGGTCTGAGAAGAAACAGTTCATCCTTCTGTGGAGATTGTTGAGATTTTCATAGATTCTTCAAATTGTTCAACTTTAACTTTCAATTACACAATCATCATACATATTTGATATTGGTGAACCACCTTAGCTTGTAGCTAAAGAGAAGAAGAATATAAATATATAATTTTTATATTAAAAAAATCAATATTTAATATAAATGTATCTTGTTGAAAATGATCATTTTTTTTTCTGATTGAAATCAAGTAAATAGCAGATTGTTCCTGTGTTTAAAAAAAAAAGAGTTGACTTTGAGGTGATACTTCATATCTAAGAAATGGGAATATGAAAATAGAAATTGATACCATTGTGAGAACATTGATTTTCCTAGATCTCAAGATGGTACAGAGATGCTGAATAGATGGAGTTGATTTGATATTCTCACTCATGTCTAAAGTATAGAGCAAATCGTTTCTGTGTTGCTAACAAACTGAAACCGTTTTTTCTCAGACACTTCGCAGAATCAAAAACTTATTTGGGTTAGCTCATTACCAATTTGAGATTAGCTTGTTTAAAAGAGTGACTAATCATTAAATCAGTGTTAAAACTAGTTATTAGGCCACTAGGGCAAAAGAGCTCAATCACCACCAGCGCCGTGGTGGTATAGGGTGCGAATCACCCAATCCAATCCCCCCAACAAAAACAGCAATTATCCTGCGAAGCGGCTGAGCTTGCTGAAATAAGAACCACCGTGGAATCCCCGTAAATTAACCCTACGTTCTTCCGGTAAGGATATTATGTTGCGAGCACGTGGGATGTCGCTGATTGGCCCAGAAGTTAGTACGACTTGGCAGAAGTCTAAAGTAGTTTAGTTGATCACGCTAGTCCGAAAATATCGAGAAGAGAGGCTGAGCATGGCTGAGATAAACTTCCACCTTCCACCAAAGAAAAAGAAAGAACGGGTTGGCACAGTACTTCGTACTCCGTACAAAGTAATTCTTTTAGAGAAGAGAATCAGAAGGAGAGAATGTCAAGAATTACATCATAGCAGAGGAATGTTATAGAATACATTGTGATTCTATAAATGGAATCTCAAGAAAAGGATTTTCATATAAGCATGTAGGTACTCCGTACATCAGTGGGCGATGGAGGCAACTACTCACAGATGCTAACCCATCACATTCTTAAGTCCTTTAGAAGAATTATTGATCTAACTAGCAACAAAGAAGAATAATGATGACATTGACCGATTCACAATTTTAATCCTTCAAGCTCTAAAACTCCTAATCAAATGGTCAAAGCCTACGGGGCTGGTAAGGCATGCGTAAAGGATGAAGTCGCTATCCCACGGTTTGCTCCACCTTACCCGAATTGAGTGAGCCGAGGCTAAAATTGCCAACAAATATTCCAACCCCCTTAAAAATTTGAACTCTATCTTTCTTGATCCCATGGTTCGAAATCTCATAGCCAATTTTCAACATCCAGCCACACTTTAAAAGCTTTTCGTGAATTGTAATATTTTGATCAATTATACAAAAGATAATTTACAAGTTTAAAAAGTTATCAATTGGGACAACTGTCTATCACACTGTGCTTCATCTGATATGTAAATTGCTTTCACGGTAAGAGAATTGAATAAATTGAATTCATTCTTGTAATACTGTTAGTTGGCGGCAGCACACGGATACCATTCTACATCTATTATTAAAAAGGTGCCTCTCTTACTTGATTGATTTTATAGTTAAACTTTCAACTAACTTGACTTTGTTAAAATTTAAAAGGTTAAACTTGGTTCCTCGTTTAACTTTGATAAAATTTTAAGTTTCAATCCTCGTTATATAGTACCTTGAATCTTTGAAGTGGCTATTTTTTTGATCTACAATCGTGGCTATGAAATCCCCAGCCTTTTACAGTTGATATAGCTATCAATAGCCGGAACTCTGCTGTGGCTGTAGTACAAAGTACTGTTAATATCATGATTATAAACCTGCTTTTTCTATTTCGTTTTATATCTTTATACAGCTTTCATTATTCTTTCTGATAAATGGAAATATTTATAACATTACAATTCTACAATAAATTAGTTTTTTAAGTTGAATATATTATCTATACCAGTTTTCCGAATTCTACTGATCACATTGATCAATAGCTTTAAGATTACTGTTTACAAAAGTATCAGTTTTCGATATATTTTATCTTTATTACTGAGTTCTCTTTTTGATTATTATTCACAATTCTTTTGACCTTGAAATATTCATTTCATTTTTTTAACTATAACGTTTTGAAAGGTCAATTTTTATTTTTTATTTTTTTCGTTACACAGGTACTAGTAAACTCTTTATAATATTGCACTTCGTTTATTACTCACATAATATCCCCCTTTATATATATATTTCTTTTTTGATTTGAATGTAAAATTTCCCACAAGAAAATCCTCAGAATCAATTGTAAAAAGTTTACACTTGATTTAATTTGTGATGTTTTATTCCTTTATAAAGCAATTATTGGTTTATTTTACACTTATAATGTATCATTTTAAAAACCGAATAACTTTGTCAAAATGCATTTAAAAATCGGGCTTCTTCTAATGCTTATAGTTGTCTCTGTTGTGGCTCAAGAGCCGAAATATGTGTTTGCACATTTTATGGTGAGTTTTCACATCCATCTCAAATTTCTTGTTAACATCTTTGAGGGAGTTCATTCTGCTAATATTCACCAGGTTGGATGTGCTGCTGCTATGACACAAGAGGATTGGATGGCTGATATTCAATTAGCTAAGAAAGCTAATATTGATGCATTTGCACTCAATGTTGGAAGACAAGACAGCTACACGGATGAGGTGCTTTTCCGCGCATATGAAGCCGCAGCAGCTGTTGGAGATTTTGGCTTGTTTATATCATTTGACTATCTTACCGGCGGCCCATGGCCAATGGATGTAGTCATACAAACGATCAACAAATATAGTGGTCACAGCTCACAATTTAAATACCGCAACCAGCCTTTGGTATCCACATTTGAAGGGACCAACAATATCAATGACTGGTATGCAATTAAATCAGCTACTGGGTGTTTTCTCGTCCCGGATTGGTCTAGTTTAGGACTGGCAGGCCTACAGGGGGTGATGAATGTCATTGATGGATTTTTCAGTTGGGATGCATGGCCGGTGGGTGCACAATCAAAATCTTCTGATAATGACAATAAGTATATGTCAACGCTTGGCCAGAAGCCATACGTGATGCCTGTTTCACCATGGTTTTATACAAACCTTAAACAATGGGGGAAAAATTGGCTGTGGCGTGGGGATGATCTGTGGCATGAGCGTTGGATGCAGGTAATTGAGTTGCAGCCAGCAATGGCTGAGGTATGTTATTGCACTATATTCGAAGTATTATATTTCATCCATTTAACTGTTTGTGTATAGATCATCAGCTGGAATGACTACGGTGAATCACATTACATCGGCCCCATTCGTCAACCTGGTATTCCTCCGGGCGCTGAGTGGTATGTTCTTGAAAACCCTCATGATGGCTGGCGACACCTTCTTCCAGCCTATATTGATTTATTCAAGTCCAACAATGCAAGCAACCCTCTCATCGACCATCCCAGCCTTAGTGATACATTTTCCTATTGGTATAGGAGAAACCCTGGAAAGTCTGGGAGTGCTGATGGGACAACAGGTAACAATCCTGCATTCGGCCAGCAACCTTTAGATCCAGCAGTGGTGTCAGAGGATAAAGTGTTTATCACAGCTTTTGTTGCAGAACCTAGTGAGATTACTGTTAAAATTGGTCAATCACCTACCACAAGCCTAAAAGCATCATTTGCAGGAATCAATCATATGAATGTTCCATTCGGTGGGAATACAGGGCCTGTGAATATAAAATTATTAAGAAATGGGGTAGTAATAGCTGATACAACAGGGCCTGAAATCACAAATGATTGTTTTGAGGGGAAAGTCATGTGGAATGCATTTGTTGGATTGAGCTGTGAATGAGGATTGTTGAATGAGATTACTAAGAAGTTAGTTACTCTAATTAAGTTATCATCAAAATTTTTAAGTACAGAGACAAAAAATTCTCCAATGTTTGTGACATCAAAATAAAATAAAAGCCCAGTGGAATTTTGTTGACCAACAAAGGTGTAGATAATTCAGGGGTAAGAATACGGACTATATCAAAGTTAAAATCTCCACTGTACTAGGGGCAGCCTGCTCCCAGCACCCCCCCCCCCCAAAACAAACATCTAAGTTCCAGGGCATTTTTGATTGCTTTGAAGAGGTGGACAGCTCAGGCACAACACTGTATAGCAGGAGCTTCATGAAACATGCAGCTGGGCAGGATGGAGCAAAAGTGCGAAGTCATATTAATATCATCACTAGTTATCATTGCTAGATATCATCGTAGATATCATCGCTATATCATCGCTCTATCATCGGCATATATCATCAGTGGATATCATTCATTCAAGCAGGTAGGTAGGCAGGCAGGTAGATATATAGTCAGATAGCAAGCTAGCATTGATTGGTAGGTGGGTAGCTAGATGGTGATGTTTATGCTCGTAGAGATTGATTGGATATTGATCAGACAGGTAGGTAGGTAGATATGTAGGTAGATAGATAGCTAGGATTCTCTATTGATTGAATATCTATTTCATAAGCAATTGACTGAATATCTAGCGGGCAGGCAGACAGGTAGGTAGGTGGGAAGGTAGATAGATAGAAAGGCAGCTAGCTGGCATTCGCTATTCCATTAGCAATCAATCAATATCAATCAGATAGACAGGTAGGTAGCTTGCATTCTCTATTCCATTAGCAATCGATCGGATATCGAGTAGGTAGGTAGGTGGTTGGTAGGCAGATAATTCAAGAGTAAAGCATAGAAGGCATCAGAGCCAATTGCAGACGGGTGTTAAAAAGTCAAGTGAGAGATCCAGAAATCTGCTCTGCACCAATAATACCATTGAATTTCAATCCACTTTTAATCATTTCAGCCATAAAATGAAGCAACTTTTGAAGACGTTCATATGATTCTAGGAGACTTCAGCAGCGTAAGACTTACAGCAACTTAGATTCTCACACTTTACTGAATCCAGCTAGACTATACACAAAATGTTGAACATTGCTCCACTCCTAAGTGGCAGTTATCAATGGAAATGAGTACACCCAATATCCACCAAGATGTGATAATATCCTTTTGAAGAAGGTGGGATTCGAACCCACTACCTTTTTGTCTTAGCAGTGGTGGTCCCAACACTAAGTGCCTACTTGAGAATGCATTTCACCAACAGCGGTTACCACTACGCCATCCAACCCCTTTTATGTTACTAGCCTTTTCAGAAGGGAATTACCCTTTATAGAACTTAGTCGGTACAAATGGTGTTGAAACAACAGTCGCCTTGTGTACCTTTTTTCTAACAAGAACACCAACCTCAGTTCCCTTCTTATGGAACCCCTGCTTCACATATCCCATTGCAACATTTACCCCACCAAGTGTTGGGCTTGGCAAACCAGATGTTACCGTACCAATCTGTGTTGAGCCATCTGCCATGTCGATAATAGGTGCATCTTTACGTGCTGGTGGCCCTGTCTCAATGATCAGCCCAATACGTCGTTCTGTAAGTGTCTTCGTGGGCGACGTGAGTTGTGGTAAAATCACTGAAGCGCCATTGAAGGCTGAGGAAGAGGATGATGGGTCACGTCTGTCCTTGCCAATGAGCCAGCTGAGGGAAGCAGTGGGGGGTGTTTGCGCAACAGTTATGTCGTGGCCATATAAGCACATGCCAGCCTCAAGGCGAAGGGAGTCACGAGCAGCAAGGCCGGCGAGGCGGACACTCGGATTGGAGAGCAGAAGTTGAGAGACTTTCATGGGGAGCTGTGGGTCTATATCTGTGGGGATAGATATCTCAAAGCCATCTTCTCCTGTGTAGCCTGTACGGGAAATGAGGAGGTGGGATGGTGTGTGCGTTCCATCTGGGAAATTGAGGTGGAGGAAGCGGCATTGACAAAAGTGAAGAGTGCTGAGGTCTGAGTTGGTTCCTGCTTCATCAGATGTGATGAGTGATTGGAGAATGGAGGCGCTCAGGGGGCCTTGAAGTGCGACTAGAGCATGGTTATCAAGGACGGACCAGCTGATGATGGATTTGTGTGCGGAAGAGTTATGCCTCCATTTGAAGTTCTCAATTTCCTTGTGAAGAAAATCCAGGTCTTCCTTGCGGCGACCAGCGTTTGTAACGAAATAGAATGATTCAGGGCCCAGGCGGGTGATGACTGTGTCATCAATTATACCTCCAGTTTCCTCATCAAGGAAGCATGATAGCGTGGAGTGATTGATTTGTAGCAGGTTCAGAGAGGATGGTGTAACTTTCAGGAGAAGGTCTAAAGCCCCAGGGCCGGAGATATGGTGTTGAACCCTTTAAAGGTGGAATTGTCAGTCTGAGTGATCATTAAAGAAAGAGAAACATTCTACATTAATTCTGGCAGTAATACATACATATGGCTCACATCGAACAAGCTAGCCTTGTTTCTTGTCCAGTTGTGGCTTTCAGTATGACTCAAGTCACTATACACCAGCGGCATGGAGAATCCTGCAAAGGGTGACATCCGTGCCTTGTGAGCAATATGGAGGTCATGGAGCTGGGTTTTTTTCAATGTCAAAACTGCCGTAGATGAGGAAGCAAGATTCCGACTTAAGAATGTGTGATGGAGGAAATAATTAGCTGAAGAGTGCAACGGCACACGACTGCGAGAGGAGGCTTCTGCGGGGATGGTGAGTTGGCCGAGTGCCCGCGAGCTCAATGGTCCGCAGCCATTGCCAAGTCGGATGGCTGGTGTGGTATATACAGGCCTTAGCCATGGGAGAGCGGCCCGTTTGAAAATTGAAGGGGCAGTCGATGGCTTCATGATAAACAGTTTGCTAGCATACAGTTCGATGACAACTGGATGACAGAAACAGATTCTAGTCTGTTCAGATGTGCAAGGTGTCAGTCTGGTTAGGTAATCAACAGCGCAAACCACGAACGGTAGAATTCCTGGGGCTAGTTAGCCAAACCTTGCATACATGTCATTACAACATTCCTCTGTAAAAGCCAAGGGTTGTAAATATTAATTTTCACTAGGAAAATGAAATAACCCCTATTTCGCTATCAGGAAAACATTACGTAGTATCCTTGTTTGTATGATACTAGTATAGAACGGGAGTTGCCTCAAGTTAAAGAATATATGATATCGATTATTCGGAGAGACAAAGGCTAGTAAGAGCTTCAGAACAAGAAAAAAAGCTTTAACAAATTTCACTTGACATATTTATTCAGTCTTAAGAAAACAAGACTGTGGCTGTTGCAAGAATAATACTCTGAAAACTCTCAGCACCCTTTTATATATTGAATATTCCAATTGATTAAAATATGTGGTTCATAGAACATATTATACACTGTGCTCAGCTCACAAAGAAACAAGATGTAGCACAGTCATCATAAATAAATGAACTGTTCACAGTGTAGCACTCAGAGGTGAGACTATATATAGCCTTTCAGAATGACACTTTCAGCCTACATTCAGCACACAATTGTCAGCACATATTTGAACAACCAATGATGGAATTAGAAGGCGATGCAAAAACTAACATTCAAAATGCTACTACCTGATGCCCCCAAGACTGTATTATGACTGAGTGCAACAAACTGAATGTCAAAGACCCCACTCTCATCTGCTCTGATTCTGCCTATGCTGATTGTGTAGCCTCCCCCAGCGTCTCTGTCAAGACGAGGTTGTGGCCTATCCACTTCATCTAAAACATGAATGGCACGCTTTGGAGCAGATGGGCACCCTAGCAATTGAACCTCTGATGTGTACTCAACGAATGCATCACGGACCTGATCTACCGTTGGTGCAGGTCGATTTAAGAAACGCAATGATGCGCACACGGTATGGCCATCAAGGACAGGGACTCGATTACATGCAACCGAAATTCGAAGGGGATGCTGATCACTGAACCCTGCCAGATCAGAGTTCAACCTGCCTAGAATCTTTCGCGCTTCTGAGGAGATCTTGCCCTCCTCACCAGGGATGTGGGGAACGATGTTATCGAAGATGTCCATACCTGACACAATCAGTTACTCATGATATGCAAAGAACATAGTATTGTACTACATTGACGTTTGCACTTACTGCTGACGCCAGGATAGCCTGCTCCTGACACAGCCTGCATGGTTACCATGCTCACAGACTCAATAGGGCCGAATTTCTGAATAAGCACTTTGGCTGGAATTACCAATCCCACGACCGCGCAATTTGAATTGCAAACAATCATTCCCTTTTGAAGGCCATAACTTTTCCTCTGGGCTGGAATCACGTCGACATGCCCCATATTGACTAAGGGTATCACAAGTGGTACCATAGGATCTAGCCGATGATTCTTTGCATTGGAAAAGACTGCAAAGTCTGCCTTGAGAAATGCCATCTCAATATCCCCAGCAACATCAGGGTCTAAGCCGGAGAATATGATGTCGCAGTCTGGGAATTCAGATGGGGTACAAGGTCGGATAGTGAAGTCTGCAACTTGAGCTGGAATTGGGGATGATTGCTTCCAGCGCACAGCATTGCAGTACTTTTTACCCACTGACCTCTCTGAGGCACCTACAGCTACCAGTTCGAGTAAGGGATTTTTCTCCAGCAGCAGGACGAACCGAGTCCCAACTGCACCGGTGGCTCCTAGGACGCCTAGGCAAGGATCAGTGATGCCATCCATTTTTTTTTTCAACAGAGTCATCAGTGGAATGGGATTACCGCAGCGTTTTTTTGAAAGTGTGGACATTGTTAGGTGTATCTAGCGACCAATTTCAGTAACATCGATGTCAAGAAATCTTGGACGAGAAGGCGATAATTTGATTCGAAAGGATTATCAATGAAGATATTCTGGCTCGGATGGATATGGGTAACTATGGCAATTTATCCCATCTACAATTCTTTTAAGAGTGATGTGAATGGTTATCGCACGAAAATTTTTGACGATCGTGACGGTGCTCTTCACTAGGACTTCCAAAGGGTGTTGTGCACGGGCCTCAAATTGAACTTGGCAAAAACGCGAGGCTAGGCGGAGTTTTGGAGGTCCTCACAAGCCTGTTAGTGGTACTACGGCTACCCTATCACGTGCCCCCCAACATATTGTGTTGCTCTCGCGTAGTTAGTTTTAGTAATGACAACAACGTTATCCTCCCACAGGTTATGGCCCTTATAAGCTACGAAAGAGCTGCGAAATAACGTGCTAACTACGTCTCCACGCATCGTTAAAAGCGTGCCTAGACGGCTGTTAAGTGATTTGAACCCCATGGTTAATTTGAGATCGGGTGGAACGCCTGATTTGACGAAAGAATACGTGACAACGCGTAGAAGAAGAAATCCCCAAACGCCAGAGGCACAACAGGAATCGAACGCAGGTTTACCAACGCCTGCAACCAACAAGGTGACTGCCCCGGGGGCATTTGAACCTGACGACACAATCGAAGAGGAATCGAACGAGTCGAATATCGAATACGAAGACCCGGTTAACGACAACGAAATGTCAGATAACGCGGGTGGCCCTAGTAGCCATGATGTGAGCGAGGAAACTCGCATGAGATTGGAGATCGCGAGACTCCAGCATGAAGTCCAACAGATGAAAGCAAGTAGAGGTGAACCCTCTGCTAGTGATGAGAACATTAATGCAGATTTAGCAAACTATCTGCAGAGAAAAGGCAGAACGTCTGCTATTGTGAAGATTCTTAATGAATTCCGTGACCAAGTGAGATTCATAAGGGAGCCAGTTATCCTCACTGGTTTTGTGAATTATTCAGTGTGGAGGGAAGAGATCCTCCTCGCAGCGAGGCAATCTCATACAATTGATATCATAGATGAGAGACAACTTGGACCCAAAGAGGATGCCAGTGCTGATATGCAACGGTTTTGGAAAGAATGCAATATGTGGCTGTATAACTACATGTGGTTTGCAATCACTCTGCAAGCAAGATCTTATCTTGTTACACCCAAGGAACTATCTGCCTATGCTCTGTGGACAGCTATAGAAGATATCTTTGCTGGGCGGCCTGCCAGCAATGCCAACACTGCCAGCAATGCCAACGATGCCAACGATGATGTTGGTGATGATATCAGCGATACCAGTGATGATAGCGGCTACAGCAGTGTGGATATTGATATGGATTCCAAGATGGAATGTTTGGATGGATCAATGGAGGACAATCCTACAAGTGATAACAATCCTACAAGCGATAACAATCCTACAAATGAGGACGATCCTGTCCTGAGCACCCTAACTGACCGCCCAACTACCGTGGCGGAAGCCAAAAGGAGCCCTGATTGGGACTACTGGTATGAGGCGATGAAGAAAGAGGTCAGCATGTTTGAGAACAAGCAGACATATATTGTCGTTGAGAAGACCCCAGGCATGGATATCTTAACTGGTAAATGGGTGTTTGATCGCAAGTTGAACAATAAGGGAGAAACAATCCGGTTTAGAGCTCGCTGGGTGGTTAGGGGATTCCTCCAACAACAAGGAGTCCACTATACAAAGTCGTACGCCGCGGTGGTATCAGGACCCACGTCACGGAGCTTATTCGCAATCTCAACGGCAAAGGGGTGGAAGGCAAAGGCGATCGACTACGTCTCCGCGTTTTTGAACGGCATACTACCGCAGCACGAGATGGTATATATGCAACTGCCTACAGGGATTAAGCACGGCAGGGGGGGCCTGGTTGGCCTGCTCCGCCAGAGCCTTTACGGGATGAAGCAAGCAGCGAGGGTGTGGTATTTCCTTGCGACGGAACACCTCACCACTCTAGGATTCAAAATCTCGCCGTACGATGGCGGATTCTTATATCACCCTATTCGCAAGATCTACCTGACATTGCACGTCGATGACTGTCGGGTAACGGGACCCCAAGAGCAGCAATTAGACTGGATATTGGCAGAGATTGCTAAAAGGTTTGAGACAAAGGATGTCGAAGAGAACAAGCCCTACCTTGGAATGGAAGTCAAACGTCAAATGAACGGCGACCTAGCGGTTACCCAGAACCGTTATATCGATGAGATCCTTGAGGATTTTGGAATGGACAAGGTCAACCCGGCCAGCACGCCGATGGCGGCCGGCATACGCCTAGAATTCTCACCAGATGAAGATAGCGGGTTAGATGACGATTTTACTGCTACTAGATATCGTCAAGGCTTAGGATCGCTGCAGTATTTGGTGTCAAGCAGCAGACCAGATCTGGCATTCGCGGTCAACTACCTCTCACGTTTCAACTCGCGTCCGCACAAGGAATGCTGGGCAGCATTAAAACACGTCCTACGCTACGTCAAGAAAACGAAGGATCACGGAATCCTATACAAGAAGGAGATGATTGGGGGACTCAGTCCTGTCGCGTACAGCGACTCAGATTGGGCAGGGGCAGACCCCCAATACAAGTCAACTACAGGTTACATTATCCTGCTAAACGGATCACCAATCTCGTGGCGGTCGCAACGGCAGACCTCAGTTGCAAAATCAACCACTGAGGCGGAGTATATCGCGGCAAGTGAGGCAGCGTGCGAAGTGATCTGGCTGAATGACATGTTATTTGATGCTGGATTAGTAGAAGGGAAAGCGAAGGTATGCTCGCACCTGCGAGTTGACAACAAGGGCGCGATAGATCTAGCAAAAGGGGAGTCCTTGACAAGGAGGTCACGTCACATCGAGATCAGATACCATATCCTTCGCGATCTGGTTGAAAAAGGCGAAATCATGATGGAACACGTTGGTTCTACGGCCAATATAGCTGACGGCCTCACCAAGCCACTGGCAAGGCCTGCCTTCGAAGAATTTGTTAAGAGGATTGGCTTAATGGAAATTGGCAAGAAGGGGTGAAGGTAATGATGATACGGGAGTTTACAGATTTTGCTTGTGTTATCCTGTTTTTTACGGTTATTGCCATACGGGAGCCTATTCCCAAAGAGGAAATCAGGGTCTGATTCTTGTAATTAATTATTATTGCGTTTTTAGAAGAATTGAGCAAGGGAGGGGCCCCCGGGCGGCAGAGCTTTGGCGGCGCCGTAGCACGGGGGGGTGTTAGTGGTACTACGGCTACCCTATCACGTGCCCCCCAACATATTGTGTTGCTCTCGCGTAGTTAGTTTTAGTAATGACAACAACGTTATCCTCCCACAAAGCCCTATCCCACGTGACCCACACAAAACATCCATATACTGTAATGATCCACGATAAGATCAGTCAGGACCCCCTCTTGCACTGCAGAACACACATCTGAAAGACGCGATGAACCATTAGTAATACACATTTGAATTAGTTAACTACCTTTGCACTCACAATATGATGGCTTAAATCATGTCTCTCACTCCAACCCTTCAACTTACTCTAATACTAATCTAATTCTAATTCATAGCCTCTAACTGAAGATGAGTAGTAATCTATCTTAGGATGGTGTGTTGTGGGTGTGTTTTAGATGGGTGGCAGACGTTAGGCGAGGTAACTCACTCCAATAATAGTAACTAGTTGTCCCCAGTTTATATTTGTCATCATTTAAAATGCTTGGCAAAAATCTCATCCACGGCTTTCTTGAATTTGATCAACAACTTGATCACAGTGCTGAAGTTGTTGGTGGCAGATTTCCCTGCCAAACTCACTATTTTACTGGTATCTAGCATGGCTAACACACTCTCTGTCCGTAGAGGCCATCCTATTTTATGCCACAGGTCGCTCTCAGATGGATCATTTATCCAAAATCATAATCAGTGCAAAGCCTCCTCATACAAGTTCACAAACTCATGTCCTAGCCCTCACGGACCGGTTGCCCACTCAATATCACCGACTGGTCACCCACCCAGTGCGCAGGTCTCCGTCAAGGACAGTGGAATTGTGTACAGCATCTTGAGAGGGTCCCTCAGCAATATCCCTCCAATCACTCCCAAATCAGTTGCTACAATTTTCTACAAGGTGCGTGGTTCATTTTTTTTGTCATATTCACTTCAATTCATTAACTCCACAGTTAAAACTGTCCAATCAGCTTCTCATTCTGACTCATGTACCTGGTTCGGTTCTGACATCAGACCTTGAACAGGGTTCCCAAGAATCTCCAGCTTTTGCATCAGAAACATTAGATTGTCTCTTTGGCTCATATGTCTCAGAGTTATGTCTCACACGTTTTCTGCAGATAATGGAGAAGCTATCCATTCCATATCAGCAGATGAGCAGCTCTCATCGCTGCTTGGATGAAGAGAATCAGCC
This sequence comes from Histoplasma mississippiense, assembly GCF_000149585.1. Lineage (NCBI taxonomy): Eukaryota > Fungi > Ascomycota > Eurotiomycetes > Onygenales > Ajellomycetaceae > Histoplasma > Histoplasma mississippiense. The sequence goes on along the minus strand of NW_001813981.1, from coordinate 74,802 downwards.
ACGAGTGGTAGAAGTGACAATGGGTCCTCCTCCAAACCCAGAGTATTTATCCTTTGAAGATATGCGGAAACATGAGAATATATGGAAATTTGAGCAGGAATGGAATGTGGAAGTCGTCTTGCAGAAAGAAAGTGTGTTTCGCAAACATAAGCGGTTAGCTGTTTTTGATATGGATAGTACTCTCATCCAAGAGGAGGTCATTGATGAGATTGCCAGGTTTATTGGTTTGGAGAAAGAAGTTTCAGTGCGTCCCGCTTCAATTCTCATAATTCCATAGACATGATTAATATCAATGCTTATACTGGGTCTACGTTAATTACAGGAATTAACTATGCTTGCAATGAATGGTGAGCTTGACTTCTCAGCTTCCTTAAAAGCTCGTGTGGGCCTCCTAAAGGGTGTACCTGCAGATGTTTTTGAAAGGCTGAAGTCCACTATTACTATCTCACCTGGTGCCCGCGAGCTTTGCAGTGCCCTAAAAACCCTAGGATACAAGATGGCCGTTGTGAGCGGCGGCTTTCAACCCCTTGCAGATTGGTTGGCCGGTGAATTAGGGCTGGACTATGCCTTTGCCAATCATGTAGGAATCAATCCTGCCATTTCAATTGACCACGCGTGTGCTTTATTTTCTGACGAATTGAACCTCATGTCATAAAGCTCGAAATCGACAATATCACTCAATCCCTGACTGGTAACCTTATGCCAGGGTATCCAATCATTGACGCTGCACGAAAACGACATATACTCCGCACCCTTGCTGCTGATAATGGTATTTCTATGATGCAAACGCTGGTGGTTGGTGATGGTGCGAACGATCTCCTCATGCTGAAAGAAGCTGGGTTGGGTGTGGCATGGAGGGCGAAGACCAAGGTACAGCTAGAAGCACCAACTAGGCTTAATGGCACGTCGCTCAAGGATATTTTGTACCTGCTGGGATTACAGGAGGAGGATATCAAAGAACTAATTGTGGCTGGAAAGGCAAGAAAGGCAGGCAGGCTAGTTTAAGTAAGTTGTGGTCTGATTAGGCTTTTTTGTTTTCCTCCTTGATCTAAGATTTGTTGAAATTCTCAGCTGAGGAAGTGAATCTTTGTAGAAAGTCGTGAGCTGACTTTCTGATTAGTTTGTTGCTAAATAAATATCACTCACACTAAGTGTGATTAGCAAACAATCTACATAAGATGATTACGAAAGGCTTTATCTCCAATTCACGGATTTTTATACCGCAGCATAATAAAAAAGGCCAATGGTGTAGTGAGTGAAATACAGCGAGTCCTCCGAAACTCAATCATCTACCTATTTCCAAACATAAATCTATTCCCAAGGATATCTTGTCAGTCAACAGTTCAGTGTACCGACCTTGCAGTTTCTGTTGGCTCTAGGCTTTCTATTACGTATTAGAACAACGCACACATACATGCCACAGCTGCCTACATGCTAATACAGCTCAGACATCACTTCGAATAGTTTCTTCCCTGCCGACCTTGGGAATTTGTAAATATCACGTGATTAACGCGTGTCGTCATGCATGGATATTCCCAACCCCCCCCAGCAGTGAGAACAAATCACCCACATAACCCCCCTCCCAACATGGTAGTGAGTAGGGAGGCAGCGAGGCAGCCAAGCGGAACGGTACATCCCTGCTGGAGAGCACTCCTTTGAGCGGCTGGCAGGAATCCAGGTGACTTATGATCTTTTGGCCTGGGTGGTTAGCACAGTATATGCCTGGCTGGTGCTGATAATGACAGTCTGCCTCCTACTCCCAAATCATCTCTATAGTATGACAATCTCTTGCTGCTTGAGGGGTAGAAGGCAGGCGGAGAACATATTCAATTTGTCTTGGATACAAGGTTGCACAGTAGAAGTACCAAAAGAGCTTTAAGAACAGAGACCGCACAGCTAACCTCAAACCTAGCCTCAAATCCAAACCTGCTTGGAGAAGAGATAGGGAGATTCTTTGACTGTGGGGTTCCTCTTGCTTCGGTTTGTATTCCAGTGTACTGTACTGTACTACTGGAAGTTATTTTGGATGTACAGAATAGAAGTATATATAAAACTATTCCTGTAAATTATAAAGTAGTGCCATTTGGTGGGGTGGGTGGGGTAATCAACCCCACGATTAAATTATTGTAGTTAGTGATCATGGCCAGCCAAAAAAAGAAATCCCAATCCAAGACGATATAATTTCCATCCAGGGAAGGCCACATCACCATAGCCATATCACCGCCTACTGTAAACTATACCGATACAGCTTTTACTAATGGCCTCCGAAAACCCGAGAAAAAACCCCCAATTCCATCTATATTCCTACTACCGCTCCTCCTGCGCCGCCCGCCTCCGTATCGCGCTGAACCTCAAACAAATCCCTTACACAACCACGTTTGTAAACCTGCTGAAGGGTGAACAACTTTCACCAGCCCACCGCGCGCTGAACCCTTCCGCTACGGTTCCGATTCTCATCATCACCTCAAGCTCTAACCCCAACCCAACCACCTTCAGCAGCATGACTGACAATCCAACGACCTCCATCACAATCGGCCAATCCATTGCTGCGCTTGAATACCTTGAAGAGATATCCATCAATACAAATACAAATACAACCCCTCTCCTCCCCCCATCCACCTCACCAGATGCCCGCGCCCAAGTCCGCACCCTTGTTAATATCATAGCATGCGATATCCAGCCTGTCACAAACCTGCGGATCCAGCAGCGTGTCAAAGCCCTGGGCGCAGATAACACTCTCTGGGCTCATGAACTGATGGAAGCTGGATTTGCGGCACTCGAAGCGCAGATGTTGACCAGTGCAGGCCAGTATTCAGTTGGTGATGATGTGTCAATGGCAGATGTGTGCCTGGTGCCAGCAGTGTGGGCAGCGCAGAGGTTTGGGGTAGATTTGGGGACGTTTCCCACCGTGTCCAGGGTGGCGGAGATGTTGGAAAGTTTGGAGGCGGTGAGAAGGGCGCATTGGGCGAGGCAGCCAGACACACCAGAAGAGTTAAGGGCAGTGGATTGACCTTTTTTTTTTTTTTTTTTTTTTTTTTTTCAACATGTGGATTGATTGCTTCTATCTGTGTCGAGGTCGGTTCTGTATATATTTAGCTTTTAAGGCTTATATTTCATATCTTCAAGAAACCATTTTCTTTGGCAAGACTACAGCGTACATTATTTAACTAAACATGAAATTAATAATCCGTTGATATCTAGATCTGAGGAGCTGGTAAAATGATGGCAGCGCAGTCACCAAAGCCAACGTAGCTACCCTCCTTCCCACATGCACCACGAAGAATAACCTCATCACCATCCTGCAAGAAAACTCGTTCAGATCCGTCTGCAAGCTTGATTGGATTCTTCCCACCATTGGTGTTCTCCAAAAAACTCCCCAGAGTCCCAGGTTTGTCTCCTGAGATTGTCCCACTGCCTAAAAGATCACCAGTTCGCATGTTACAGCCAGTAATCGAATGATGAGCCAACATCTGTGAGAATGAGAAGAGCAAGTTCTTTGAGTTTGACTCAGCAATCTTGGTGTCCTTGCCATTAACAACAAGATGTACTTCAAGTGGGATGTCATATACATTCTCTATCTTCTTCTCCTGAAGATACGGGAGCAACGGCTTTCCGGGTTCCAAACCCTGGGTACGAAATGGCTCCAAAGCATCCATCAGAACTACCCAGGGTGTGATAGTCGTTGCAAAGTTCTTTGCATTGAAAGGGCCCAAAGGAATGTATTCCCAAGCCTGGATGTCCCTGGCAGACCAGTCGTTCATCAGGACAACACCAAAAAGATGATCCTCGGCCTTGTCGATGGGGATCGGCTCGCCCAATTGGTTGCCCGTGGCGACGAAGACAGCCAGCTCAAGTTCAATGTCAAGCTTTTTGCAAGGGGAAAATATGGGCTCCTTGGGCGTGATGGTTGGATCGGAGAGGATTTGGCCATTGGGCCGCCGGATGGGTTGTCCCGAGACAATGACGGATGATGCTCGCCCATGGTAGCCAACTGGTAGGTGTTTGTAGTTCGGCTGCAGAGCGTTATCGGGCCCTCGGAAGAGGACTCCCACATTGTAGGCATGATTGAGGCCGGCGTAGAAGTCTGTATAGTCACCAATGTTTAACGGGAGATGGTTTGTGACATCTTTTCGCAGAATCAGCGCTGATTTCTTGAGAGGTTCATTCGTTTTCAGCAGCTCGGGGTAGGGTGTGTTTTCTTGGAAAATTGCCTGTAGATATTCCCGTACGCGGCGATGAACGGGTCTACCGAGGGCAGCAAAGTCATTCAATGTGGGCTGGGCGAAGACGTCGAGGTGTTGCTGGAAGGAAGGCAACTGGGCAAAGCCGCCACCAGAAGCAAAAGTGAAGAGATCAAGAACATAATCACCAATCGCAATTGCTGGATGGCGGTTGGTTGAGGCTGGGGTGGATATGATCCCGAAGGGTATGTTCGCTAATGAGAACGGCGAGTCCCTGGGAATTGGATGCCAGGATGCTGATGTCATGGTTGGGGATGAAAGGTATCTGTTAGAAATCTGCCAATTACTGGAGCGGCGGTGAGGGCGAGGGCAAGAGCGAGGCGGGGGCTGGAGATAGGAATTGTGAGGTCTTGTCCGCGTGGAAGTTTGGGCATGAGTCCACACCAAGGAAGGGGAAAGTTCATGTACAACCGGCCCCTGAAGCATGGAAATGTTTCCGCACGTTTATCCACGGCCATCCCCCACCTCTTGGCACATAGTGCCCCGCGCAGGGCAAATTTCCCGCAGCTGGTCGCAGTCGGCCACAGGAAACCCGAACCTCGCTAAAAGCGCCATCTGCCCTCGAATTTTTCTGCCAAGCCCAACTTGTGTGTCAAGAGGAGGTTGAACATGGTTGGTTGTTACCTATGATACTATTCCACTGTGCCAAGCATATCTCACTACCTCCCATTAGTGAGTGCGCCACACTGTAATGGAATTCTGGAAGCGGCGGCTACAGGGTAAGACGGATTAAATGAAACCCCGTTCGCTCCATTTACAATAAAACAACTTTGGAGGAAGTATATAGAGGGCATATTCGCTGGGATTTCCAATCATGTCTTATTCGGCAATGCAATTCTAATCTAGAGCTCGTGGAGGATATTGGGGTTAAGAAATCAGTGAATTTGTAGGATGCATGCAGATAGCAGAGGGATTTGATAGATGACGCTGGTGGACGATGCTATCCTTTCGCAAAATTACAGCATTGAGGGTTATCGCATGCGGTTAAAAAATTATATATCAAAATAAAACAGAGAAAGTAACGACCAAAAGTTGAAATGACGGCAAAGAATGAACAAATGCAAAATATATCAATCACAATGCGCCACAGCAGTCTATTGCAGCAAGCAGAAATATAAAACAACGGAATCTAAATCATGCCAAGTGAAAGAAGCAAAATTTCCACCGAGCATCCCAAGAATAGATAAAAGTTCAAGAGTGATTATGGGCTGTCAAAATCAGAGGTAGGCGCCGAGACGCCAATCGTCATCAAAAAGACTTGTATGCAATGCAACTCTAGGTAGTGCAACATGGACATGTCGAAAGGGGGAACCGCTTATTGATGTAGTGGGTCAGAATGTGCTCCAGCTCCAGTCTCTTGGAACGCTGCTTGCCGCGAGGCCATCCTGATCGATTGCCTGAGGGATGCCACTCGGACTGTTAGGAGAGACGTAATCGGGGCCAAGAGCTCGCATCGTCCTCGCAGACGATGGCTTTTTATCTTTCATATCTTCTAAATCGGAGCCAAGACCTTGCTGTATGTTATTGAGTCGCGTGGCGCGAGCCTTTTGCCAGCGGCAGTAGGCATTCCAGCAGAGATCGCACGCGCGTGAAGGGATCCCATCAGGATGAAAGCTGGCATTCTGATCCAGGGGTACCATGTGGAGAGTATGTGAATAGCAAAAGACATGTCCACAGTGCCGGCAATGATGTCGGCGAAGGAAGAGACCAAAGAAAGAGCGGCAAGTGGGTGAATCGCAGTTAGGGGATGCCGAATCGGCCTGGAAGGATATTTGTGAGCATGTCTCTAGCGTGGAGCAAGGGATCGAAGTACCAAAAAAATCGGTCGTATAAGGGAATTCATCGTGGAGCGATTGCATGCAGGGAACGAAAATAAGTCATATGGTTTCAATACCTTCCAATGATCCCGAGTGGGTGAACCAGTCACCTCTCCCAGATTTTCATCCTTCATCCACACGTCCTCAGCACATTTGCTCACGGCGATTTCCGTGCTCTCAGACGATGAAGTCCGGCGAATAGGGCCAGCACTTGTCGATTGACTATCCAGACTGTCTAAGGAGCCATGAAAACTCCGTGGAGGGGTGAGAGGAGGAGGTTTTGTTGCGCGTGCTGTGGGCCGGAGAACCGCGGGAACGTACAAGGGAGATTTTGGGGGGCGGAGCTGGCGGCATTGCGGGGGTAATTGAAGAAGCTGAGCCTTTTGTAGCTTGGGGGAGGTGGGAGAATTGTTTGCTGGTGTCGTGGTGGCAGAACTCATTGGCGAAGGGGCCTGGATTGAAGAGATTGGGTTGTTTGTTGCAGCTTGAGATGTGACCGTATCTGACATCGATGTAACGGAGCCGTGTGAACGGTTAGTGTTGGAGGCAAAGGAGGCTGAGAACGCGAGGACGTGTGGAAGTGGGTTTGTTGGGAGAACAGAAGTCAAGTCCGATAACGTAATCAACCACTCAACGCCCGTCTACACTCAACGCCCGCTATTTTGCCACCACTACAATGAAATATTTTCATTAATATCTCAACAACGCAATTAGATTTTAATATGATATATTATATGATGAAAATATATATAGAAAATTACATATAAAAATATATAGCTAATTCAAAAGATGTTTGTTGGGCTTAATAACTCGCCCGGAACGCGAAATCTTGGGTGGAGGCAGATTCAATGAGCAGGCAGCGGTCAAATCCGTAGGGGTTGCAATATCATCCGGACCCCCCGGCGGCGGACCCGCGGGCAACCTGGCAGAGCTCTGAAAACGCGATTTAGCCACTCTTTGCGAAATCGAGGGTCTGATTTCCCGATTAGGAAGGTGATTTTTGGACCCCCGAACCTGGCCCCCCCCCAACCGCGATTGCTGCCGCGCAGCAGCTCGTTCTTCCTTTTCCTTTTGCTCTTGGGCCTTCTTTGCATCCCTAAGCTCCCTGTCAATCTGCCGTTGAGCGGCTCTTGCGGCCTTATCCATCTCCTTTTGCTCCTTAGCTGCCTGGCGAGCTACCTCCCGCTCCATTCGCTGTAACATGATATCTGTCTCCTTCTGCTCCTTAAGAATAGCGTGTTGCAACTTGGCATCCTCCTTACGAGCCTGTTCATCCTTTTTGGCGGCCTCTGCGGCAGTCATCTGCTCGCGGATGCTCTGCACCTTTGCCGGTGAAAAGAACTGTGCCAATGACGGATTTGAAGAATCTAGCAACCCCATTGCCCTGCCACGCTTGCGACGTCTTCTTTCCTGATTAAGAGCTTGCTGTAGCTGCCTGTTCTCTATTAAAAGAACCTCTTTATCAAGAGCAAGATTCTCTCCTGCACGGATCACCTGGTTGAGATCGCTAGATATTTGACGCTGCCGCTGCTTGACTTGCTTGACTAATTTCCGCATGCCAATAATAGATGTAGGGGTTCTGGGTCGATATTGCGCATCTGGGGGGGTGCAAGGGCGTATTGCAAGCTTTTTAAGAACCTGTTCTGGATCAAATGGATGTAGGCCAACCGCAGCGAACGCGGATATAATATTTGAGGATGTAACTGATTCCTTCCAAGCAGCATCAAATAGCTGCCAAAAAGACCTCTTTGTAGTGCGTACAAATCCCATACCGGTTCTCATTCGCTCATTCAAATGCTTAGAATATGATTTGCTCAATGGTCCAAATATCCCAACATCTAGCGGTTGTAATCGGTGTGTAGAGTGGGGAGGAAAGACAGCAAGTAAAATCTTATGCTGAGCCGCGTAATTGATGAATGCCATATTAACATGGGATGAGTGGCCATCTAATATAAGAAGCCTGTATCCACGCCCTGCTTTCTTTTTTGTATGAGGTTCAAAGATCTTCTTTAACCACATTAACCCATATTCATCATTGCTCCATCCATTCTCTGAAGCAGCAAAGTAGACCTGATCCTTTTTGCTATCAAAATCTTCCAGCCAAGTATCTTGCATATCCCTTGATTCCCCTTGATATATGAGAGCAGGTGGGAGTGAGGTTCCATCGGCGCAAATTGAGGCAAGTAGTGTAATGAATTCGCGGCTGCCATCCTGGCTGGCACCTATTGTACGGCCGGATTTGAGCGCATTAATTGATACAATACGCTTGAGGGTGTGGATGAAGCCCAATAGGAATCCTTTTTCATCGAAGTTGTAGATATTCCCAGGTTCAATATTGTATTTAGTGATCTTTTCCTGTAGCTGCAAATCAACAATAAATTAGCAAGATAAAAGTAAGAAAAGCAGTAGAGAAAAGCAATATATACAAGATCAAAATAATGCTTAAAGTATGTAGAATTGTCCGCAATCTTGCGTTTTTGGTCGATATTTCGCAGGTAAACTGACTTGATTACATCCTTGTGGCGTTGACAGAACCTTGCCACCCAGTTGGCTCCAATAGGTTCTTTTAATATCTCAACAACAAGATTATGAAGGATTTGGGGCGTACAAGGGAAACCGCGATCTGCCAATCGATTGATATGAAAAAGGAGTCGATTTTCTTGCGAATCTGTGAGGATTTTGCGGTGGATAGAGGTTGCTTCCTTTCTTGACGTTTGAACACCTCTATAGCGCCGTGAGAGTGTATAACGACTGATTCCATATTTCTCAGCGGTCACAGTGTAATTAGGAACCAATTGGGCATTCAAATCATCAATCGCGGACAATATAACTGCCTCGTGGTGCATCTTGTGGGTGTTTGAAGATGGATGAAAAAATGAGGATTGGGTGGGCGTTGAGTGTAGACGGGCGTTGAGTGGTTGATTACGTTACAAGTGGATTCTTGAACAGGGTACAGATGCCTCTGTATAAAGTTTTAACTATTCACGCTAGAGAACGCCATCCTGGGTAAGAATTACGGATAGTCTGAATTGCAAACATTTTGCCTAGAGTTGATGACTCTCATTTTCTTATTCTTTCCATTTTCATTTTCATAATAAATAAACCTAATGCCGAGCTCTCGTAAATATTTCTTCTCATAAAATCAGTCATATATATATATATATAAAGAGCTTTCACTTGTGAATTCAATCCTCATCTTACTCATCTTATCCTTTGTAACTAATAACTAAGTGATTAAGAGATTCTTCTTGCAATAGCAGATCTATAAAGCGAACTTCTCAATTCAAGAGCAGGTTTTAATGAAGGTACATCAAACAAGAATTATTGGCGCAACACATGGCATCTTCTTATATAGGTTATTCTCATTTCAATTACTGAATTCTCTTAAAGAATCCTCTACGGAGTACACTGAATACTTATAGAATGATATAGATATCATGATAAATGCGTTGTGAACCCGACCCATGAAAAAGCTCGATGTTGTTGCGGGCAAGCTATCCCCGGAACTCGACCCGACCCGTGAAAATAATACGCCCGCGCTTAGGTGGCCCGTGCCCGGGCTTAACTAAACCTAGTTAAATAATTTAGGCATTCAGCCACTATAAGCATCACTAAACGTCCCTAAAAACCCGGGTCGGGTTTGCGGGTTTAATTAGGTGAACCAGTGAACCCGTTTATTCGGGCGACCCCCACCACTTTTTCAACCCGACCCGCGAAAAAAACAACACTAATGAGAAGAATTTTATAGCTGTATGGATTGATCGAGTCCAATCCGGTACGGGTCTCGAGGGTTGGAGGTTCAGTGGATTTGTGGAAAGAATGATACGGATGGCTTCCCCGGCAGCGCTTTTTTCACAACGTACAGAACCATGAGCTGCCAATTCCCAAATGGGTGTTGCCTGCACTGGAGATGTTGGTCCCGTTGAGCCAGTAGAGCTCAGGGAGATGTTGTCCCGAGACTCAACAGAGCTCTGCTGCTGGACCCTCTCGGGAATGGTTGTTCCTTGGTCACTGCTATCGTTCTTTTCTGCGTCCAGATGTCAGTTATGACCCGTTATCAATAGGATGATGGGAGTTTCTGTTGCACCTGTGGCAGAACTTGAACCACTGCCGCCTCTACTGTCCACTGGGTCGGTCTCTGATTCCTCGATCTTACGAGTTCGAGTTGTTCGGGTGCTCATGATGGAAGTGTAGCGTCGGATAGTTTGCAAAGCTGGGATGACCTCTGAGGAGAAAAGGGAAGATGGAGCGATAGAAGCAAAGTGGGAGGAGGGCTGGCTTTATATGCCTTCGGACCTACGCTGCCTCTCCCCCCCCCACAAGACAAATTGGGAGCAACCGCAAATAGGCCGCACCATGTATGGGATTTGTTGGCTAATGAAATAGGGACTGGTTTACGGATCGTCTTCCACGCTTCCTGTTGATGTGCATCTAGAAATGGGGTTTACAAGAATAACCAACTTTCATTTATCGAACTGTTCTGTACGGAAAACGCAAAAGTACAGACAATCAAACGCGATTCGTACGATTCGAGCGATGTTTACAAAATTTGACCAGCTTCCATCACTGATTGAGCTACGGTATAAAATCAGCCAAGGCGGATCTTGCGCCTGATAGAAGGCGAACTCATCGAGATTCAGCATTAAAGCGGCGTTATCATCAGATACAATTTACCGACAGAGAAACGTGCAGCAGAAAGATAGAATATCTGTCCCAGTCCACCTCGCGAGAACGTCAACTCGGAGCTAACATCTCGCCAGACAAAACAGCAGAGGGCATCCCAGATTGACCATTAACATCAAACTTTCCATTATACAAGCATAAAACCGAGACGCAAGAATGCATCGGGTCGGCCAGACTTCCGCGGTGGATCAAGCGTTCTGAGCCTGGGAACTCTCCGCAAGATCCTCGAAAGAGTCAGTGGGGTTGGCAACTGCGAGTGCCCTGACATAATTCTCCGGTTTTCCCCTTTCATTGCAGACTTTAGCAACCCAGCTGTCCGCATCAGCCAATGCGTCGGTAGGTGACGGCTTGCGTTCACCCCAAGCATACTGTGCTGCATCAACAACCGGCGTGCCTGACTGCTCCATGTTTTCTTTGCTAGCTTTAGGTGTTCTCATTTCGGAACATTCTTTCATCGCAGGATCGAAACCAACGTTCTCGTTATCCATAAATATGGGATCACATTCCATCCAAGTGGGTGGTATGTCTGACATATATTTATCCATAAGCACGGGCGATTCTGATTCGGGGTTGCGTGAGAAGGATATCTCCTGCCCTTGCGGCTTCAGCTTAGAAGTATTATTCAACACAGTCTCTGAACACATGTCAGCATATGCTCCCAGTTTCCAGTTGAGATATCAATTACCTCCATCTTGCTCAGGGCTGGCACACCCACCTGCAGTGTCTTCCGAGGGATTGGATTTGGAGGTGGTGGAATCCGCCCTGGCTTCGCGAAGAGCTTCTACGAGTTCTTTCGCATCGGAATGCTGATACCCATCTCCTGTTGTCACGCTCTGCTGGGGACTTTCATCGATAGGGGTACATGGAGGCGTTTGGGCCAGTGGGGGAGTGACAGGGGACTTTCCATTGAGCTTCATTGCTTTAGGCATTGTGGTAGTTGATGGATAAAGAAGGCTTGGAAACTGGGTCTGGGGAGCTGGCTTGGTGAGGTCTGTGAGTGTCTTGAATGTCTGTTCATTGCCTCAGAATTTCGGGGGGAATCGTGCCTCCTTATAAGCCATTCTGCCAACATTCCCGGCACCTATTCTTTCGTCGTTTCCCTTGTAAATACTACGATGCATGAGATTGTGCCGCAGGATACATGGTCTCGACCCCGTCGACGTGATTTTGTCGATCTGAGAACTAGCCGTGTCGAACCGTGAGCGCATAACTAGACGTAAATATGTTGTTCATCCCGACCTAGAACCATGCGAGGCACATCTCGCCATACGCCACAGAGGTTGCCTTGATACAGTGATGCTATCAGCCGTTGATGGATGGACGATTATCGCTTCCGTTTGGGGGTACGATTGGCAGACAGCTCAGGAAAAAGAAAATTGGATGCTAAGTTTGTTGCCCATGAACCCCAGTGTAACTGGAGCAATCAATTTAGAGGAGTTGCTGGATTGAGATTGAAGACAATTGGGGGAGAGAATGTCTTCTAGCTTGCAGTAGCAAAAGTGCAAGATTAAAACAAAATAAAATGCAGGAACAAGTCATATGGAGATAAGTGGCTTGGCACGTGGTGGTCACTAGCTGGTGGTCAAAGGGAGGTGAGCTTTGATTTAGTCTGACTACCCCTGTCGGATGGATTTTGCTGTACCGTACCAAATACATTCATCTTTATGGCCCCTAGGGTAACTGAACTAATTTTTTTTTTCAAATATAGCACTGATGCAACTTAAATTTTAATGTGATGTCCTTCAGGACTTAGCTTCTTGCCGAAACTTTCCGACCGATTTGACCCCATTTGGCTTGAGCGGGGGCCTGATGATGTAAACAACTCTACCCCGCCACCAAACCAAGAAAAAAAAGCGTCACCCAACGAGCGTGTTGCTTGGTAGGCAGCAAGACCTCGACCATCGTCAAAAGAAAATGATGAATGGCTATAACCGAAAACAGTGAGCTGTATTTTAATACTTTTTTACCGGCAGCATCCTCTGTGTCACTCACAACGTGCGTTCTCCAGCCTCGTTGTCTACCTAACTTTCAATTTTGGGCATCTATGAACGATAATATGAATCCCAGGACTATCCTTCGCAATTGCCATAATTCCTATCTATTCATGACCTTCCCACGACCTTCCTTATTCCAGTGAGAAAATACTTTAAATCTATCCATAAATTTCGACGGTATGTGCATCTCTGAAACGTTCTATGTGAGACCTATGAGACCTAACACGGGATAGATCCTTAGAACGGAAAACTTGGAACACAACATGTCAACAACCTCGGATGTGGGTTTGAATTGTCTATCTATCTAGGCTCCTAACCTCTGAAGCTAATAGTTATTCTCTTACAGCGCGGCAAACTTGCACTGAGCGGACAAGAAGAATACTTGCCTAGTCATCTATTTCCCAAGGCGGAGGAGGAAACTTGGGTAACAGGTAGAGGCTCTTTGATCATAGTATTCGATCCCGCAGCACCCGAGAATACAACCCCAGCTTGGAAATGGACAGAAGAGGGCATATATGGCACTGGGCGCGTCCCAAAAGGATGTAGGGTCAAGGTTCTCCATGGCTGGGTAAGGATGTCCACTTCGGCACCAGACTGAACGTGTCATTCATTTGAAGTCCCGCCTCTTGGCCTACCCACAAGGTGACGGAAATGTCTTGAGCAGTGTCCTCAGGGATTATAGTAGTAAGGCAGTCTGTCGTTGACTCGCCTAATCGTCTTTCTATTTTCCATTGACGACTACTGCGAACAGCCTTGGAGAGTAAGTCGCCCAGGAGTAGGATTTGATCGACTGGAGCCTTTGAATACATATATTGAATTTCTGCATACATGTTAGCATATGTTTTATCTATAGTACCAAGTCATTTTCTTACGTCTCCCGTTGCTGGTTAGCTCGTGACGTGCATCTTCTTCAACTCGCATCCTTTTCTTTGGGTGTATCACCGCAGAGTGTGTTTGCTCAGATTGCTGGGAGGATGCAAGACCTTCTTGATGCCTGCGTGTTGTAAGCCGTAGCCCAATATGTGCTTCTCCCGTATTAGATTCAGATCCGATGATATATGGAAAGAAGGGGACGAACAGGCTACGAAAGATTTGAATAGCTCATCGTCATCCGGATCCACGTCGCTTAATACGGCCTTATTTATATCATCGCGGCATAAGAGCAGTGACAATTGTTGGCGATCCACAAAGTCTCCTATGTTTTCGACAAGGAAATCGAATACTCGAGAAGGCAGTTCAATGACCTCTCTAACGGTGTAAGATAGTCCGCAGAGTTTTAATGATGTGCAGTCTAAGTTGCGCAAACGCATTTGCCTATCCTTTCCACGTGTAGAGGACTCAAACAAAAATCTAATAAAATGTTTGACTCTTGTGGCTTGCTGATTCGGAAGAGGTTTATTGCTCGGATGTTCTCGCAGTAGGCTCGCGGTGGATAGGAGAACCGTTTGGACTTCAAGCTGCGTTTGCAGACGTGATACGACATCGAGTAGGTTTGGGAAAGCGATTTTGGATCCATCAAGGTTCCAGGCGTCTTGAATAATCTCCTCGCCATTCAGTACAAGGGTCTGTAACATGGCAGTGGACATTTTGGAAGGATGGAGGAGATTGTTTGAGGCTCCTTACAGAGGACAAACAAAATGGAGTACTTGGGGGGTCGAGGCAAGTTAAAACTACTTTGTGCGATAGTGAGATCCTGCTTCGCGGGGGCCTTCAACCTTTCGAAAACCCTTGAGAATTTCCAAGCCTTCAATACACACAAAACAGTTGGCTTGTTTAGGAAATCGGTTGTTTGCAATAAGCGCTCAGGCAATTCTGAAGAGCAACAATCCAGTTTAGGCCCCTCGTGTCACATATTCAGATCAAGGGCGCTCCTCCATGGCGTATGTTTGTTGAAAATATTTTTTCCTCATTCTCTTCGGCTTTGTCCAGAAAAGCTGTTTTAACAAATACTAGCCCAAGAACTTGAAGAGCGATAGAATAAATAAATTCCGTACGAACAAAGCGTCGGGGAACCGAGTTATTCCTACCATGCAGGGATATCAGCGGCATTGCTGCAGCTCGACAGATTCTAACTTGTGTACTCTTCAAGACTTGTTCTTGTTCACGAGCCGTAGTCCCACATCCCTTCTCACGACCAGATGCGAGACACCTAGAGCCACCGTGGCCATTTCTTAAAAATGGGAGATATTGAAACGAGTCATATGATACAGGAAAATCGAACCCTCCAGCTTCCCACCTCTATAAACACACCAGCCAATCCCTAAAGTGTTTGGTCAGCTTAAAGGGTTCCTACCAACCTACTTACTAACTTGATTTTAAGCATTGATGGGGGAGCTCGCCTTCTCGCTTCTCGTCAACAGTTAGTTGTCTTGACTCGCGTCTACTGACGGGTGACGGGCAAACGTTGATCCGTGTTATTTTGGGCAAGATTGGCATTATTTCGCTTCTCCCCACCACTCCAGGATTATCGCCTATCCTATGCCACTAAATTCCTCGTACCCATGTTGCTTTTGATATAATTCATGTATCCCTCTCTAATGGCTGATAAGGATTACAAGGCTCTCTACGTTAGAGCGGAAGAGGTAAGAAAACAGGCTGAGGCGCGAGAAAGATCACGTGATCCTTCTTGACAGTTGATACTGGTTAGATTAAACTTTCGTAGATTTATGAAATTCTGCTGGTTACCATCCTCCTTCCTTCCCTTGGTCTTTGACCATAGCAGAGACCGTCAAAGGATACTGGAAGAATCATCTATGCTGTCTCTTAGTAGTCCTTTCCGCTGGCACATATGGTCGTCGCTCTGGGGTTTTATCTCTAAATTCATTAGGAGCATTTATCTACCCCAATTCCGCGGCGCGACAGCAACACCAACTCTCAACGACGATGCTGAACTTGGACGTACAAAAGCACAATTCCAGCATGCCAGTGAGCTAATAATGTTACAACTGCCGCCTACTGACTTGATTATATAGAATGCCAAATCACCCGAAGAGTCAAACTATGTCGCTGCTGCCCGCCCAACCGTCGAACAGTCTGGCAGTGAGATAATCTTGCACGTGAAGCAGCCACCGAAATGTATATCGATTGGGTTTTCCGGAATCATCTGTGAAATCAACGAAGATACCATTGTGAAACACCCGAAGGTCATTCCGAATAATGATCCATACAATCAGATGTACCGCGATATGATCATTAACGAACGACTGGTCTACGAGCGCCTGGGGAGTCATAAAGGGATTATTTCATACTTGGGCGTCCACGACGAAGTAACCGGTGCGATAAGGTTGGCATATGCAAAGGAAGGAGATCTGGAATGCTATATTCAAAGCCATGACAAGCCATCAGAAACAATTCGCGCCACCTGGATTCAATTGCTAGTGGAGACTTTCTGGTATATCTACTCTCAAAAGGTTCTCCATCAAGATGTCAAGCCCAATAATATACTTGTTGAGAATGGCACTTTGAAGGTTGTTGATTTTGCCAACGCCACAATGCATGCATTGGATGCTGATATGGAAGAGGTCTGCGTGAAAGATCCATTGTCACGAGTTGATATACTTGGTCTTGGGTGTATTATTTATTCTATTGCAGCATGGCGGGTCTTCTACTATGATTATTTTGAACATGATTGCTGGCCCGAGCCAGAGAATCTCCCTGCAACAAGCGGCCTACTTTACGATGATATCATCAACAAATGCTGGATAGATAGCTATGGCACTCTAAAATCGCTGTATGAAGACTGCAATGCTTTTTCTGGCATGAAGTGGTGAGAGGGGAGGACGAATCAATGTTGCCCAACAGTTGTTGAGGATTTGCTGGCTGCAGGTTGTTTACATCATGTAGAAATAAGGTGCTTCCGATGTTATACTATTATCTTCTCAGTGGGCCCAGCTCTTACCTCAAGAATTCATTTTAGCTTTGCCCATGCTCACAATCACCGAACAAAACGTCTTCTACTATCATTCGAATTCATAAATGTTGCCAGAAAGTTTCTATGCTACAAGGCTATATCCCGCAAGACACCATAACAGATCACTAATACACTTCCTGAACTATTATCCTTCTGATTTTAGGTGCCTGCCCAGCTCAACTTCTCACTCCTCTCAGTTGAATTGCCACGAGTCTAATTCTTAATAAATAAAACCTAACACTCAAGATAGACTTACGAACTAGGCACCCACAGTAACGCCTTGGGGTTGAGCAACGGATGCGGAGCTCGAGCCTCCAGCTCCTGTTCCGTCACCATCCTTTGGTCCAGCAGGAGGCTTTTTGTTGCGACAATTAGGGCAGACGTTCCGTTTTGCGTAACCACGGCTTGAAGCCTTGGTAGTTGGTTCTGGATTTGGACATGGTGAACCTCTCTCGGTTGCGGGATCACACCAGTGGAGAATGGTGTTTCCTTCGCGCGCGGTGTGTCCACAGCTCCAAGTGTATGTATTTGGCGTCTCTTTCATGCACATTTTCGCCGAGTTTTATGCGGTCTATTGACGCGTGAGTAGTTATAACAATATGCATGTGCATCTAGAGATATACCGTGTGTGAGAGCCTGAATGGATATGAGTTTCCATACGAGAGAATGGATACAATTGAAGATGTGACGAGAATCGACCCGTACAGCCGCCTTCGGAGGAATATCGTACAGTTGAAATTTGATTATTTTTTATTGTACAAGCTTTTAAAAGGATTGGGAATAAGAATAGTTAGTGCCTTCTCCCTCTATGTTTGTGGTTTGATAGAAGTGTAAAAGAGGTATGAACAGCTTCAATTTTCAAAAAGAGATTCTTATGTTCAGTAGAAGTGGTGTCAATCTGCCTCCGGAGT
Organism: Histoplasma mississippiense; assembly: GCF_000149585.1. Taxonomy (NCBI): domain Eukaryota; kingdom Fungi; phylum Ascomycota; class Eurotiomycetes; order Onygenales; family Ajellomycetaceae; genus Histoplasma; species Histoplasma mississippiense. The sequence continues at coordinate 57,246 of NW_001813981.1, read as the reverse complement.
TTCTAATTTTCCGGACACACTATCTATTTCTCATCTAAGACTGCAGCTCCCCTTGGGTTGGAGATTCAGTGGATTTCTGAAAAGAATGATATGGATGCGATGAGAATTTCGGGATGGATTGGTGGGCGATAAATGCCTGGTTTCCCACGAGCGGAAGTGTTAGGCTGTGTACCGGGTCAATATTTCTCCGGTGGTTAAAGAGAGTTGTCGTGCCTCTTCCCAAACACATCTTCTTTTGCTACTACAGACTATAAGTTCTTGAAGTTTCTTTTAGTGAGGCAAACAGAAGGGAAATGACAGGACAGAGAAGAGAGATTGAAGGGGTGATGGTGATATTCAACACGGCGGGTTGGGTGGCGTACATTAATCCTAAATGGGAATAGCCAGCCTTCCTCCAAAAACGATTTCAATCCCCCTATTTTGTTCCCGCTTATTACCGTTCCGTCGCGATCGAATAGGTCTGCATCACAGCTAAGCCGGGTCAACCCTTTGACCACAATCCTATATATCAGCGTCTGTTCCTAGCGAGCTATCTTCTCTCGCAAGTATGATACATAATAACTTCCTAACAATTCTGACATAAATTAGCATACCAATTTAACTCCCTTGCAACTCCTGATTAACCTCGCACCTACCCAACGGTCTTTTATGTCGTCAAAATGGCGGGGCTTTCACAAGAAGATCGCAACATTATCAAGAACATCCTCTAGCCAACTTAGTCGATCCTTTACGAGACGCGCTTCAGGAAGCCGAAAGACAATATGAGTCTGATGGCGCTGATGAGAGCCAGGACCAGCTCTATCGAAATGCGATTTCAAAACTCCTCTCTGCTTTACAGGGAGAGGAAGCGGCACTCAATATGCGCTCACGAGCAAGCGATGGAAATGTGGCTTCTGATATAGCAAATCTGTTTACGAGCCTTCAGCGGGCCAACTTCGGCTACAACCACTACAGCCGGCTGGTACATCTGGTCATCCAAAGGTTTCCCCCCACTGAATCCCAGAACGTCGAAACCTGGAACTTCAACGTCTGGAACGCCGTCTTTGTTCTTATTGACACCGTCTCGCGAGGCACTCCCCCTCCTCCTCCTCATCCTACATCATCGATCCAACAGACGCCCTGGCTGCGCAACACTAGCAGTTTCGTCAATTCTACAGAATATCGAAAGCACGTTGACATTGTGCTGAAGGAGGAACTTGGGGAGATACACGTCGACATCCCTAGATTCTTTGACGCGTACTTTGGAGACATTCCACAACTCACTGCAGTTTCACAAGCGGTGTTGGAGGAGTGCGAGAAGGGAGACAGCCCCCTTTACCGTGAAGACGAGGGCTGGAAGGACTGGCCTGAACTTGCGGCAGAAAGAGACGTTCTGAAATGGCTGGCTAACATCATCACTGAGCTCGTACGATTAGCTGAAGCACAAGAGCCGTCCTGAAGATCGACCGCAGACCTCTCGCACAGCCAAGCCAGCCACTACAAGGGTCTGTCGCGGAGAGAAAGCTTGATGTCGGCTTTGTCGATGATCTGACGGCCACAGAGGACTCCAGATGTCACTGGTCGCAGATCCTGGTGCCAGGGGAGCTGAAAAACGACCCGAAATACGACCGGAAATCCGGTGCATGGTTTGACCTTGGCAGGTATGCCCGAGAGGTCCTTGCCGCGCAGGACACCCGTCGTTTCGTGCTCGGGTTCACCCTCTGCGGGCCGTTCCTACGACTGTGGAACTTTGACCGTCTGGGCGGGATCGCGTCGGAGGAATTCAATATCAACCAGGACGGCCTTCGATTTGTGTCTGTTATCCTTGGATTCCTCTTGATGAGCCGCAAACAACTTGGGTTTGATCCTACCATCGTCGCGACCGGGACCGAACGGTATATCGAAATTGAGAAGAATGGTACGAGGGAACGGCTGACCACCGACGAGATTGTTGGACGAGCACGCTGTGTTGCCGGGCGAGCCACAACGTGCTGGAAGGTATACTGTGAGACAGACAAATCACGGACGCCGCTGGTTGTCAAGGACTCCTGGCAGTATCCGGAACGCACTGAGGAAGGAGAGTTGCTGCGAGAGGCGATGGCGAAGGGGGTCAAGAATGTTGCGAGGTATTATCACCACGAGACTGTTCGCATTGACGACAAGGATGATGATGTCTTGGCTATCCGAAAGGGCCTCAGTATTCCGATTTCGAAAGATGAGAAGGGTGGTTTTAAGGCGACAGTGCGGCGTAGTAGGTCTCAAATGGGACAAAAGCACCAGGGCAGCAGCACCGGCCAGAAACGATCCTCTGACTGCGTGGACATGGCATTTCCTCCTCCCCCAAGTAGACGTACCCAGTCAAGTTCTCCGTCCAAATCTGCCGACGGCTCTACCCGACGCAATCGAGTTCACCGCCGCATCGTTATCCGGGATTGTGGGAAACCAATCTATGAGAGTAGCTCGAAGTCTACACTTCTCACTGGGCTGGCCGGCTGTATTGACGGATACATGTCGCTCCACGATGAGGCTGGCCTCATCCAATGTGACGTTTCCCCTCGGAACCTGATGGTGAACGAGGACAAGGACAACTCTTCATGGCCTGCCTTTCTGATCGACCTTGACCTGGCCATCAAGACGCAACGGGACGGGTCTTCCGGCGCCCGGGGCAAAACGGGCACCAGGGCGTTCATGGCCATTGGTGTCTTGTACGGTGAAAAGCATTGTTTCATGCATGATCTGGAGTCGTTCTTCTGGGTTCTGTTCTGGATATGCATTCACTATGAAGGCCCAGGGAAAGGGAGCACTGTAGAACGGTTTGAGAAATGGAATTATATGAGTACTGAAGAGCTGGCGGCTGCGAAGCAAGGAGTGATAAGTGAGGAGGAAGATTTTCTTCGGATTGCAGAAGACTATTTTACTCCGTATTATCGATCATTGATCCCTTGCGTCAACCGGTTGCGGCGCCTTGTCTTTCCAGACGGCGGACGGTGGAAGAAACCAAATTTCAACCTACCCCTGAACATGATTGAAACGCTTCAAGATGCACAATATAACTCAGATGCAGTAAATTAATACAAATTTAGTGTTTTACGGGTTACGTTCCATCGTTTCTAGATGATTTTCTTCGATAGCTTGAATTGCCTTGTCTTTGGATATAGCATTCTTTGACTGATATATGGATTGAGTCTGGAGGAAACCCATACGAGGCGTACTGTTTCGTTATGAAAACGCAGAATTTTTTGTTGGAGTGCCACAAGGCCCAAAAAGGTTGTATTATCCAATTATTCAGGTGCTTAGTAGCGTAGACCAGAGGGTTTGAGGCATGTAAAGCCAGCCCTCTTCTCACTTTGCTTCCATCGCTCCATCTTCCTTTTTCTCCTCACAAAGGCCACCCAGCTTTGCAGACCATCCGACGCCAGACTTCCATCATGAGTACCCGGACAACTCGAACTCGTAAGGTCGTGGAATCAGAGGCCGGCCTAGTGGACAGTAGAGGCGGAAACTATTCCTGCAACGTAGAAGAGCCATGAAAGGCCATATTCTGGGCATTCAGGTGGCTTCATTTCTGGAACTTTCAACTTATGTTTTCTAGATCGTTGAAATTTGTGGTCTTTTATATATTTAATTTCTTGCTAGACTCCTTCCTGACAGTCACACCTTTTTGGCAGTAGCTCCTAAGTCATTAGCAGGGTGCTCCTCTTTTCTAATAATTAAGACTATTCTATAAGGAGTGAAAATGTAAGTAAATTTGTTCTAAAACTAGGTATATGGGCACGTGTCATAAACCATTACCCTCTGCTGAAGGGCAAATGGAGATAATGCAAAAAGATCTAAAAGTCGACGGAAATCCATACACTTAAGCCCATTGGGCATCATTACGTGCTGTAAAGCTGCCTGCACTCTGTAGAAGGCTACAAATAATCGGTGACAAACTCCCTGATAAATTTCTGGGAAACAGAGGCGGGATCAATTTGCTGCCAGTTCTCTTCAGCTTGCTGGGGGGTTAGCTTAGTCGCAGCCGCTCGGCAGATTCTATCATCGATAATCTGCCTTGTGGGCCGGACGGTGATGGTTTCTCCCAGCAAAATCTGTTTCGCCATGGCGTCAAATTCACGATAAAGACATATCACATCAGGATGAACATTAACAACGTAGTTAATAACAGCATCGAGCTTCGAGAGAGGGTATTTACTGTGATTTTTGCTGTACAGAATGGGTGAGTCCGGTATGCGTCAACACAGGTGATATAAGCAACTCACATGACCCCAGCTAGGGTAACTATTCCCACAGGCAGGCAAGAAGAGCCCCAAGACCCAATACGCCTGCCATTCGCCAACATCGACTACCCTGTCTTTTTTGCTCATGGAATTGTCTCCGAAGTGCCTGCTTCATCTGGTCATCCATCAAGTCCCACTTGTCTGGATATGAGCGCTTCAGCAGGTAATCAGCAGAGAGGGTTGAAGCACGATGCTGGTCATGGTTCTCCAGTCTTCTGGAATGTATTCCACTCCGCCTTTTCTGCGTGAGGGACTCGAAGGAAAGCTATAATATGGCATGTGAGATGCGGAGCCGTAATTTCTGGTCTGAACTTCGGGTTAACAGTGTATTAGCATAGCGAAAGACGTGACAAAACCTCTCCTCAGCTGAGGAATCTGTCAAAATAGAAAGGTTGAGGGCATCCTCAGGCCAAAAACCGTTCTCCTGCCATATGCAGGAGCCCTGGTAGTCAGCCAAGCCATCTCTGATAAGCCCTTCACCGACTTCTAGGGCCCGTTGAAGATCTGGATCAGAAAGCCCGCAAAGAGCATTCCTTGCTAGAGATGAACTAGTCATTACACCCGATTCCTCAAGTCTGGCAGACCCTGGCTGCTTGCCCACCTGGCTACGCTTTGTCAAAGAGTTTTTCATATCGGTATGTGTCACCTTGGTGATCTTAGATTGCTTTGATCCCAACCTACAACGATTATTCTTCTTTGGGGTCTGTGTAGCAGGCGAAGGAGAATCAGATGGTGGTGTAGAAAGGCCCATAACTAGTTCACTATTGCTCACTGGTTGTAGATTTTCATTTGAAGAAACTTCCAGTGGAGCTGGGGGAAAGTCAGTATCTCCATCTGGAGGTGCTTGTTCTCCAGAGGGGCTCCCTGGTCCCGCAACAATAGGATTGGCGTGGGATACAAATAGGGTACTTTCGGCTTCTGGTACAGACATATTTGTATCGATCAAAATAGAAGGACTGTGATTTGACTGTAGAGCATTTCCGGCTTCCGGTATGCTCAATAAAGCAGGATTTATCGTGTCAACAGGCGGTTCATTCAACGAGGCGACGAACCAGGGAAAATAGTCATTGAGGCTTGTGGCCAAAGGCAGTTGCATTGGCAACTCTTGATCAAAGCGGACGTTTGTTCGAGAACCCGAACCATCGTGGCTCTGAAATACAAACGAGGGAGGATTTGGTTCGCTGGCTTTTACTCTGTCCAAAAGTTCTGCAGCCCCTGCTGTTCCGAGTTGTTCAAGAAGCCGTAGTGTATCGCGTACGCGTGAGATGACCTGTTCGTCAGTCATGTCTACCATGTCAGAGGTTGATGACTCACTTCTGGATGTGTTGCTACCATGTCGGATTTCTCCGCATTATCTCTATCCTATACAATGCACATAAGTGGTGTGACCTGCAATGAAAAATTGTTCAACTCACCTGAAATGTAATCAACAGAATGCCCATGCTGTATGGAATCACAAAAGACCCTTTGCAAGAAACAAAAAGAACTACAAAAAGCAAAAGCCCACAAAGTACTATGTTTGAACAGATGTGAAGAGCGGGGGATCACAAGATGGCAGAGCACACGAGATCACAGAGCACAGAGTGAAAGAAGGGCGTTTACAATCCACCACAGCCAAAGAAACTTGTGGAATTCCAGCGAAGGATGCTGGCGTTGTGCGAGCTGTTTTTGGATTCGTCCTCTTGGCGAAGGGCCTCCTTGGATATTTCCAACGAGCATCACTTTTTGGCCCCGTGACCGAAACCTGGCCACCCTACTCCCATACCCCAAAGGCACATGGGTCACCTAGGACACTCTATGAGCCCGGCCTGGATCTATTTTGAGACAGATTCAGATAGTATTACTTATCCTGTGCCATTAACCTCTATTTACCACTAAAAGAAAGGGGAGCTGAGTCTCCGAATTAGGCTATGCTGCTCTTTTCTTGCTACCAGTATTGCGGAAAGATGCTATGCTGACAGGAAAAAGGAACGACTGCTAAAAGGGGTGACTAGCAAAGAATGTAAGTATGTAAAAAGACCAAAAATGTAGAAGTGAAGAAATTCAGAAATTCAGAAGTCCAATGTTCCAGACGCGAAGCCGCCTGGGTACCCAAATAGCCGCTGTGGACACACCAATTGCAGTGACAACCAGCTTTAGCAGGCCATCACGGCTAGGTTGACCTTGCACCCGCATATGGCAGACGGCTGATGGGGAGAAGTTGGTATAGATGGAACCACGGTTTCAAGGAACATGGTCGTGGTTATATTCTGCTCCTAGGCCTGAGAGGGGAAATACTTTTGGGCTTGCAGTCGTCTTGCGCACTCCATTTAAGCCGTATAAATACCATGCGCTTTGCTTGCAGGAGAGCAAAGCATTCTCGCGGATACCCTTCAGTTTGGACGTATATCTCCGTATACCTGCATTCTCCTGATCTTCCGTTCTCTCTTGATAGTCAATATGGAATGGCCGCAGCTGACACTTGAAGACAATCAGCCGCATCCGCTCCAGGGGCCGGTTGAACTCACTTCCTCGCCAGATTCTACAGCAAACTGGATGTCACACCAGAGTCGAAAACGATTACCGCCACACCAGGGCATTGTTCAGAGAAGACGTCGGCGGAGACAATGTCTCTTCCACAAAATTGTTGAATACACTGATGGGAACGAGGCACAGGTTTATATTCTAATTGACATTCACGGCCAATACTTTATCTTGAACACTGATTCAGGTGGTACATGGCCACCCTCAGAAGAACAGATTGTATGAGCTCCAATTTTAGTCTGGAAGCTCCACTCACAACTGACAATGAGCAGGAGAAGCACTATCCTCATACAGTTCGCAAGACATATAAAGATTATCAAATTTGTGCGCGCCGTGCCTTTCCGCGGTTATAATGACACTTACTATATTTATCTGGTGATGGAAAATGGCTATTTGAATTGCCAAGTTTGTACTGATTGTCTTCATAAAATAAGAAGTTAGACCTCTTTGCAGTGACAATCATCGAGGGTGGTTTTCAAAAGTGTACTTCTGTCGAACGTCATGTGGATGTTTCTGCTTTGGCACGCTCGGGCCACGATTTGCGATCCGAACTTTTCGGAACCTTGAAAACTTTTCCAATATTTTAGGCTCCGCACAAAATTTCCATAGGTGGTACATGCCTCCAATGGTTTTAAGGCTCCAGCTCATAGATCATGTGAGGTAGAGAACAGGATATATGCAGAATGATGCCACGTGAAGTTGGTTTCAGGTACCTTTGAACTTGAATTTTTTTTTGGCTTTTTGGATTTTTGACTTTCTTTTCTTCCTACATTTTTATCATACAAGTGAAAGGAATAATCTACTCGTTTTTGATTTTACATTGTCAGTGCCATACTATATCTGAAGACGGTCTCTCTCCGTCCATGTTTCTTTTTAGTTGATGTTTGTCGAGGCCATGGTTTTTTTCCGTGGTAGAATGAAGTCCGAAATTGAGTCATCAGGAAGCTGATGCTCCTGGCGTCTCGAGTCGATTTCCTATGTTTAAAACACACCTCCCATCCCAATCCCATCTAGTTTTCTTCCGTCTCCCTCACTCCTCTCCCCCCCCCTCCCCCTCCCCCAATTTCCTCTCCCCTTACTGCTTTCATTACCATTGACCGGCTTGAGGCCATGGATACCGTCACTATATATTCTATCGTCGCAGGCGGTATTCTTGTAACTCTCACTCTAATCCGCGTAATATGTTCCCTTAAGAGCCGGCTCAACACCATTTCTATGCTGATTTCGAAGCATCTCGCCTATCCATATCTTATTAAACGTCACCGGCTTTTTGGCCCGTGGACACGTGCCAATGTTCTTCTATATATCGTGTATGGAGTCGTCACCATTTTCTTCATCGCGTTTCGGGTTCCATCAGCAAGCGAGGCGGCCCGACGAGCTGGAGCACTATCGCTTGTCAATATGGGGGTTACCTTTATCGCCACCCATTTGAGCTTCCTCGCAGATGGCCTTGGTATTTCTTTAAAGATTTGCCGGCGGATTCATCGCGCTGCAGGGTGGACCGCGGGCGTACTCTTAACTCTCCACATCATCCTCCATACCCCGGTTCAACGGGCCGAACTCTCTTTTCGCAATCACAGCAATCTCTTTGGCTTTATTGTACGGAGGTGTTACCCACTATTGGGAATCGTTGGCTGATAGTTCACAGGGTGCAGCGTCGTTGATACTCCTTTCATTGTTTTCCCTCCCGTTCTTTCGCCGACTTGCGTATGAGATATTTCTCCGGGCCCATCAGAGCCTCGCAGCGGTCTCTGTCTATGCTACTTGGCGCCATCTGCCATCTGATTCTATTTTCCCAAGGATCTATATCTATGTACCGCTGGGTCTTCTGTCGCTGACAACTCTTCTACAGTTCTTGATTTTCCTATATCGTAATCGGATTTTTTCATCGCAGCTCTCTCCCCGAGCGTTGGTTACGTGCGAGAAAGATGACCCCTCTGATAAAGATGCCCAAGTTGAAGGGAAGCCCATTAAAATTCACGTGACGCTCCCACGGCCGCTCCAAGTGATGGAGCGCGATCAGAAGTAAGAAAGCCCATCTCCGTCCCCTGGAGGGAAGAGAGATGGATGGCAGGGGAGAAAGGATCCATTTTGAGCCCCCGGCACCAAAAAGGGTGTCGAAAAAAGAAGGTGGCCCTCCTGCTCAGGAAGTGCGGGTGAAGGTGAGAGAAAACGCCGGCGGAGGTCCGCGTTCGGAAGATTGGCTGTGATTCGACGCGTGGATGTTGGTGAGGAGGTGCGTGGCGGCATGGGTTGGCAAGTAAACGGCCGAAAATGGCGTCAAAACTGGCTTCTTTCAGCCGTTCACTCGCCATGACATCGTTTCTTAGAGTAAATTACTAATAATATTATAGAATTAATATAGAAACTTTTAAATATAATTAAATAAAATACATTGTAGCACACGAGCTGCAGTGTGCTAAATTATTGCGGAGCTAGTCCCAATTAGAAAGGCAGCTGTAAATAACACTCATAAACATCACCTCCAACCTCACATCTATGATATGAAGCTCTACATGTTGCAGAAAGATGGCATTGTTAGCTCATGTTGCAAAATTTGTGGCTGTTGCAGCTATGATTGCAGCTGCAGATCTGATTCAGAGTTTTGTATCTGTTCAAATTTTTGATGAAGCTGCTCCACTTCTTCATTGCAGATAAGAAGATCAGACACGGCTGCACACTCAGAGAAATTATTTATATCATCAAAGTTAATCTCTTTATTCAGCTGAGCATTTTCAATATATTCAATTATTAACTGATTTGTAACATTTCTATTGACTGATAATGCCTCTAAAGCCTCCTGATTAATATTGCTGTTAGCATAACCAGGATGGTTAACTTAAAGAAAAGCTAGCCATTGTTTAACAACAGCCTTTCAGACAGTGAAATTATGACAGAATTGATGAAAGAAATGAGAATTAGCAGATATATTTGAAAGCTGCAAAACAATGATATCAAAATCTTTAAACAGCAATGAAAGACTATTGTAAACACAGTCAGTATCTTGAAAAAAGTTGACAATATGACTTTTATACTTGTATTGCTGGCTGTGAATCTGATGAATTTCCACAAACACATGAACTTGAGCAATAAGCATTTCCTCAACTTGATTTATAAAAGGAAGATTGAGAATTTAATCAGAGTTCAGATTGTTATCTGCAGAAAAGAAAAACAATTCATTTATTTATTGATTTTTATCAACTATAATACAATGAATGCAGATGTTGTTTTTCAATTTCATATTAAATTATTAATATTGACAGTGACTGCAGGTTTTCATAACCTTATCTTTTAAAGCTTTATAAAAGTTTTGAATATATTGTCAGTCAGTTGATGTCAACACTGAGTTTTTAAAAAGAGTAGAGCTGTTAAACACTAAAGAGAGGTCTGAGTATGTGTAATGTGACGGCGCCGAGGCGGTTGCTACTCGGCAGCGGCACAGAGGAGGATGGTATATAATGGGAAGCCTTATGGGTGGGCTTGATTATCTCGCTTGAACCGCGAACTCGTAGAATACTATACAAATACTGAACTACCAGAGGTACTCGGCACACTAAGAATATTGTATGAGGACAGTGGTAACTCTGGTATCTTATTGTCAAAAGATAAAAGACGAATCGCTGGCTCCTGGAATAGAGAGCCAGCATCTAGCTATTCTATATAGACAACGGGCAGCCATCCTCCCCTCACTCTATAAGCGAGGGTAGCCGAAGCAACTCCGCAGTGGCGCTGCATTGATCTGCCAGAAGGAATCCACTGACCCCGTATAGAAACAGGATTCTCATATCTCATCAATCGGATCCTCTTCTATTGCATCCGAATGATGTCATAGGGTGGTTGGAAACCGGTTCGGACACCTGCGTGATGTCATGGGATAGATGGGATTATCCGAGGGGAAACGATGGGCCGTGTGGAGCCGTCACGGGGCCTTGGCACAACCAAGGGTGTGACATTAATATTAATTGATGAATCATTTATTAGACTCTCTGAATAATTGAAAGGTGTATGTCATTGAAAACTGAGTGGAATGAATGAGGAATTGAAAGAATTAATTGAGTGATACAATTGAATCTGTAATGATATTTGAAAGATGAAATCATCACTGAGCAGTAGAGATGAGATTGTAATGAATGAAAAGCATTCAGCTGTTTCATTGACATTCTGTAACTATTTTTGAACTCTGTATAAGAATGATAATGTGAGTATAACAGATGAAACCTCATCATAATGCTGAGCTACTCAATGACTTTGCTGAATTATACTCTGTTTTTTATAAACTGTTGCAAGTGAAGAAGGGTCTGATGTATGTACTTTATAATAATAAAAGTCCGATGGTTTCAGTGGTTAAAAAAAAGCTTATTGACAGCTCAGAGAAGATTTGATTGATTGTAAATATTAAGATAAAACTACTGAATATTGTTGTAGAAATGATGAGAAATGAAACTCTAATTTTCTACTTGCAGAATCACTTTTTTATAAAGAAGAAGATTCAATAAAGCCACTGTCATTTGAAATTTCAAATAATTTTAAAGTCAGAAATATTGAAATTACTAATGTTTGTAGCTGTTTTATAAATATTTTAGAGACAGTGTGAAAAGATTCTGAAAGAAGCTGAGCAGCACTGCTTGAGTGTTTTAAAGTTTTAAAACCAGCAATACAATCACAATAAGAGTTGCAGATTGTAATTATAATGATTGAAGAATGTTTAAATATAAATTTTTTTAAAAAGAAAGAATTGCAGTAAATGAAGTAGATCTTGCTCTTCATTACAAATTGTAAACAGCAGATGTATTGAATAAGATAAAAGTGTAAACAATTGAAAAGCTGAAAAAGATTTTAAACAGATCAGATATTGATGCACTGAGAAGAGTTGAAATACAAAATTGTAAAAAAGAGCTTTTTTAATATGATATAGAAATTTCAATGTCATAGTAAAGTTATTAATATAATATATTGAAAAAACTGTATGAATTCAGAGCAGCATTCATAAAACAAAGACATTTGCATTCAATCATTTAACTGTATAAACTGAGGAAAGTTGTATATAGATTTCAATGTAAGATGAAAGAAACCTTTATGAATTGTCTGCAGACTCTTTTTTAAAAGCTGTAAATCATGATTAGATTTAGCAAGCAGCAATAAAAAAGCTCAGATTGGCTATTTATACAGATGCAGTAAAAAGAGCCTTGAAATAGAATAGAATGAATGAAGCTGTAATGGCTTGTTTATCTTGCTCAGCCCCTTTCTATACGGGCCGTTGCAGCAACGCGGGCGGTCACGTGTCATCACGTGAGCGTAACTTCTCATTGACCAATCAGAGCGCAGGGATTCAGCCAATCAGTCCGCGAGAATGCTTTCCTAATCCGGATGACCGAAAGAGGAAATTTTCTGGCACGAAAAGCCTATATATATTGCTTCACTCGCTACGCTCGCTCCGCAAATCAGATAATTTATTAGACGGAGTAAAATGAAATTTCAAAAAATTATATAAAATTTTTAAAGAATTAAATATTGATTTATAATTGATTGATAGCTTTTATTCTTATTTGTTTGATATTGAATTAATTATTGATGAAAAAGAATGATAGCTGTCTATTTATCTATAATATTCAGTCAATTACTGATAGAATTGAAAGTGCTAGTTAAATAGCTAGTTATTTATCTCTTTATCTTTCAATCAATATAACTGCTCAACATTCAATTAATTGTTATAAAAATAAATATCATTGTCTAGTTATTTATATATCTGATAATATTGATTTATTAGATGATTATCTGACTGTTTATTGATCTATTTATCTATTCATCTGCTTGAATGAATGATATCTCTCAATGACATATATTGATGATAGCTAGCAATGATAGCTTATAGAGAAGAGAGATATATATAGTAGATTGATGAATTTTGCTTATATATTTTCTATTTTTATAATTCTTTGTTATACAAATTTTTTTTCTAAAAGAGAAATCAGTGTTCAGATCTTGTATTTAATTATTATTGTAATTTTAAAGTGCTTGAGTTGGGAGGGAGATTCTGCTGAGTGGCAGGTGGCTTCTATAACCACACTGCAATAAGAGGGTTAGGCATTACGGGTATTGTTTAGCCAGGCACGTGCCACCCAATCTAAATCCTCTCACTTAGCTGGATAATAATAGACAACAACGTTATCCTTCTACAGCAAGCATTTGGGATTTGAAACACGATTGATGTGGGAGGTTTTCACAAGTATACACGTCGGCTGCAATGTCATTATACTTAGATGCGGCATCAGTTCTATATAGAGACTCCGGCAGCGGTGGCTCGTTCAAATCCCGGGTCTACAAGTCAAAACTCAGATCACCTGCAAGGCAAGTCTACGCTTTGATAACTGAGACTGCAAAATGGGATATCCTTCTCAAAGAGGTCGTTGAGAATGCCAACTTTCTTCCGGTTGAACCAAAGGTCAGTCCGTTGCAAATTACTTACGGTAAATGAATAACGTGCACAGTTGAAACTAATTTCTATCACTGGGTTCCATAGCTCACCCCACTGCTCTCGATTCTCCTAGTCCACGACTTCCTGTTAACGAAAAAAGGCATTGTGGCTCCTTCAAACCACCCTTTGCGTTTGGCAATCGAAAGACATAAATCTCGCATCAAAGCGGAGTTCGTCAAGTCCCGAGTGCATCGACAATGCGCCTCCATCGAGGAACTCGAAGCTCTCGTCAAGAGGCAGAAAAATGCTTCCGGACGGGAAGATTCAATATTTGGCCCTCCTAGATGGGCCAGGATAAATAATGTGATTACATCGCTTGATGAGCAGTTGAAGACAACATTTTCGGCTTACAAATTGGTCCACTCGTTATCGGAGTTAGTAGCCACTACTCCAGACTCTCTCTATCAAGACCCTCACATCCCAGACCTTGTAGCTGTGTCACAAGATGCACAGCTAGCGTCATCAGCAGCTTACAAGAAAGGTATGATAATACTGCAGGACAAGGCGTCGTGCTTTCCAGCGTATTTGCTCCTGGGCTCTGACGCGGCAAAATGGAAGGGGGATTTGCTGGATGCCTGTGCGGCTCCTGGTAACAAGACAACCCATCTTGCCTCACTACTATGTTCAAGTTCAAAAAGTCATTTTGGTGACAGGATACACTCAACTCAAGATAAATTCACCATATTTTCATGCGACGTCTCGCCAAACCGGTCACGAATTTTACAACGGATGGTGGCTATCGCTGGTGCGGAAACGATGGTTTCTGTCTTGCCTGGTCAGGATTTCCTTGCCCTCTCCCCGGATGACAAGCGTTTCCAAGATGTGACGGGTATACTTCTGGATCCCAGTTGTTCTGGGACGGGGATAGTTGGAAGGGACGACATGCCTTGCCTAGCTTTGCCAAGTTTGCAAGACCCTCATGACCGTGGTATGAAACGGAAACGTCATGCTCCCACTCCACTTCCAACACTTGGGAGACCTGCAGCCTCCGAACCTCAAAATACAACTGATATCGATCCTGGCCGCCTCACCAAGTTGTCTAACCTCCAAACCCGAATTGTTGAGCATGCGTTTAAGTTTCCCAACGCTACACGAGTCACGTATAGCACCTGCTCTATTCATGTGCAGGAGAATGAAGTCGTCATTGCACGCGTCCTGAAGTCACCGGTAGCGCAGCGGCGTGGATGGCGGATCGTTTCAAGAAATGAACAGGTTGAAGGACTACGAAAGTGGAAATACCGGGGCATAACGCATGGGGAGTCTGGAGATGGAGGAGGGGAGATCTGGGATTTGACTGAGACGGAAAGGGAAGGATGTTTGCGATGTTGGCCAAACGATAAGGAGTGTACAGGAGGGTTCTTTGTGGCTGGATTTGTTCGGGACGGTAGCTTCGAGGGAAATAGGAATGTTGTGGATACCACGATATGCCCGACCGGCGGTGGGAAAGAGACAGAAGGAAATGGTAATGATGCTCAATTTGATGAGGAATCGGATTGGGAGGGGTTTGGAGCGGAGTAAAGTCAATATTTGGTGTCGAGGTAATTTTCTTCTGTGAAACCTGACCCGTGTGTCGATTACCCTGGGAATAGGTTAACATTACTGCTGCGGACTGTAGTGACAAAGGTCTGAAAGCAGCAGTATTGCATATCATAATCATAAACATCTCCGACCTATAATTGAAAAAATATTTGTTTTTTAAACCAAAAATACCTACTCAAGATTCTGCAGCTTTTATAATCATACACTATACAATTTCTTTTGCGCAGTCTCTGATGTGAGGTGCCGGGAGGCGGTCGTTGTTCGCACTCTGTGTAATGAGTTAGTAAAATTATAGAATATTTTTTTGTCTCTTTATTAGAGTTTTTTAATTGAAAAAAAAAAAAAAAAAAATAAATAAATAAAAAATTAAAAAAAATAAAAAAATAACAAATATGAATGAATTTCATTTGACTGCTTTGTGGGAAACTCTCGTTTCAAATTGTGGTGCTGTTCTTGGGTTTGAAAACGGTCTTTGTTAAAATGGCTGAATGGAGCAAAACTTTTTATTCTATAATAATGAAAGCGATTATTGTGTTGAAAGAACAGTGTATGCAGGAGCAGGAAGATTTTCACGCCCTTTGAGGAAATCGAGTTCAAGAAGGAAAATGAAACCGAGTAGTGTGCCTCCGAGCTTTTGAACAAGAGCCCCAGCTGCGCTTGCGGATCCACCTGTGTGGATGTATACGAATTAACACCAGTATAACACACAAGAAACATAAAAATATAGCTAGAATGAAAAAGGATACACACCTGTTGCGATAATGTCATCCACCACGAGTACCTTTTGACCAGCTTTAATAGCGTCTGCTTGCATCTGAAAAGAGTCTTGACCATACTCCTTTTGATATGTCTCTGTTTCAACAGGCCCAGGTAGCTTCCCCTTCTTCCTCACTGGCACAAATGCAGCACCCAATCTCAGCGCAAGGGATGGTCCAAATAAGAACCCCCTGGCTTCCAAACCAACAACAACATCCGGTTTCTGAGCATCCCCATAAGTCTCAACAATGAGTAGTTCCAAACATCGTATTAACGCTTCGTGGAGAGAGGGTTCTGCAAAAATAGGAAGAATGTCTTCAAATAAAATTCCCTCAGAGGGGAAGTCAGGGAACTGACGGAGAGCACCGCGCAGTCTTATCTTAAGATTGGTGAGTTCGGCGGCGGCGGAGGAGTAGGTGGTGGGGTATCCGGAGACTTCAGCGGAGGTTGCATTGAGATGATTAGATGTTGAATGGATGGAAGTGGCACGACTCATGCTTGATGAGAGAACAAATAATAAAGAAAGAGAGGAGGTTCAAGGAACTAGTGGAAGTGAGAAGAATGATATTCAAGAAGTGGAATGAAAGAGCATGAAGGTGAACTTCGTTGTCAAAAATATACATGTATGTTGCTGGGCAGAATTGGATTTTAGCATTAGAACGCTAGACAGATCTATCGCTCGTTGTACAGATTACAGTACATGCATTTCTACGGCGACCTCAGATATGTACCACTCAATCTATTGTGTTGCTGTTGCTTAGCTGGGTAATAATATATAAGGTGATGAATTCGATAATTATTATAACTAATTATGTATATATATATGTATTAAAATAACATCTTTAAAAGCATAATGAATGTACTTATTATTATTATTATTCTTCAATTATAGATGTATGCAGTCAATGACTATGACATCTATCTGAAATACTTCAGGATTTTTCAAATCAAGAATAATCTAATATACAAAAGCAATTTGAAACATATAATATCAGGATTTCAGTTCAGAATCAAACAACCATTCAAACTGTTAAATTAAAGAAAATAAAATCAAAAGTATGTTAATGTATGTGTATGTGTATGTGTAGATTTAGCGTCCCAGAGAAGCACGGGCAGCGCCCGTGCTTCAGAAGCCTCCCGAAGAGCATGGGGATGTGGTATGCTGAAGAAATTTCTATATACACAGAGGGGGAGAAACAGGATTCAGATAGCAACTCTTGAAAAGACTCAGCTTTTATCAAGCTATGCATCCACTTCTGACCCGATGTATGATCATTCATGGTAAAGCTATAGTGTGATTCTCTGAGAAGGACCACCGCTGCTGTGTCTGGAAGGCTTTACAGAAAAAAGAGAGGGAATATCCTCTTAGTTTATCAAGAAGCAGTTTATGCTTCAAAGTAAGAAAAAGAAAGAATAGACACAGTGAAGAAGAAAAAAGAGCATAGATAAAGTAAATAAAAAAATGATAAGAGAGCAGTACTGTCTGTGATGCTGTACAGTTATATGATTTGACACAGATTCAGAGCAGCATATTGTCAGAAAAAAAAAAAAAAAAAATGCTGATTTAAACAAATGAAAAGAGAAAAGTAAAGGTATTAATGAAGATAAATGAAAAGGAAAGAGCAAGATATAGAAGAGATATGTTAAAAAAGAGAAAAAGAGAAAAAATATTGAAGCTGATAAAAATGAAAGCAGAAGAAGAGATCAGAGCAAAGTATATATATGCAAGAAAAAAAAAATTGACAATCAATTGAATCAATTGTACTGATTGTGTTGATTGAATAAACTGTATCAATCATACTGATTGAATTGATTGTACTGATTGAACTGATTGCACTGGCTAAATTGATTGTACTGATTGAATCAATTGTATTGATTGAATCAATTGCATTAAATGTATTAATTGTGCCATTTCTGTTACTCACATTAATCATCTGTAGCTGCATTATTCTCTGCAGTATCATGTGTAAAACTGCTTCTATTTCAGCAGTTCTATAAAGTCTGTGAGAGCCAGAGATTTTAGATAGACAACAGCTGTCACTCGATTATATGATTTTATTGCTGGTTTTATAAATCAATGAGGAAAATGTTTTTGTAAATGTTGACACAGCATCAAATGCTCTGAGCTTTTGTTATATTTACAGACATAGACGAGTCTCACATCCACATGCTGAAAGCATTTATAATATCAAGAAAAGTCTTTATGAGAGAAGTGAAGTGTGAATCAGTGATGATTATTATTATCATTATTCTTCCATTATAGATGTATGCAGTCAGTGACTATGACATCTACCTGAAATACTACAGGATTTTTCAACTGAAGAATAAGCTAATATACAAAGTCAATTTAATATATGCCACAGTAGAATTCCAGCCCAGAATCAAATAACTATTCAAACTATTTAATTTAAGAATAAATGTCAAAAGAATGATAACAGATCAATATATTCAATTTAAAACAAATGAAATAAAGAGTATAAAAAACAGCAGCTATTAAAAGAAAAGAAAGCATTCACAAATCAAATTTTTCAAAACAAGTCAAAATCAAAAGTAATCAAAGTGAAATAAATTTCAAAGCAAAAGTAACAAAATAAAAATAAAAACAAGAACAAAAATTAAAGCAAATACATAGAAACAAAAGAAAAAAATAAAAATAAAAATTGAATTCATTATCAGATCAAACTATTCAATTAAAATCTTGTAGCAATATTTGATTCTTTCAAATATTCAATCAAGAATTCATTTCCAGTTTTTGTATTCAATAAAAGTTTTAAATTTAACTGTGCCAATTCAAACTTCTCTCTCAATTAGGGTTATTTGGGTATTACCGAGAGTTTGTCGCGCATTACGCTCACAAGGTAGAGCCATTGCAGATCTGGAAGACTCAAGGATTCCACCAGGCACCTTTCAAGGGAAATCCCAAAAAAAAACGGGCTAAGAAGGAGATCGCCTCAACAGAAGAATTGCAGCAATGTTGGCAAAAAATCAAGAATGAGTTATGTGATTCCCCCATTCTCAAGTTTCCCAATTTCTACAAGGAATTCATCGCCTACGTAGATGGAAGCAAAGATGGTATGGGAGCAGCAATTCATCAGAAGGATAATGATGGCAGGGAACATCCTGTTCTCTTTCTCTCCCGGGCGTTAAAGGGCAGCGAGAAAAATTACGGCTCAACTGAATTGGAGACAGCAGCCTTGGTATGGCTTCTCAGAAAGGCCCCTCAATATTTCGATGGACACTTCATTATAGTCACCGATCATATCGCCTTACGGACAGCATTGCAAACAATCTCGGTTGACAAGCGTCTAAATAATCGCCTTAATCGATGGTCTCTATTCCTATCCACTTTTGCCTCGCGAATGAAAATCATACATCGAGCCGGAAAGTCTCACGCGAACGCCGACTCCCTATCCCGATTATCCACAATAGAATCTGAAAAAATTAATCAGCTGCCAGAGACACCGACCACATTCGAATGTCTACCTAACCGCCCCAGCAAAGCCTCTCATCTCCCCGCCCTCCTTACCTGCACTGCAGGAAGTCCGACCACCATGCCGACAGCTCACGCCTTTCCCATAAATCTCCTCCACATGCACCCGGATCTAAAACATGACATTCAGGAAGAAATAAAAACTGACCCCTACTTCCGAGCAATCTACAGACATATCATGAAACGCATTGAACAGGGAATAGAAAATGCAAATCTCTATCATGGTTTTCAATGGGACAACGACCAACAGCTCCTCTACTACATTCTCAATGAAAACCCCCGACTTTGCATACCCCGGAAACTTCAGACAAGAATCCTATTACAGGCCCATGATCACGAAGGCCACGGTGGATCAGAAAGAACATACCAGCGCCTTCGCAAACAAATATTCACGCCGAATCTCAGAGGAATAATAGCACAATACACAAACCAATGCCCAGTCTGTCAAACCACTGTCCCCCGATGTCACCAACCCTTCGGAGAACTCCACCCGATACAATCTCCCAATCAACCATTTGCATCTCTATCAATGGATTTCATCACAGACCTACCAGAATCGGACGGATATAACATGCTGTTAACTGTCACAGACAAGTTTTCCAAATACGTCCGTCTAATCCCAGGACGCAAACGGGATTCTGCGAAACAATGGGCCACTCGATTCTTTAATGAGATTGTGCGATTCTGGGGTCTCCCCAGACAGCTAATAACCGACCGCGATCGCCGTTTTTTAAAGGCCTTTTGGAAGGAGTTATTTCAAAGAGCTAAGACCGATCTCTGTCTTACTGCTGCCTATCACCCCAGCGCGAACGGCCAAGCCGAACGCACCAACCAAACTGTTGAAATAGCCTTACGATCATTACTTGTCGGACAGACCATGGTCTCTTGGAATAGCCTTTTGCCAGAGATAGAGTTCAATCTCAACACAGCCACTTCTCAAGCAACAGGCCATACCCCCTTTGCTGTTCTCTACGGTGTCAATCCTACATACACTTTTTCTCCTCAAAATTCGACACACCCATCTTCCGCCGATGATTTCATAAATACCCGCCTATACCCTAGTGCGCCGTCCGACGCGCCCCCGTCCGATCTTCTCCCGCCCTGATTGGCCGCCCGTGCGTGCTCCCGCTCCCGCCGCCGCGTGCCCGCAGTGGCCCGGTCGCGGTCGAGCTCCCTCTTCCCTTCCCTTCCGCGGCAGCCAGCCACCCCATTACTTCAAACTTTGCATGTAGGCCGTAGTGGATATGAAATACAACATATCCAAATCAAAAGCGATAATTCCGCCGGGAAGGGGTTACATTGTGGTGTCAAAGTCAATGAGTTGAGGTGCGATGTTTGATGGGGTAAGCCACCAACCCAACCAGACCCAACTAAATATATATATTTTCACCCAGGCAACGGAGCGGTGCAAAGCGGTGCAGGATCAACAAAGTAAATAAAAATAGCAAAACATATAAGAAAACTGAAAGGCTTCATCCTGGAGTGATTTTAAACACAGAAAAACAAACATTCACACCAGATCAGATCTGTCAAGTTTCACACAAAGACACTGAATGAAGGAAATATATATATATTCAATGCACAAGACAGACCCAGCATCGACATGGAACATCAATTATTTATCCACTGTGAATCATACCTCATTATCATATGCCGCCGGTGCAAGCACGCTGTGTGGCCAACCGAGATTGAACGGCATCTGAAAGGCAAGGCCCATCAGCTAAAGCATGCGGTGGTTCAGCAGATAAAGGAGAACATTGAACAGTGGGACAATGTGGCTCGAGATACTACACAGTTAACACTGCCCACAATACTGAATGAACCAATCCCGGAACTACCCATTCAAGATGGCTACAGGTGCCAGCGGGATCCCCAGTGCCAGTATGTGGCAGGGAACATGAACACCATGCGCAAGCACTGGCAGAACAAGCACAGCTGGTCGCCATATCCCAGCCGTGGCCGTACAGCGCCACAAAAGCGTACGGCAGCACAGGATGAGGTGGACAGATCATGCCAGAAGGTGCAGTTCCAGCAGGTATTTGCATCGCGCAAGGGCTCCCACTACATACAGATCCAGACTAAGGAGACTACTGAGCACACCGGCACGCCAGACCAGAACAGAGCCAGCCATGTCATTGATGAGCTGGAGCGGTTTTACCGGGAACAGCAACGGCAGACCAGCAATGTCATCCAGGCCGGGGAGCACGATGAAGCCAACCCATGGCTGCGGCGGACCAGATGGCCGGTGTACTTGACCAACATCGCACCCAATGATCTGGTCAACTGCGTGCAGCGGCCCGACGATGACACCACGTGCCCAAATGAACTGGCCGCGAGGGCCATCTGGGAGGCCATGGGGCAGGTTGCCCGTACCAGCCAGCGAGTCATCACACGGCTGGGCCACTTCGTCCGCATCGAGGCCATCCGCACAGAGCGACACCAGACCCGGCACACCCCGTTGCAGGCATACATGGACGAGGAGAGCATCGCCGAGCACGTGAGGCCATGGCAGCAGATGTTGATGTTTTTCGCCCGAACGCAGGTCGAGCATGAATGGACGAGCCCACAGTACCGGTTCACACCACGGCAGCGCAAGACATGGAGGGTATTATGGCAGGTAGCCACCGCAGAGGGAGCCGACCAGCGACACTCCATCAGCCCAGACCCCATGGATGAGCAGATGACTGAGGAAGAAGAAGAGGAGGAGGAGAAGGGACAGAGAGATACCCAGCCAGAAGAAGAAGATAAGTTCAAATCAACCAAGATCCAGATGGCATGTTTGGATTTTTGAATTGAGCTGCTGGACCAGCGGGTTCAGGTGGAGGATTATGAGTGCGCGCTGGTAGACGCGTTGGCGGTGCTGGGACGGGGGGAGTATGGATGGTGCGACGCGGAGAGCTACCCACCAATGTTGTCACGGATCATCAAGGTGGCACGGTTCATGGTGGTGCACAAGGCGCTGCGACTGGACGCCAATGCATCCGACATGCTGGCCAGGAACCAAGCAAGCCAGATGGTGGGAGAGTGGGCCGTGGTGAGCGCCATGAAGGAGGCGGATTACACGTTCACAGGCAATCAGAATGAAGGGTAATCAGTGAAGACATCAGAGGCATCCCATCAACAATCAGACAGACATTCCACAAACAGAATGTCCATCAAGGCCGGTTCATCATCACACACCAGCAGCGAGGGCAGAGGGCATTGATGGATGAGGAGGTTTTAGTGGAAGAGGCGCAGAGGTGGAAGGATCAGTGTTTGATATGTGCAAGTGGCAAGCGGGAGTTTGACCAGGAGCTGTACCAGTGTCCCCACGAGGAGAGCCAGGAGGCAAAGAGATGGATGATGACAGTGCGGAGCAAGATCAAATACACACAGTATTCCGGGTGCTTCCGATGCGGGATGCCGCAGTCCATATGCAACAGCTGGAAGACACAGAGGCAGTGTCCGTACAGGGGATTTTTGATCCCGACAGTGGCAATGATGATGTATGGGTGTCACAGCAGCTGAGGGAGTTCAATGTGAATGCAGATGATCAGGAGGCGGTGATTGAATTTTTGAGACAGAAGGTTGAGGGGCAGGGCATCGAGCACAACCAGCTGATGGAGATGTTTTGTTGGCTGCGAGGGATATATCAGGAGGCAGAGAGGGGGAAGATCGAGTCAGAGGGTACAGGGGTCAAGTGATATCACGGGTGAGAGGCACCACAGGGGGATGAAAGACGTATATATATATAAAGGCAGGTGAAGCAAGAGACAGAGGGTAAACGGATATAACATCGAGAGAAAGTAGATCAGTTAGGGGTGATCAGTTTCAAACAGTATCATCCCCATATGATAATGGGTCAGGGTCCAGGGTTACAATGAGTGAGGGTAGAGGCTGGGGGGGAGGATGAGGTGGTCAGAGTCAGGGTTAGGGTTGACAAAGAGTGAGGCTAGAGACAGGGGTGGGCAGTGAGGTCAGGATAGGCGGTTAAATTAGACGCAAACCCGTTAACCCATTGAAAGTCAAACCCGTTGGACCCAAACCCGTTGGACGTCGAACCCGTTGGACGAGGAAGTCGAACACGCTGGACCCAACCCGTTGGACGTCGAACCCGTTGGATGAGGAAGTCGAACACGCTGGACCAAACCCGTTGGACGTCAAACCCGTCCCAGGAGCGCATTAACCCGTTGGACCCGAACCCGTTGGATGAACCCATCAACCCGTTGGACGTCGAACCGGTTGGATGAGGAAGTCGAACACGCTGGACCCAACCCGTTGGACGTCAAACCCGTCCCAGGAGCGCATTAACCCGTTGGGAGTGGAACACGCTGGACCCAAACCCGTTGGATGTCGAACCCGTCCAAGGAGCGCATTAACCCATTGGACCCGAACCGGTTGGATGAACCCATCAACCCGTTGGACGTCGAACCGGTTGGATGAGGAAGTCGAACACGCTGGACCCAAACCCGTTGGACGTCGAACCCGTCCAAGGAGCGCATTAACCCATTGGACCCGAACCCGTTGGATGAACCCATCAACCCGTTGGACGTCGAACACGCTGGACGATTATATCAGAAGGTAGAGGGGGGGAAGATCGAGTCAGGGGCATAGAGGTCAAATGACATCACAGGTGAGAGGCAGATGTTGACGAGCACCACATAGAGATAAAAGATATATGCATATATAAAGATCGATGAAGCAAGAGGAAAAGGAGCAAAAAGAAAGAGGGTAAAGAGATATAATATAGCTAGATCAGGTTCAAAAATATTGGAGTTTTAAAGAGCATTATCCCATACAATAATGGGCCAGGGTTAGGGTTACAAAGAGTGAGAGTAGAGGCTGGGGGGGGGGGGAGGATGAGGTGGTCAGAGTCAGGGTTAGAGTGAGGTGTGTTCAGGGAGGTCAAGGTCAGGGCAACGCATTGGAAGTTGAACGCATTGGACCCGAACCCGTTAGACGCAAAGCGGTTGGATGAACGCATTAACCCGTTGGATGTTTGAAGGCGTTGAACATCAAAGCAGTTGGAAGTCAAAGCGGTTGGACGAACGCATTAACGCATTGGACGTTGAAACGATTGGAAGTCGAAGCGGTTGAACGAACGCGTTAACCCGTTGAACCCAAACCAGTGGGATGAAAGCATTTAAAAGTCGAACCCGCTGGACATGCCGGTTGAAGGTAATAGGGTTAGGGTTAAACAGAATATGATGGAGAGGATCGTATATACCGGTGTGGGCACATCCGTTGAATATCGCGTTGGATTAGGGGTTTGCGTCCGGGAAATACGTCATGGAAGCGGAGGCGAAGGCGGAACCGGAAACGGAAACCCCAGGTTTACAACCCCAGCGTTAGGGTTATGGTTAAACAGAATATGATGGAGAGGATCATATATACCGGTTGGGGCACGCCCGTTGAATATCGCGTTGGATATAGGGGTCAGCGTCACGGGAAATACGTCACGGAAACGGAAGCGGAAACGGAAGCAGAAACGGAAACCCCAGGGTTACAACCCCAGGGGTTAGGGTTAGAGTTAAACAGAATATGATCGATCGCGTTGGATATAGGGGTTTGCGTCCGGGAAATACGTCACGGAAACGGAAACGGAACCGGAAACGGAACCGGAAACGGAACCGGAAACCCCCAGGTTTTCAGGGTTAGGGTTATGATGGAGAGGATCGTATATACCGGTTGGGGCACGCCCGTTGAATATCACGTTGGATTAGGGGTTAGCGTCTATCCAACAGGTGGGGGTGGAATGGACGTCCATTCCATTCAGGGTTAGAAAACCGACCAATCAGAGCAGGGCAGATTGGACGTACATTCCATTTGGTTTCAGACGTTGAACGTCCAATCAACCACGGAGTCAATTGACTTCAAACTTTGCATGTAGGCCGTAGTGGATATGAAATACAACATATCCAAATCAAAAGCGATAATTCCGCCGGGAAGGGGTTAAATTTTAGTGTCAAAGTCAATGAGTTGAGGTGCGATGTTTGATGGGGTAAGCCATCAACCCAACCAGACCCAACTAAATATCTATATTTTCACCCCAGGCAACGGAGCGGCGCAAAGCGGTGCAAGATCAACAAAGTAAATAAAAATAGCAAAATATATAAAAAAACGGAAAGGCTTCATTCTATCCAACAGGTGGGGGTGGAATGGACGTCCATTCCATTCAGGGTTAGAAAACCGACCAATCAGAGCAGGGCAGATTGGACGTACATTCCATTTGGTTTCAGACGTTGAACGTCTAATCAACCACGGAGTCAATTGACTTCAAACTTTGCATGTAGGCCGTAGTGGATATGAAATACAACATATCCAAATCAAAAGCGATAATTCCGCCGGGAAGGGGTTACATTGTGGTGTCAAAGTCAATGAGTTGAGGTGCGATGTTTGATGGGGTAAGCCATCAACCCAACCAGACCCAACTAAATATCTATATTTTCACCCCAGGCAACGGAGCGGCGCAAAGCGGTGCAAGATCAACAAAGTAAATTAAAATAGCAAAATATATAAAAAAAATGAAAGGCTTCATTCTGGAGTGATTTTAAGCACAGAAAAACAAACATTAGTCGAACACGCTGGACCCAAAGCCGTTGGACGTCAAACCCGTCCAAGGAGCCCATTCACCCATTGGACCCGAACCCGTTGGATGAACCCATCAACCTGTTGGAAGTCGAGCACGCTGGACGATTATATCAGAAGGTAGAGGGGGGGGTTCAAAAATATTGGAGTTTTAAAGAGCATTATCCCATACAATAATGGGCCAGGGTTAGGGTTACAAAGAGTGAGGGTAGAGGCTGGGGGGGAGGATGAGGTGGTCAGAGTCAGGGTTAGAGTGAGGGGTGTTCAGAGGTCGAACCCGTTGAACGAACCCGTTAACCCGTTGGACCCAAACCAGTGGGATGACACCATTTAAAAGTCAAATCCGCTGGACATGCCCGTTGAAGGTTATAGGGTTAGGGTTAAACTATCCAAGTTATACATAGTGCGTGGTCCGACGCGCCCCCGTCCGATTTTCTCCGTCCCTGATTGGCCGCCCGTGCGTGCTCCCGCTCCCGCCTCCGCGTGCCCGCAGTGGGGCCCGGTCACAGTCGAGCTCCCTCTTCCCTTCTCATATCTCATCTCTTCTTATCTTGTCAGTTTTTATTGGCCTTATTGGCCTGGCCTGCTCGCACATCCACGCGTCTCCACATTAATGCATTTATATATTGACGCATTCATGCATGATTGCTGGCTGCTCACTCTCTCTCTCTCTCTTTTTTTTTTTCTTTCTCTCTCTTATGTTTTGCTCTTTCTTCTGATCTCTGACTGACCTTTTTTAAATATACTCTTTCAAATATTGACAGACAGCCAACTTTGATGAGAGATTTACTGTGAGAATGGATCTCTTTATTTATAATAGGTCCCACCGCCTGTGGATCTGCCGCCCATGTGGATTTGCTGTTGCTGTTGCAAATGTCCTCACCCACCTGGCTAAGCGGCACCGCAACCATCCCTCGGCCGCGACGGCAGGTCTCCGGGAGGCCGCAGTGGCTGCGATGATGCAGGACCAGCTGGAGCCGGTGTTTGACCGCACTCAGAAACCCTGTTGCCCACCGCCTCCGGAGAGTGCTCCAGTCCGAGCTGGTGGTGTACTACCTCTGGCTGATTCTACCTTTCGCGCGGGCGGTCCAGCGGCTTGCATATGGAGACAATGATAGCCAGGGGGGCTGCGGTCACCATTTCTCTGGCCGCGGGGGCATGGACCGTGGGACAGCAGCCGGCTGCGGGTGGTGCTTCAGCGCGAGGCAAAGACACACCTCCAGACCAAGCTCAATGTAATCCCTTGGCGGCATGCCGCCATTGCCATCTCGCGTATGCACCTGTCCTGTGGAGGGTTCAAGCGGGAATATGAGGCAGATGATGCGGCAGTAGACCAGCAGGCAGGCCATGGATCCTGGGCTGCAGGAGGCACCAGGCCACATTGAGGAACGGCGTGTGTGGTACCAGGCTGTCAGCCGGGAGTGGCATGAATTCCTGGGGTTTAACCCAGGGGTGCGAAAGCGGGCACGGAACATGGAAAAGAGCGTTAGCAGAAAAGCTCAAAAACAGCAGCCATCATATGTAACAGTAGAAATAGATGATAACATAGAGCTATAAATGATTAAAGATATATATTTTTCTCATGCAATTCATTATGACCAGATTTCCAACTTCAGCAGCTAGCTGTCATCTTTATAAATTTCAATACAAATCAGCCTTTCACCTCCGTTATAAAATGTATAATATTATATTTTCATAGACAACTCATCACAACCAGACCTTAAACTTCAGTAGCCAGTTATATTATATATACAGAGTATGATATTTAATTTCAAGACATAATTTCATCAGAAAATCATATTATTACAACATTAAGGTAGATAAGTTGTTTTGCAGAGTTATCAATATTAAATATATATATTTCGCCCCAGGGCAACTACCATCATCAAAACCGTCACAGATCAGCGAAATAACAATCAGACAGAAATTAACATCATACATTTAAGTATTGATCTGCAATTGCTTCGAAGCATTACAAAACTTAAATTTAGAGCAAATTAACATTGTCGAGTGAAGTGTGTTTATACTTCATTTTCAGAGAATATATATATATATATATATATATCAACTCAAGAATACACTGACTTCATTAAGATGGAACATCAATTATTCATTCAGTGTGAATCATACCCCATCATCATATGCCGTCAATGCAAGTATGCAGTATGGCCAACAGAAATTGAACGGCATTTGAAGGGTTCAACTCATCAGTTAAAGTATACAGCCACACAGAGTATCAAGCAGATAATTCAACGGTGGGATCATATCACGCATGATCTCAGGCAGTTGATATTATCCACAGAATTGAACAAACCAATACATGAGCTGCTCATCCACAATGGCTACATGTGTTGGCGGCAATCTATCCAACAGGTGGGGGTGGAATGGACGTCCATTCCATTTAGGGTTAGAAAACCTTAGAAAACCGACCAATCAGAGCAGGGCAGATTGGGCGTACATTCCATTTGGTTTCAGACGTTGAACGTCTAATCAACCACGGAGTCAATTGACTTCAAACTTTGCATGTAGGCCGTAGTGGATATGAAATACAACATATCCAAATCAAAAGCGATAATTCCGCCGGGAAGGGGTTAAATTTTAGTGTCAAAGTCAATGAGTTGAGGTGCGATGTTTGATGGGGTAAGCCATCAACCCAACCAGACCCAACTAAATATATATATTTTCACCCCAGGCAACGGAGCGGCGCAAAGCGGTGCAAGATCCACAAAGTAAATAAAAATAGCAAAATATATAAAAAAACGGAAAGGCTTCATTCTGGGAGTGATTTTATCCCAGAAAAACAAACATTAGTCGAACACGCTGGGACCCAAACCAGTTGGACGTCCAAACCCGTCCAACCAGGAGTCAGAGAATGGAGAGCCAGCAGGGTGAAACCCACATCAGATAACAGCACATGCAGTCCCAGAATGGCCAGATGTGTGAGCAAGAGCACAGACAACAACATAAATGAAAGCATCACCAAGAATGAGGCTTCAACTATCCCCTCGTCCGTAGGTTTGTGCAAAATTAGCGTGGTTTCATTAGTGTATATTATACGAGATCTCATTGAATAATCAGTGTATTTTTGAGTATTCATTGGTATTAGTGTAATATATAAACCCTAATTAAGGATCGTAATAGATATTAGGATATACTATGAAATTCCGCCCAACATTGAGTTTTCAAACATAAAAGGGTATTTTGACACTCTGAACAGTCAGAATTTGATCTCCCTATCTTTTTATATTTCTGCTGGCCAATCTTTCATTTATATTGACACCAGGCACAAACACGCTGCTTTGGAAGAGAAATCCGTTGATGATTTAGATTAGAATTTGATCATTCCCTTGATAGATTATCATGAATCCTAGATGTGAATTCAAAGAGTTCCTGGTAAAGCTTCTCATGAAAGCTTATATGAGAAGAAAGATCCTTCACTGAAATCCTCTGCTGCTTCATATATAGATATTGAAGCCGGTATGCATTAATAGCTGCGGAATCAATAAGTCAGTAGAGAATAGAAAGCCAGGTGTGATAGATGACTCTATGACTAGTATATGCTGCTCAGTATTGATTTGATAGATGTACCCCATTCATATGATGATTATAATCATCTATAATCAATGGGATTTTCAGCTTCTTTTGTGATTGACCTTTAAAGACTTTTCTAACAATATTGACATTGATTGAGAGTTCCCCTGAGCCTTTACAAGTACATTCAATAACTGCGTCCAATGAATGAATCGTAGTTAGTGCCAATACCATATTATTATCTTGCCAGGCAAGACAGAGAACATTCTCTTTTTCAATGACATGCAGAGTATTTCAGAGTATGGAATTTGAATGCTCTCAAAGCTCATCTAGTACTGCTGGAACCTGGTTTGAATGAGTGGTTCCACATGCTCCATACCCCTGTTGACGTAGTTCTTTGAATAAAGGAACTGATGTAAAGTAGTTATCCATTTCAATTGAATAGGATGTGACCAGCTGTGAGATAGAGATTTCATTAGATGTGGCATTCGGTGTAGCATTCGGGGGGGTGATATTCGGGTTGATATTAGGGCCAATATTATGGGTGATATTAGAGTCGATATTAGGGGTGGCATTCGGCATGGTATTCGGTGTATTCGGTGTGGATACCATAGAAAGCCGCTTCACCAGATTCACCACCATAGATTCAGTTTTGTTAACATAGAGAATTGAAACATAGACATTATACTTTGTTGACAGCTAGACCAGGAAAAGACTATAAATAGTCATGTTCTGCTAGGCCAAATATCTATATCCTCAAGGAATTGGTTTATTAGACATCTTGTATGTATGTTGACTCCATCCAAAATATTTAACCATGATTTCATCGATGGAAATCTTAGAGTCAGGGGTATAGTATTTTCAGCATGCCA
Source organism: Histoplasma mississippiense (assembly GCF_000149585.1). Taxonomy (NCBI): domain Eukaryota; kingdom Fungi; phylum Ascomycota; class Eurotiomycetes; order Onygenales; family Ajellomycetaceae; genus Histoplasma; species Histoplasma mississippiense. The sequence goes on along the minus strand of NW_001813981.1, from coordinate 27,237 downwards.
TATGAAACTTAGTAGCTAATGACTCTATCTTATACCATCAATTCTTATTTTTGACCTCCGGGCGGCGGGCCTCATGAAGGTTAGATATATGGATATATCATTTAATCTGTTCAAAACGCATATGGGTCATATAGAATTGAATGGAATGAATAGAGTCTTGTTTCAGCTCATTCTGCCCGTATAGATCAATTCAATGGAATTTATGAACTTTCATATAAAGAAGAATGCCTATAAAGACCTTTATCTCT
>NW_001813981.1:0-26889 GCF_000149585.1 Histoplasma mississippiense | reverse complement strand
CAAAACCGTTTGACGTTTAAAACCTGTGAAGTGCAAACCCGGTTGGAGGTGCAACCGGTTGGACGAGGGAAGTCGAACACGGCTGGACACCCAAACCCCGTTGGACGTCGAACCCATCCAAGGAGCGCATTAACCCATTGGACCCAACCCGTTGGACGTCAAACCCGTCCAAGAAGCCCATTAACCCATTGGACCCGAACCCGTTGGATGAGCCCATTAACCCGTTTGGAGTTGAACACGCTGGACCCAACCCGTTGGACGTCAAACCCGTTGGACGTCAAACCCGTCCAGGAGCGCATTAACCCGTTGGGAGTTGAACACGCTGGACCCAAACCCGTTGGACGTCGAACCCGTTGGATGAGGAAGTCGAACACGCTGGACCCAACCCGTTGGACGTCAAACCCGTCCAAGGAGCCCATTTACCCATTGGACCCGAACCCGTTGGATGAACCCATCAACCCGTTGGAAGTCGAATACGCTGGAGGATTATATCAGAAGGTAGAGGGGGGGGAAGATCGAGTCAGGGGCATAGAGGTCAAATGACATCACAGGTGAGAGGCAGATGTTGACGAGCACCACATAGAGATAAAAGATATATGCATATATAAAGATCGATGAAGCAAGAGGAAAAGGAGCAAAAAGAAAGAGGGTAAAGAGATATAATATAGCTAGATCAGGTTCAAAAACGCCCGTTGAATATCGCGTTGGATATAGGGGTCAGCGTCCGGGAAATACGTCACGGAAACGGAAGTGGAAGCGGAAACGGAAGCGGAAACGGAAACGGAATCCCCAGGGTTTTAGGGTTGGGGTTAAACAGAATATGATGGAGGGGATCGTGTGTACCGGTTGGGGCACGCCCGTTGAATATCGCGTTGGATATCGGGGTTTGCGTCCGGGAAATACGTCGCGGAAGCGGAGGCGGAGACGGAAACCCCAGGTTTTCAGGGTTAGGGTTATGGTTTAACAGAATATGATGGAGAGGATCGTATATACCGGTTGGGGCACGCCCGTTGAATATAGCGTTGGATATAGGGGTCAGCGTCACGGGAAATACGTCACGGAAACGGAAGTGGAAGCGGAAACGGAAGCGGAAACGGAAACGGAATCCCCAGGGTTTTAGGGTTATGGTTTAACAGAATATGATGGAGAGGATCGTATATACCGGTTAGGGCACGCCCGTTGAATATCGCGTTGGATATAGGGGTCAGCGTCACGGGAAATACGTCACGGAAACGGTCACGGAAGCGGAAACGGAAGCGGAAACGGAAACGGAATCCCCAGGGTTTTCAGGGTTAGGGTTATGGTTAAACAGAATATGATGGAGAGGATCGTATATACCGGTTGGGGCACGCCCGTTGAATATAGCGTTGGATATAGGGGTCAGCGTCACGGGAAATACGTCACGGAAACGGAAGTGGAAGCGGAAACGGAAGCGGAAACGGAAACGGAATCCCCAGGGTTTTAGGGTTGGGGTTAAACAGAATATGATGGAGAGGATCGTATATACCGGTTGGGGCACGCCCATTGAATATCGCGTTGGATTAGGGGTTTGCGTCAAGGGAAATACGTCACGGAAACGGAAACGGCAGTGGAAACGGAAACGGAAACCCCAGGTTTTCAGGGTTAGGGTTAAACAGAATATGATGGAGAGGATGGTATATACCGGTTGGGGCACACCCGTTGAATATCGCGTTGGATATAGAGGTCAGTGTCACGGGAAATACGTCACGGAAACGGAAACGGAAATGGAACCGGAAACGGAACCGTCTAGTACCACATTGACAGGCTAAGACCAACACCACAGATATAGAAACATCTACATATTTTAGTATGAGATGATAGAGCAGCCTCTGGGCATTAAACTGATATATTCCATATTCCCATAGCCCATGTAGTGGTGGAGATATTGTGGTTTAAATAATGGAGGGTTCTATGGGACGATAATACCGTATTAGGTTAGCGTATATTTTCTACAGCAGCGCTAACCCGTTACAGTATTATCGTCCCAAAGTCCCGGTCAGCGCAAGGAGTGGTTAGATGTGGATGAAATCATGCATGCTGGCTCTCTACCAAACATATTCAATGCTATTTAAGTTGCAGGTCAGTGGAATAGAAATTACGTTGTCAATCAAGGATGCAATTCTCTAGGGTTATTGCTAGGGTTGTTGCTAGGGTTAATGCTAGGGTTATTAGGGTTATTGCTAGGGTTATTAGGGTTATTTCTAGGGTTATTATTAGGGTAGCTAGGTTTCTAACATCTTTTATCTCCTTATCTCTTTTAACTTCTCCAAAGGCTACAGTACCTTAAGCTTAATTAATAAGATGGCTATTGGTCAAGTAGCTTTGGAAGCAGTTATAAGCAAGATTAATTCTAAGTTCTATCTACCTCTATCGCAGGAGATCCCCAACGGTGCTCTAAATATATATATTTATCCCGATCGTGGATTATGCCGTGTTGGAAACCTTGCCCCCTTTGGATACGTTGGATATATCTGGCGGCCTTAGTATATATCCTCTATATATCCCCCTAACCACCTCGGCCAAAAAACCAAACACTATGATACCGACCGGCATCATAGGCGCCCACACCTATATATATAGTTAAATCCCCGGGGCATGCCGGCGCATGGGCCGTGGCATGACAGAGGTGATGGAACGATGTGAGGGCATAACGATATATATATATGAAGCTGTTGAACATAGGAGTGAGATTGATATAAGACTATTCACTGGCCCTGTGAAGATATGGGGTCCAGCGAGGTTATATACACTGCGTGGTTCTGGGTGCTGAGTTAGCCCTGTATCTTCGTACCAGTGGGTCATAGAATGAACGTTGTTTTGTATTAAAACTAACTAGCCGAGCAACAACTAAATAAGATTGGGGAGCACGTGATCTAGGGTAGCCGTAGTATCCACCTACAATCGGTTCCAGAGACCCCCTTAATCTTGAACCTCTCTGCATGCCTTACTATATAGGCTCCAACACGTGTAGCTATATGAGGATTTGGGCCTCACACTGTTATATTCTACACTGCATAGTGCTAATCTAGATACCTCAAAGATTAAGAACAACTAGGTAGAGGGTGAGGAGAGCTTATCATCAAGTTGTTGATAGATCGAATCGCACAAGGTATAATACTATAGAATGAAATAGTAATAATCGGGTCAGATTTTCTATCACAGAGTATTAAATAAAATGAAGTACAGAACAGTATCATCACCATGGAGGCCAAGAGAATTAATTCTCCAACCGAAAGTGCAACAGGTTCAGCGTTTTAGTTGCTTTATAATGGCTGTGTATGTCTCCACTACCCTCTTCTCCTTGGGACCTAGATGGATCTTTTCGAAATTTGGTGGCAGGATCTTATTTGCTCTGAAAGTATACCATTAGCATCATATTAAGTGAGAAGGAAAGTAGAGAAGAGAAGCAGTTTATCATACATACTTTTCATAGCGCACCTTCATGTTTCGGATCTTGTCCTTCAGATCAACATTACTACGGTCCTGTAGAACTGCACCATCTGAATGTTCCTTATCCATCAGCTGCAGGATCCTCCATTTTGGCCCATACTCGACAAATAGCTGGAGAAGACGTCTCTCCTCCTCCTCAGACCACATGCGTCGGGGCGGCAGTGGGCTACCATCACGGCGAGTGGTGGCTGGCCTCCGCAGCTGGGTTGCCCTGGGGGGAAGAGATGGTGGAGGTGCTGGTGATGAGTGCAGCTGCTCTGAGGATAAGAGCGGGTCAACACTCTGCTGATGAGACGGCAAATCCAATGAATGTGAGGGTTCTGATGATGATGATGATGATGCTGACTGCATAGAGATATGGTGATCTTTATCCTTGAGGGGTAATGGCTGTTCTGGGGCGTGGTCATCTTCACTATAGAATGACTCGGAGTAGGGCTGGAATAATAATGAAGAAGAACCATCCTCATCATTTAAAGATCCAGTGGGATTGGAGAATGCCGTCTGCTGTCTATGGCCCTGCCTATGGCCCTGCCTATGGCCCTGCCTATGGCCCTGTCTAGTCCACTGGGGAGTATCCCTATTGACTCTGACTGACTCTGGAGGAGCCCGGCCATGATGCCTCCATGATCTTTTGATCTTTGAAGAGTCATCTTCAATCAAGGAGTTCAAGGGTCGCTCTCGCTTCCGTGATCCAGCATGGTGTTGCATTTCTACATGCTGGCTTTGACATTCAGATAGCCTCATCGATCCAGGGTGTTTATTTTGATAACTTAGAGCCATAGGTTGAGTCTGCCTGTGTGATGCTGTCTGTTCAGATGAATGCTCACTGTGTTCTACTTCTAGATACACTGGGCTTCTATCCCGACGCTTCCGACTGAGATGTTGACGCGAATGCTTCACCTGTCTCGATATAGGGATCCCGGTAGGTCTTGGCAGTTCATGACTGGAATCCGACCTCTCATCATCTCTTCCTCCACTGTGGAGCCTTCTTCCCACCGGCAACCGATGCAAACGACCCGGCCTTGTTGGTGATATAATACTTGATGGATGATTGGATCTTCTCAATGCTGTCCTCTGATCAGCAGAGTGGACAGTGGATGTGACCAAACCCTTTCCAATCTGATCTGTCTTCCATAACTGTCTTCGTGTATGGGAGGATTGTTTCTGAGGTGCTGGGACCGTGGCTCTCTCCCGATGGGGGTGGTTGGATCGTCTTGATCTTGGCTGAGAGTCTGGAATCTCCTCCACCCATTTATGGACATCTTCATGCCCACGAACCATGCTAAAATGTAATGAAGATGCTAATGAAGATGAGGTAGTCTTGTTCAGCTGATCTGATCAGTGTGGTATGGAAAGAATGATAAAAGCAAGCAGCTATCCCAGGAGAAAAGGCTTTTCCACCGGCCAGCGGTCACCAGACAGCCACTGGTCAATATCATGTTATTTCAATCTCAATCTTATTTATCCTTCATCACTTGAACCCCTGACGATCAACCCAATATAGGGTTGGAGTTGAAAGAAACTTCACTAACAGTCAACCTTGATGGCTTGGCAACAGCTATGATTTGCTCTCAAAGCAAAGACCAGACCGGCCTAATAGGATGATAGAGCCTCTGATTGGTTGAACCTCTCTTGATTCATAAAAAAAGAATGATATATCCAGCCACGGAGCACCTGCCGTTCGCCATTCAGCTTACCATTTTACAATAGACACAATAGAAATATATGAGGAACTGCCAGCATGCAACAATCTAAAATCCATCCACCATCTGCCTCTGTTAGTTCCAACGGAATTTCATCATGTCATTATGTCGTGGTCGTCCTCACATCTATGCCAACCAGGGGGCTCAGCAGGAGGCTCGACGTAAGCGCAGACGCACTCAGTATCAGCTCAAACGGGATCTCCAGGAAGGTCAGATCCTGCAGCGATATTATCATCAGTTCAGTAAGACTCTTCCCTGCCAGCACCAAACATGTGGAGAGCTGATCAAGCTACCATTCTATCCCAGTTGACCAGAATCCTTGGGAACAGCCTTTGGATGTGTCCCCACCATTGCTCCAGCAGAGGACCGATGTCTCTGTGGTTCAAAAGCAGGCTCTCCCCATGCAGAATGAACCTGGGAACAATGAACCTGGAAACTCTTCATCTTTCTCACCCTCATCACCTGGTGGCCTCCACCCGCCCCCTCAGTCTCCCACACCAGCATCCACGGTGAGCCATTACGCCCTTGCAGATGATAACAGGTGGTTCGATATGGATGGTCCATCTGCAGATGTGGATTCATTTGATGATGTGGAAGATAGAAGCCAATCCAGCTACAGGATGACCCCAGAGGCCATCCATCATGTAGAGCACAGGAGATCAAGCACAGCTCCTCTCTCACCAACTGCTGAGGCCTTATCACCCCTCTCATCACCACCCTCTGCGGCGGCACCACCACCCCAGGCTCCAGTGTCCATTCTTGCCCAAGGGCTTGCCGAGCAGCTGCAGCAGCACCATGGCTGTCTGGGGGACAGCCACTGGGAGTATCCCTTCGACATGCGGCCTGTTGACCATCCATCCCCGCCTGGGACCCCCTTCCCCTCCAAGGCGACACCATCCCGGCCCATCCACTCTGTGCGCCTGAGTGAGATCATCCAGTGGGCCTGCCCGGATATCCTGTCGCGGCCACAGATAGCTCAATTTGGGGAGCCCTGGGATGAACAGCTCCCCCCACTGCAGAGGCAGAAGATCTTCAGTGGGCTGGATGTCAGGGATGACTCCACCCCTCCAGAACCACCCACCGTGGACATCGCCTCGGAGGACGTCCCCGACGGGCCACTGATGCCATCCATGGATATCGACAGCGTGGGGGGATTCGCCTCCAGCCTCGCTGTGGCCCGGGCGGGCATTCACTGGCTGGCAGCTAGGCCCCCTGTGTCCTCCCTCCAGGCAGGGCTGCATCTCTCTCCAATCCCCGTGACATGGGAGCCCTCGTCAGAGGCCTCATGCCCCCGGCGCAGCCAGAGACCGATCCACCAGATCCCACATCTTCCCCTGGGCCGGCTGGGTGGGTTCGAGGATCTAGAGCTCTACGCCCTGTTTCCCAAACTACATGACCCCGAGCGCCAGCACTTCATCATCCGCGAGGATGAGTACCGGCTGTGGACCGATCAGATTGTTCTTCCTGCCCTCCATGAGTGCTACTCTACCGCCCTGCTGGGCCACATCCCCTCCAGCACCGATCACATAAGGCTCAATGCCACCGCGCGATGGGTTGAGGGCCGTGTGAGTCACAGCAGCAGTGCACCTCGCGTCCAGCTTTTTCGGCACTTTCTCCCCCCAGAGGGTCTGGCCCCACTATGGCAGGCAATCCAGACGCGTATCCAACAACCTACACTGCTTCAGTTCCAGGGTGTAATGCTCTTCCTGACAGCCAAGAACCTGAAGCTGCAGACCCAGAGCCGCACCTGGATGGAGATGCACAAAAGGTTCCTCCACCGATGGGAGCTTGCAGTCGATCCCCAGTTTATTGAGGAGGAGTTCATCGACATTGGCAAGGAGATCTGCCCCCCTCAGAGCTACCTGGCCACACAGCAGGCAGACCAGATCCCCGGGACAGTGCTGTGGCGGCGGTGCTGCCTGCAGAGCTTTGCACGGTGGTGTGGGGACTGTCTGCCTGAATCCACCACAGCACCAGACCCCAGCGGCACTGGACATGAGAGCCAGAGAGACAACGGGGACACTGAAGAGGATTCTGGGGGTGATGTATACCATGAGCACACTGATCAGGTGGACCTCCCCACCAGCAGCTCTCCTCAGCCCCAGAAGGTCAAGAACCCCTTCCACCAGGAGTTCTACCCAATGTCCTTCCTGTCTGAAGCAGGCTCACTGACCCTGGAGACGCGGCCCCGATCGGCACTTCGACAGTCAGGGCTACTCTACTGCCAGTTCTACAACACAATCAAGGAGGTCTTCGCGGCTGGGAATCACTATGCCTTCGGGGCTGAACACCTGGACACCCTTGCTCTGGACCCAGGCCTGGTCCGCATGTGGCAGCACGTTGGCCGCGGGGTCAGCCATCAGCCACTACAGGTGCTGCAGGCGTACCTTCACACCAAACAGCGCTGCCACCGGGCACTGGAGGCCTCCCGACAGAAGGCCTTCGCAGTGCGTGAGGAGTACCGGGTTAGCGGCGAGCTCTACCGGGCCATCCACGCGGCCATGCAGGATCAGGGGTGGGTAGATGAGCCACTCCCCCAGCCTGCATCCTCACTGAGGCCCTTCCACCACCAGCCAACACCACTCATCATGGACTGGCTCCGGTGGAACATCAACCGGCTCTGCACGGGGTTTGAGATGGTCTACAGCCTCCGGCAGCGGAACCTCGTGCAGTGGGAGCACACACGTGTGATGATGATGTTCCTCCAGTGCCTGCAGCACATGTATGGCGGGCAGGGGCGTCACCTACGCCACAGCAACGGGCTCTGGCTCGACCGTGTAGTCCAACCCCGGCGTGACGGGCAGGGCGAGCGAGTCCAGGAGGGGATGGGGTTCCAGAGCAACCTCCGGCGGTATCAGTACGCCTGGATGTGCGATAAGCTGGACTGGACCGCAATGATCTTCAAGCCTGCACACCGGGCCCATCTGACCTTCAACACGCCCACCCTGCAGCAGGCGTTCCACCACCGGTATGGGCAGGTGAACTCAGCCAAACGGGACTTCCTCCTCGTCCAGGACCTGCTGGCGCGGATGCGCGACCCAGCCACCACCACCACTCAGGCCCGTCTCCTGCTCCAGCTGTGCATTGACACCTGCCTGCGGGCATTCCGCAAGGAGGTGTTTACCCACCTAGACCAGGGCCAGCGGGTCTCATGGCGCTGGCAACCCCAGCAGCGGCAGCAGGCCCTGGCCGGGGAGATCGCACTAACCTGGGCCGGGCTGCAGTTGGTGTTCCCCGAGCTCACCGACCCGGGAATGATACACGCGGTGGCAGGTCACAACATGCGCGTGCGCAGCATATCCGTCCTGTTCACATGGCTCTGGGGGTGGGAGGGGGATGGCAACAGGTGCATTCTAGCACGGCAACACTGGGTGGATAAGCCCTACCGGTTGCTGTTCCAGCAGTGCTTCGGTGAGGTGGCCCTGGCATTTGGGGTCGAGCAGGCCCGGGCTTGGCGGGCCAACCTGCGGTCGATCTTCATCCGCACCCACTGGCTCCTCCCATACCCCTCATCAACCAGCTTCTGGTCCCATGGTGGGCAGCGGCGCCTTCAGTGGTGGTCTAGCGTGCACCCCGGCGTGCAGCAGTACGTCCGGAAGAAGAAAAAGAAGCAGCAACCATCTCCAGATCCAGCCCCACTGCACATTGAGCCCTGGGAGGTCGTTCACCTCCCCCTGAGCGGCTGGGAGCGCTCCTCCTCTGTCATGCAGGGGATCGACATCAGGCTTCCAAGCACGCCGGACTCCATAGATGATTTCCTCACTGATGTGCCACTGGAGCCTACTGAGGAGCCCACCATGCGTGATGAACACATCCTGCTCCCAGTGATTGGGCAGAGTGTGAAGCTGATCTACAGCACGCTACCAGACATTGCACCAAGCTACCAGCTACGGTCCCACAGACGGGGAGAGCACCAAGGCACTCCACAGCATGATCCTGCATGGTGGAAGTCCCACCTCCAGTCCTATCTACAGAGGCTCATCCAGAGCAAGCATGATGCCATCCAGTCACTGAAGTTCGCCCAACGGTCCCGCCAGTGGCAGAGTGGTCCACAGCCAGTACAGAAGATAGCTAACACCGAGCCGGATTCCGATCCTGAGTCACTGAGCCAGCAGTATATCCAGGAGGTAAAGCAGCTCCAGGCTCTGAAGAAACAAGAGCGGAAGGTGTGGGAATATAACACCCGATATATGCATCATTGGCAGCATATGAAATCACTGCAGCAACAGTCTCAGAGCAGTGCCAGCAGTCGATGGTCTGCACAAGAATGGAAGAGCTTCCAGGAACAGTTTCAACGGGCGCGGCATCGGGCACAGAAGTATGAGTATCAGCTGAGAAAGTCCACCCACAAGATCACTGAGCAGGTAGGATGACAGATTCAACGTGATGTGGTGAGAAACAAGCAGCAAATAAAGGTAGTGTTAAATCGTCAATTCAGATTAAACAGAAATAGAGATATTAAAACAGTTGTAAAAGGGAGATATATATATATTCATAACCCTATGAGATAATGTTTTCCTGTTCTTAATAGTCTGCATCTTATTTGATTTTAGTACTCCTCTGATGAATGTTATTAGGTCCCAAATAAATTTCATATTGTCTTTATTGATTGGTATTTTTCCTTCTTCTCTTCTTCCTCATCATTAATGTTCTATATAGCTCCAACTGGCCCCAGTTGAAACAAATACTTCAATTAGAGTTTTTACTTCTAGTAGTCTTTATTATACTACACCACCTGGGGAAGAACAATCTACAATGGAGCCTGCATATAGCAGGCCTTAACTGCAATACCTACCACATCCAGTGGTTAATGCTGCCATGAATGATAATTCAACCTACACTAATCTCCATCTATATAATTCTTATGATCCCTTCACCCTCCTCCTATCACCCCCCTTATAACCCCCTATATGCCCCCTATAACCCCCTCCCTATCAACCTCTCCTATCGCCCCCTCTATTGAAGTGGTTTACAGGGTATTGTGCTTCAGGCGGTAGCAAGCAAGCAAGGATCAGGCTTTTAGTATAATGATTTGCTATTTAATCATCTATAATAATTATAAATGATAAAACAACAAGAAAAGAATCAGGGCAACTAAACTAATCAACCACTGAGTCAATTGACTTCAAACATTGCATGTAGGCCGTAGTGGATATGGAATACAACATATCCAAATCAAAAGCGATAATTCCGCCGGGAAGGGGTTAAATTGTGGTGTCAAAGTCAATGAGTTGAGGTGCGATGTTTGATGGGGTAAGCCACCAACCCAACCAGACCCAACTATATATATATATTTTCACCCAGGCAACAGAGCGGTGCAAAGCGGTGCAAGATCAACAAAGTAAATAAAAATAGCAAAACATATAAGAAAACTGAAAGGCTTCATTCTGGAGTGATTTTAAACACAGAAAAACAAACATTCACACCAGATCAGATCTGTCAAGTTTCACACAAAGACACTATCCAACAGGTGGGGGTGGAATGGACGTCCATTCCATTTAGGGTTAGAAAACCTTAGAAATCCGACCAATCAGAGCAGGGCAGATTGGGCGTACATTCCATTTGGTTTCAGACGTTGAACGTCTAATCAACCACGGAGTCAATTGACTTCAAACTTTGCATGTAGGCCGTAGTGGATATGGAATACAACATATCCAAATCAAAAGCGATAATTCCGCCGGGAAGGGGTTACATTGTGGTGTCAAAGTCAATGAGTTGAGGTGCGATGTTTGATGGGGTAAGCCATCAACCCAACCAGACCCAACTAAATATCTATATTTTCACCCAGGCAACGGAGCGGTGCAAAGCGGTGCAGGATCAACAAAGTAAATAAAAATAGCAAAACATATAAGAAAACTGAAAGGCTTCATTCTGGAGTGATTTTAAACACAGAAAAACAAACATTCACACCAGATCAGATCTGTCAAGTTTCACACAAAGACACTGAATGAAGGAAATATATATATATTCAATGCACAAGACAGACCCAGCATCGACATGGAACATCAATTATTTATCCACTATCCAACAGGTGGGGGTGGAATGGACGTCCATTCCATTCAGGGTTAGAAAACCGACCAATCAGAGCAGGGCAGATTGGACGTACATTCCATTTGGTTTCAGACGTTGAACGTCCAATCAACCACGCAGTCAATTGACTTCAAACTTTGCATGTAGGCCGTAGTGGATATGAAATACAACATATCCAAATCAAAAGCGATAATTCCGCCGGGAAGGGGTTACATTGTGGTGTCAAAGTCAATGAGTTGAGGTGCGATGTTTGATGGGGTAAGCCATCAACCCAACCAGACCCAACTAAATATCTATATTTTCACCCAGGCAACGGAGCGGTGCAAAGCGGTGCAAGATCAACAAAGTAAATAAAAATAGCAAAATATATAAAAAAACTGAAAGGCTTCATTCTGGAGTGATTTTAAACAGAGAAAAACAAACATTAGTCGAACACGCTGGACCCTAAGCCGTTGGACGTCAAACCCGTCCAACCAGGAGTCAGAGATGGAGAGCCAGCAGGGTGAAACCCACATCAGATTCAACAGCACATGCAGTCCCAGAATGGCCAGAAGTGTGAGCAAGAGCACAGACAACAACATAAATGAAAGCATCACCAAGAATGAGGCTTCAACTTCAGGCGGGAGCAGCCCGGGTCAATGGAACAAGCAAGAGTCAAGTGAAATCAGTGAAGACACCAGGGGCATCCCATCAACAATCAGACAGACATTCCACAAACAGAATGTCCATCAAGGCTGGTTCATCATCACACATCAGCAGCGAGGGCAGAGGGCATTGATGGATGAGGAGGTTTTAGTGGAAGAGGCGCAGAGGTGGAAGGATCAGTGTTTGATATGTGCAAGTGGCAAGCGGGAGTTTGACCATGAGCTGTACCAGTGTCCCCACGAGGAGAGCCAGGAGGCAAAGAGATGGATGATGACAGTGCGGAGCAAGATCAAATACACACAGTATTCCGGGTGCTTCCGATGCGGGATGCCGCAGTCCATATGCAACAGCTGGAAGACACAGAGGCAGTGTCCGTACAGGGGATTTTTGATCCCGACAGTGGCAATGATGATGTATGGGTGTCACAGCAGCTGAGGGAGTTCAATGTGAATGCAGATGATCAGGAGGCGGTGATTGAATTTTTGAGACAGAAGGTTGAGGGGCAGGGCATCGAGCACAACCAGCTGATGGAGATGTTTTGTTGGCTGCGAGGGATATATCAGGAGGCAGAGAGGGGGAAGATCGAGTCAGAGGGTACAGGGGTCAAGTGATATCACGGGTGAGAGGCACCACAGGGGGATGAAAGACGTATATATATATAAAGGCAGGTGAAGCCAGAGACAGAGGGTAAAGGGATATAACATCGAGAGAAAGTAGATCAGTTAGGGTGATCAGTTTCAAACAGTATCATCCCATATGATAATGGGTCAGGGTCAGGGTTACAATGAGTGAGGGTAGAGGCTGGGGGGGAGGATGAGGTGGTCAGAGTCAGGGTTAGGGTTGACAAAGAGTGAGGCTAGAGACAGGGGTGGGCAGTGAGGTCAGGATAGGCGGTTAAATTAGACGCAAACCCGTTAACCCATTGAAAGTCAAACCCGTTGGACGTCGAACCCGTTGGACGAGGAAGTCGAACACGCTGGACCCAACCCGTTGGACGTCAAACCCGTCCCAGGAGCGCATTAACCCGTTGGGAGTTGAACACGCTGGACCCAAACCCGTTGTCTAGTACCACATTGACAGGCTAAGACCAACACCACAGATACAGAAACATCTACATATTTTAGCATGAGATGATAGAGCAGCCTCTGGGCATTAAACTGATATATTCCATATTCCCATAGCCCATGTAGTGGTGGAGATATTGTGGTTTAAACAATGGAGGGTTCTATGGGACGATAATACCGTATTAGGTTAGCGTATATTTTCTACAGCAGCGCTAACCCGTTACAGTATTATCGTCCCAAAGTCCCGGTCAGCGCAAGGAGTGGTTAGATGTGGATGAAATCATGCATGCTGGCTCTCTACCAAACATATTCAATGCTATTTAAGTTGCAGGTCAGTGGAATAGAAATTACGTTGTCAATCAAGGATGCAATCTAGTACCACATTGACAGGCTAAGACCAACACCACAGATACAGAAACATCTACATATTTTAGCATGAGATGATAGAGCAGCCTCTGGGCATTAAACTGATATATTCCATATTCCCATAGCCCATGTAGTGGTGGAGATATTGTGGTTTAAACAATGGAGGGTTCTATGGGACGATAATACCGTATTAGGTTAGCGTATATTTTCTACAGCAGCGCTAACCCGTTACAGTATTATCGTCCCAAAGTCCCGGTCAGCGCAAGGAGTGGTTAGATGTGGATGAAATCATGCATGCTGGCTCTCTACCAAACATATTCAATGCTATTTAAGTTGCAGGTCAGTGGAATAGAAATTACGTTGTCAATCAAGGATGCAATTCTCTAGGGTTATTGCTAGGGTTATTGCTAGGGTTATTAGGGTTATTTCTAGGGTTATTAGGGTTCTTTCTAGGGTTATTATTAGGGTAGCTAGGTTTCTAACATCTTTTATCTCCTTATCTCTTTTAACTTCTCCAAAGGCTACAGTACCTTAAGCTTAATTAATAAGATGGCTATTGGTCAAGTAGCTTTGGAAGCAGTTATAAGCAAGATTAATTCTAAATTCTATCTACCTCTATCGCAGGAGATCCCCAACGGTGCTCTATATATATATATTTATCCCGATCGTGGATTATGCCGTGTTGGAAACCTTGCCCCCTTTGGATATGTTGGATATATCTGGCGGCCTTAGTATATATCCTCTATATATCCCCCTAACCACCTCGGCCAAAAAGACCAAACACTATGATACCGACCGGCATCATAGGCGCCCACACCTATATATATAGTTAAATCCCCGGGGCATGCCGGCGCATGGGCCGTGGCATGACAGAGGTGATGGAACGATGTGAGGGCATAACGATATATATATATGAAGCTGTTGAACATAGGAGTGATTGATATAAGACTATTCACTGGCCCTGTGAAGATATGGGGTCCAGCGAGGTTATATACACTGCGTGGTTGGGTCATAGAATGAACGTTGTTTTGTATTAAAACTAACTAGCCGAGCAACAACTAAATAAGATTGGGGAGCACGTGATCTAGGGTAGCCGTAGTATCCACCTACACCCCCCCATGCTACGGCGCCGCCGAGTTCAAAACACCCGATCCACGCCTGCCCGGCCAAATCATCCAAATCCGCAATAATAATTAATTACACGATTCGGACCCTGATTACCCGATTAGGGAAGGTGCCCTTACGGGTCATAACCGTAAAAAATCAAAAGAAACACGCAAATGACCATCCATCCCCGTATTCCCCTTACGCCCATCCTGGGCCGCAAAAAAAAAATCAATTAGTCTCCGCCAATCCTAACTTCTCAACGCAATCAACGAATGCGGGCTTCGCCAAAGGCTTCGTAAATCCGTCCGCTTTATTGGCAGTAGAACCAACGTGGAGGAGCTCTATCTCATCCTTTTCAACAAGTTCTCGAAGGATATGGTAGCGGATCTCTATATGCCTTGATCGTCTGGGTAGGGACTCCCCCTTCGCAGGATCGATGGCACCTTTATTGTCAACCTGCAGATTTGAGCAGATCTTTCCCTTTCCTTCCAGTAATCCGGCGTCATACAGCATGTCATTGAGCCAGACCAATTCGCACGCAGCCTCGCTGGCAGCAATATATTCGTATCATACATACTTTTCATAGCGCACCTTCATGTTTCGGATCTATCCAACAGGTGGGGGTGGAATGGACGTCCATTCCATTCAGGGTTAGAAAACCGACCAATCAGAGCAGGGCAGATTGGGCGTACATTCCATTTGGTTTCAGACGTTGAACGTCTAATCAACCACGGAGTCAATTGACTTCAAACTTTGCATGTAGGCCGTAGTGGATATGAAATACAACATATCCAAATCAAAAGCGATAATTCCGCCGGGAAGGGGTTACATTGTGGTGTCAAAGTCAATGAGTTGAGGTGCGATGTTTGATGGGGTAAGCCATCAACCCAACCAGACCCAACTAAATATCTATATTTTCACCCAGGCAACGGAGCGGTTAGGGTTACTAGATCAACAAAGTAAATAAAAATAGCAAAATATATAAAAAAACTGAAAGGCTTCATTCTGGAGTGATTTTAAACAGAGAAAAACAAACATTAGTCGAACACGCTGGACCCAAACCCGTTGGACGTCAAACCCGTCCAAGGAGCCCATTCACCCATTGGACCCGAACCCGTTGGATGAACCCATCAACCTGTTGGAAGTCGAGCACGCTGGACGATTATATCAGAAGGTAGAGGGGGGGGTTCAAAAATATTGGAGTTTTAAAGAGCATTATCCCATACAATAATGGGCCAGGGTTAGGGTTACAAAGAGTGAGGGTAGAGGCTGGGGGGGAGGATGAGGTGGTCAGAGTCAGGGTTAGAGTGAGGGGTGTTCAGGGGTCGAACCCGTTGAACGAACCCGTTAACCCGTTGGACCCAAACCAGTGGGATGACACCATTTAAAAGTCAAACCCGCTGGACATGCCCGTTGAAGGTTATAGGGTTAGGGTTAAACTATCCAAGTTATACATAGTGCGTGGTCCGACGCGCCCCCGTCCGATTTTCTCCGTCCCTGATTGGCCGCCCGTGCGTGCTCCCGCTCCCGCCTCCGCGTGCCCGCAGTGGGGCCCGGTCACAGTCGAGCTCCCTCTTCCCTTCTCATATCTCATCTCTTCTTATCTTGTCAGTTTTTATTGGCCTTATTGGCCTGGCCTGCTCGCACATCCACGCGTCTCCACATTAATGCATTTATATATTGACGCATTCATGCATGATTGCTGGCTGCTCACTCTCTCTCTCTCTCTTTTTTTTTTTCTTTCTCTCTCTTATGTTTTGCTCTTTCTTCTGATCTCTGACTGACCTCTTTTAAATATACTCTTTCAAATATTGACAGACAGCCAACTTTGATGAGAGATTTACTGTGAGAATGGATCTCTTTATTTATAATAGGTCCCACCGCCTGTGGATCTGCCGCCCATGTGGATTTGCTGTTGCTGTTGCAAATGTCCTCACCCACCTGGCTAAGCGGCACCGCAACCATC
The DNA here is from genome assembly GCF_000149585.1 of Histoplasma mississippiense. Taxonomy (NCBI): domain Eukaryota; kingdom Fungi; phylum Ascomycota; class Eurotiomycetes; order Onygenales; family Ajellomycetaceae; genus Histoplasma; species Histoplasma mississippiense. The sequence continues at coordinate 10,537 of NW_001813981.1, read as the reverse complement.
CCTCGGCCGCGACGGCAGGTCTCCGGGAGGCCGCAGTGGCTGCGATGATGCAGGACCAGCTGGAGCCGGTGTTTGACCGCACTCAGAAACCCTGTTGCCCACCGCCTCCGGAGAGTGCTCCAGTCCGAGCTGGTGGTGTACTACCTCTGGCTGATTCTACCTTTCGCGCGGGCGGTCCAGCGGCTTGCATATGGAGACAATGATAGCCAGGGGGGCTGCGGTCACCATTTCTCTGGCCGCGGGGGCATGGACCGTGGGACAGCAGCCGGCTGCGGGTGGTGCTTCAGCGCGAGGCAAAGACACACCTCCAGACCAAGCTCAATGTAATCCCTTGGCGGCATGCCGCCATTGCCATCTCGCGTATGCACCTGTCCTGTGGAGGGTTCAAGCGGGAATATGAGGCAGATGATGCGGCAGTAGACCAGCAGGCAGGCCATGGATCCTGGGCTGCAGGAGGCACCAGGCCACATTGAGGAACGGCGTGTGTGGTACCAGGCTGTCAGCCGGGAGTGGCATGAATTCCTGGGGTTTAACCCAGGGGTGCGAAAGCGGGCACGGAACATGGAAAAGAGCGTTAGCAGAAAAGCTCAAAAACAGCAGCCATCATATGTAACAGTAGAAATAGATGATAACATAGAGCTATAAATGATTAAAGATATATATTTTTCTCATGCAATTCATTATGACCAGATTTCCAACTTCAGCAGCTAGCTGTCATCTTTATAAATTTCAATACAAATCAGCCTTTCACCTCCGTTATAAAATGTATAATATTATATTTTCATAGACAACTCATCACAACCAGACCTTAAACTTCAGGAGCCAGTTATATTATATATACAGAGTATGATATTTAATTTCAAGACATAATTTCATCAGAAAATCATATTATTACAACATTAAGGTAGATAAGTTGTTTTGCAGAGTTATCAATATTAAATATATATATTTCGCCCCAGGGCAACTACCATCATCAAAACGGTCACAGATCAGCGAAATAACAATCAGACAGAAATTAACATCATACATTTAAGTATTGATCTGCAATTGCTTAGAAGCATTACAAAACTTAAATTTAGAGCAAATTAACATTGTCGAGTGAAGTGTGTTTATACTTCATTTTCAAAGAATATATATATATATATATATATATATCAACTCAAGAATACACTGACTTCATTAACATGGAACATCAATTATTCATTCAGTGTGAATCATACCCCATCATCATATGCCGTCAATGCAAGTATGCAGTATGGCCAACAGAAATTGAACGGCATTTGAAGGGTTCAACTCATCAGTTAGAGTATACAGCCACACAGAGTATCAAGCAGATAATTCAACAGTGGGATCATATCGCGCATGATCTCGGCCGGTTGATATTATCCACAGAATTGAACAAACCAATACATGAGCCGCTCATCCACAATGGCTACATGTGTTGGCGGCAATCTGAATGTCAGTATGTTGGAGGAACTATACGGACCATGTACAAGCACTGACAGACCCAACACAGCTGGACTCCATGTCTATCCAACAGGTGGGGGTGGAATGGACGTCCATTCCATTCAGGGTTAGAAAACCGACCAATCAGAGCAGGGCAGATTGGACGTACATTCCATTTGGTTTCAGACGTTGAACGTCAAATCAACCACGGAGTCAATTGACTTCAAACTTTGCATGTAGGCCGTAGTGGATATGAAATACAACATATCCAAATCAAAAGCGATAATTCCGCCGGGAAGGGGTTACATTGTGGTGTCAAAGTCAATGAGTTGAGGTGCGATGTTTGATGGGGTAAGCCATCAACCCAACCAGACCCAACTAAATATCTATATTTTCACCCAGGCAACGGAGCGGTTAGGGTTACTAGATCAACAAAGTAAATAAAAATAGCAAAATATATAAAAAAACCGAAAGGCTTCATTCTGGAGTGATTTTAAACAGAGAAAAACAAACATTCACACCAGATCAGATCTGTCAAGTTTCACACAAAGACACTGAATGAAGGAAATATATATATATTCAATGCACAAGACAGACCCAGCATCGACATGGAACATCAATTATTTATCCACTGTGAATCATACCTCATTATCATATGCCGCCGGTGCAAGCACGCTGTGTGGCCAACAGAGATTGAACGGCATCTGAAAGGCAAGGCCCATCAGCTAAAGCATGCGGTGGTTCAGCAGATAAAGGAGAACATTGAACAGTGGGACAATGTGGCTCGAGATACTACACAGTTAACACTGCCCACAATACTGAATGAACCAATCCCGGAACTACCCATTCAAGATGGCTACAGGTGCCAGCGGGATCCCCAGTGCCAGTATGTGGCAGGGAACATGAACACCATGCGCAAGCACTGGCAGAACAAGCACAGCTGGTCGCCATATCCCAGCCGTGGCCGTACAGCGCCACAAAAGCGTACGGCAGCACAGGATGAGGTGGACAGATCATGCCAGAAGGTGCAGTTCCAGCAGATATTTGCATCGCGCAAGGGCTCCCACTACATACAGATCCAGACTAAGGAGACTACTGAGCATACCGGCACGCCAGACCAGAACAGAGCCAGCCAGGCCATTGATGAGCTGGAGCGGTTTTACCAGGAACAGCAACGGCAGACCAGCAATGTCATCCAGGCCGGGGAGCACGATGAAGCCAACCCATGGCTGCGGCGGACCAGATGGCCGGTGTACTTGACCAACATCGCACCCAATGATCTGGTCAACTGCGTCCAGCGGCCCGAGGATGACACCACGTGCCCAGATGAACTGGCCGCGAGGGCTATCTGGGAGGCCATGGGTCAGGTTGCCCGTACCAGCCAGCGAGTCATCACACGGCTGGGCCACTTCGTCCGCATCGAGGCCATCCGCACAGAGCGACACCAGACCCGGCACACCCCGTTGCAGGCGTACATGGACGAGGAGAGCATCGCCGAGCACGTGAGGCCATGGCAGCAGATGTTGATGTTTTTCGCCCGAACGCAGGTCGAGCATGAATGGACGAGCCCACAGTACCGGTTCACACCACGGCAGCGCAAGACATGGAGGGTATTATGGCAGGTAGCCACCACAGAGGGAGCCGACCAGCGACACCCCATCAGCCCAGACCCCATGGATGAGCAGATGACTGAGGAAGAAGAAGAGGAGGAGGAGAAGGGACAGAGAGATACTCAGCCAGAAGAAGAAGATAAGTTCAAATTAACCAAGATGCAGATGGCATGTTTGGATTTTTGCATTGAGCTGCTGAACCAGCGGGTTCAGGTGGAGGATTATGAGTGCGCGCTGGTAGACGCGTTGGCGGTGCTGGGACGGGGGGAGTATGGATGGTGCGACGCGGAGAGCTACTCACCAATGTTGTCACGGATCATCAAGGTGGCACGGTTCATGGTGGTGCACAAGGCGCTGCGACTGGACGCCAATGCATCCGACATTCTATCCAACAGGTGGGGGTGGAATGGACGTCCATTCCATTCAGGGTTAGAAAACCGACCAATCAGAGCAGGGCAGATTGGACGTACATTCCATTTGGTTTCAGACGTTGAACGTCTAATCAACCACGGAGTCAATTGACTTCAAACTTTGCATGTAGGCCGTAGTGGATATGAAATACAACATATCCAAATCAAAAGCGATAATTCCGCCGGGAAGGGGTTACATTGTGGTGTCAAAGTCAATGAGTTGAGGTGCGATGTTTGATGGGGTAAGCCATCAACCCAACCAGACCCAACTAAATATCTATCCAACAGGTGGGGGTGGAATGGACGTCCATTCCATTTAGGGTTAGAAAACCTTAGAAAACCGACCAATCAGAGCAGGGCAGATTGGGCGTACATTCCATTTGGTTTCAGACGTTGAACGTCTATCCAACAGGTGGGGGTGGAATGGACGTCCATTCCATTCAGGGTTAGAAAACCGACCAATCAGAGCAGGGCAGATTGGACGTACATTCCATTTGGTTTCAGACGTTGAACGTCTAATCAACCACGGAGTCAATTGACTTCAAACTTTGCATGTAGGCCGTAGTGGATATGAAATACAACATATCCAAATCAAAAGCGATAATTCCGCCGGGAAGGGGTTACATTGTGGTGTCAAAGTCAATGAGTTGAGGTGCGATGTTTGATGGGGTAAGCCATCAACCCAACCAGACCCAACTAAATATCTATATTTTCACCCAGGCAACGGAGCGGTGCAAAGCGGTGCAAGATCAACAAAGTAAATTAAAATAGCAAAATATATAAAAAAACCGAAAGGCTTCATTCTGGAGTGATTTTAAACACAGAAAAACAAACATTAGTCGAACACGCTGGACCCAAACCCGTTGGATGTCAAACCCGTCCAAGGAGCCCATTCACCCATTGGACCCGAACCCGTTGGATGAACCCATCAACCCGTTGGAAGTCGAGCACGCTGGACGATTATATCAGAAGGTAGAGGGGGGGTTTCAAAAATATGGGAGTTTTAAAGAGCATTATCCCATACAATAATGGGCCAGGGTTAGGGTTACAAAGAGTGAGGGTAGAGGCTGGGGGGGAGGATGAGGTGGTCAGAGTCAGGGTTAGAGTGAGGGGTGTTCAGGGGTCGAACCCGTTGAACGAACCCGTTAACCCGTTGGACCCAAACCAGTGGGATGAAACCATTTAAAAGTCAAACCCGCTGGACATGCCCGTTGAAGGTTATAGGGTTAGGGTTAAACTATCCAAGTTATACATAGTGCGTGGTCCGACGCGCCCCCGTCCGATCTTCTCCGTCCCTGATTGGCCGCCCGTGCGTGCTCCCGCTCCCGCCTCCGCGTGCCCGCAGTGGCCCGGTCGCGGTCGAGCTCCCTCTTCCCTTCCCTTCCGCGGCAGCCAGCCACCCCATTACTTCAAACTTTGCATGTAGGCCGTAGTGGATATGAAATACAACATATCCAAATCAAAAGCGATAATTCCGCCGGGAAGGGGTTACATTGTGGGTGTCAAAGTCAATGAGTTGAGGTGCGATGTTTGATGGGGTAAGCCACCAACCCAACCAGACCCAACTATATATATATATTTTCACCCCAGGCAACGGAGCGGCGCAAAGCGGTGCAAGATCAACAAAGTAAATAAAAATAGCAAAACATATAAGAAAACTGAAAGGCTTCATCCTGGAGTGATTTTAACCACAGAAAAACAAACATTCACACCAGATCAGATCTGTCAAGTTTCACACAAAGACACTGAATGAAGGAAATATATATATATTCAATGCACAAGACAGACCCAGCATCGACATGGAACATCAATTATTTATCCACTGTGAATCATACCTCATTATCATATGCCGCCGGTGCAAGCACGCTGTGTGGCCAACAGAGATTGAACGGCATCTGAAAGGCAAGGCCCATCAGCTAAAGCATGCGGTGGTTCAGCAGATAAAGGAGAACATTGAACAGTGGGACAATGTGGCTCGAGATACTACACAGTTAACACTGCCCACATACTACACAGTTAACACTGCCCACAATACTGAATGAACCAATCCCGGAACTACCCATTCAAGATGGCTACAGGTGCCAGCAGGATCCCCAGTGCCAGTATTTGGCAGGGAACATGAACACCATACGCAAGCACTGGCAGAACAAGCACAGCTGGTCGCCATATCCCAGCCGTGGCCGTACAGCGCCACAAAAGCGTACGGCAGCACAGGATGAGGTGGACAGATCATGCCAGAAGGTGCAGTTCCAGCAGGTATTTGCATCGCGCAAGGGCTCCTACTACATACAGATCCAGACTAAGGAGACTACTGAGCACACCGGCACGCCAGACCAGAACAGAGCCAGCCAGGTCATTGATGAGCTGGAGCGGTTTTACCGGGAACAGCAACGGCAGACCAGCAATGTCATGCATGCCGGGGAGCACGATGAAGCCAATCCATGGCTGCGGCGGACCAGATGGCCGGTGTACTTGACCAACATCGCACCCAATGATCTGGTCAACTGCGTCCAGCGGCCCGAGGATGACACCACGTGTCCAGATGAACTGGCCGCGAGGGCCATCTGGGAGGCCATGGGTCAGGTTGCCCGTACCAGCCAGCGAGTCATCACACGGCTGGGCCACTTCGTCCGCATCGAGGCCATCCGCACAGAGCGACACCAGACCCGGCACACCCCGTTGCAGGCGTACATGGGACGAGGAGAGCATCGCCGAGCACGTGAGGCCATGGCAGCAGATGTTGATGTTTTTCGCCCGAACGCAGGTCGAGCATGAATGGACGAGCCCACAGTACCGGTTCACACCACGGCAGCGCAAGACATGGAGGGTATTATGGCAGGTAGCCACCACAGAGGGAGCCGACCAGCGACACCCCATCAGCCCAGACCCCATGGATGAGCAGATGACTGAGGAAGAAGAAGAGGAGGAGGAGAAGGGACAGAGAGATACCCAGCCAGAAGAAGAAGATAAGTTCAAATTAACCAAGATGCAGATGGCATGTTTGGATTTTTGCATTGAGCTGCTGAACCAGCGGGTTCAGGTGGAGGATTATGAGTGCGCGCTGGTAGACGCGTTGGCGGTGCTGGGACGGGGGGAGTATGGATGGCGCGACGCGGAGAGCTACCCACCAATATTGTCATGGATCATCAAGGTGGCACGGTTATGCCACACGGTGCTCAACGACCAAGTCAACTTCCGGCCCCAGATGCAACAGCTAGGCAAGCTGATGGCGGTCAAGACACAAAATGGTGCTGCTGACGGCCACATTGCCACCAGATGAGGAGGAGAAGCTGTGGTCCCACATGCACTGCACCCCGAGCGGGACATATCATTGTTCCGGGGCGCGGACATGCCGTCCCAAATGTGGCATACCGAGTGTGGCAACCCATCATTGAAGGGTCAGAGTACGATGGGCTCAACCGATGGTTTCAAGCACCCAGCGTGGTCAGGTTCATCCAGGACCGCATGAGATGGACGGGAGAAGGTAAGGGGGTGGTGTACTGCCAGGCAGTGAATCAGGTCACGATGATGGCAAGCACATTGAGATGCGGGGCATATCACCACCACCAGATCAACAAGGCCGGCATACTGGAGTGTTTCCAGCAAGGTCAACACCAGGTCATCGTGGCGACAAGTGCACTGGGCATGGGAATCGACATCCCCAACATCCGCAGCATCATCCACGTCGGACGGCCGCGATCATTGCTGGATTATGGACAGGAGAGCGGGCGTGCAGGGTGTGATGGACAGACCAGTGAAGCCATCATCATTGAGCCCGAGGGTATCAGTGCAGCAATGATATGGTCAAGAAAGGATGCACCATCACTGCTGGACCAGAAGCTGGTTGAGCGGTACATGCAGGCAGGGGGTGAGGGGGGTGATGAACCGATGGCTCGATGTCGACGGGTGGTGCTGGACCGGTACCTGGACGGGGAAGTGGAGGGGTACATGAGACGGCACTGCGGTGATCGACACACAGGGGAGTCCCAGTGTGACGGGTGCGATGCCGAGTGGGAGGCCAGGGAGGCCGTGTTCACCCCCAGCCCAGGTGGCACGCCCACGCCCACACCCAGTCCAGGCTACAGTTCAAGAGCAACAGCCAAGGATGACTCCAGCGAGGATGAAACCAGCCAGGAGTCAGAGATGGAGAGCCAGCAGGGTGAAACCCACATCAGATTCAACGGCACATGCAGTCCCAGAATGGCCAGAAGTGTGAGCAAGAGCACAGACGACAACATAAATGAAAGCATCACCAAGAATGAAGCTTCAACTTCAGGCGGGAGCAGCCCGGGTCAATGGAACAAGCAAGAGTCAAGTGAAATCAGTGAAGACACCAGGGGCATCCCATCAACAACCAGACAGACATTCCACAAGCAGGATGTCCGTCGAGGCCGGTTCATCATCACACACCAGCAGCGAGGGCAGAGGGCATTGATGGATGAGGAGGTTTTAGTGGAAGAGGCGCAGAGGTGGAAGGATCAGTGTTTGATATGTGCAAGTGGCAAGCGGGAGTTTGACCATGAGCTGTACCAGTGTCCCCACGAGGAGAGCCAGGAGGCAAAGAGATGGATGATGACAGTGCGGAGCAAGATCAAATACACACGGTATTCCGGGTGCTTCCGATGCGGGATGCCGCAGTCCATATGCAACAGCTGGAAGACACAGAGACAGTGTCCGTACAGGGGATTTTTGATCCCGACGGTGGCAATGATGATGTATGGGTGTCATGCAGGGCAGATGAAGCAGGCGTGGAGACAGCGGCTGAGAGAGTTCAATGTGGATGCAGATGATCAGGAGGCGGTGATTGAATTTTTGAGACAGAAGGTTGAGGGGCAGGGCATGGAGCACAACCGGCTGGTGGAGATGGTTTGTTGGCTGCGAGGGATATATCAGGAGGCAGAGAGGGGGAAGATCGAGTCAGAGGGTACAGAGGTCAAGTGATATCATGGGTGAGGGGCACATCACGGGTGAGAGGCACCACAGGAGGATGAAAGATGTATATATATATAAAGGCAGGTGAAGCAAGAGACAGAGGGTAAAGGGATATAACATCAAGAGAAAGTAGATCAGGTTCAAAGGATCAGTTTCAAACAGTATCATCCCATATGATAATGGGTCAGGGTCAGGGTTACAAAGAGTGAGGGTAGAGGCTGGGGGGGAGGATGAGGTGGTCAGAGTCAGGGTTAGGGTTGAAAAAGAGTGAGGCTAGAGACAGGGGTGGGCAGTGAGGTCAGGATAGGCGGTTAAATTAGACGCAAACCCGTTAACCCATTGAAAGTCAAACCCGTTGGACCCAAACCCGTTGGACGTCGAACCCGTTGGATGAGGAAGTCGAACACGCTGGAGCCAACCCGTTGGACGTCAAACCCGTCCCAGGAGCGCATTAACCCGTTGGACGTCGAACCCGTCCCAGGAGCGCATTAACCCGTTGGACGTCGAACCCGTCCCAGGAGCGCATTAACCCGTTGGGAGTTGAACACGATGGACCCAACCCGTGGGACGTCAAACCCGTTGGACGTCAAACCCGTCCCAGGAGCGCATTAACCCGTTGGGAGTTGAACACGCTGGACCCAAACCCGTTGGATGTCGAACCCGTCCAAGGAGCGCATTAACCCATTGGACCCGAACTCGTTGGATGAACCCATCAACCCGTTGGACGTCGAACCCGTTGGATGAGGAAGTCGAACACGCTGGACCCAACCCGTTGGACGTCAAACCCGTCCCAGGAGCGCATTAACCCGTTGGACGTCGAATCCGTTGGATGAACCCATCAACCCGTTGGAAGTCGAACACGCTGGACGATTATATCAGAAGGTAGAGGGGCGGGAAGATCGAGTCAGGGGCATAGAGGTCAAATGACATCACAGGTGAGAGGCAGATGTTGACGAGCACCACATAGAGATAAAAGATATATGCATATATAAAGATCGATGAAGCAAGAGGAAAAGGAGCAAAAAGAAAGAGGGTAAAGAGATATAATATAGCTAGATCAGGTTCAAAAACGCCCGTTGAATATCGCGTTGGATATAGGGGTCAGCGTCCGGGAAATACGTCACGGAAACGGAAGTGGAAGCGGAAACGGAAGCGGAAACGGAAACGGAATCCCCAGGGTTTTAGGGTTGGGGTTAAACAGAATATGATGGAGGGGATCGTGTGTACCGGTTGGGGCACGCCCGTTGAATATCGCGTTGGATATCGGGGTTTGCGTCCGGGAAATACGTCGCGGAAGCGGAGGCGGAGACGGAAACCCCAGGTTTTCAGGGTTAGGGTTATGGTTTAACAGAATATGATGGAGAGGATCGTATATACCGGTTGGGGCACGCCCGTTGAATATAGCGTTGGATATAGGGGTCAGCGTCACGGGAAATACGTCACGGAAACGGAAGTGGAAGCGGAAACGGAAGCGGAAACGGAAACGGAATCCCCAGGGTTTTAGGGTTATGGTTTAACAGAATATGATGGAGAGGATCGTATATACCGGTTAGGGCACGCCCGTTGAATATCGCGTTGGATATAGGGGTCAGCGTCACGGGAAATACGTCACGGAAACGGTCACGGAAGCGGAAACGGAAGCGGAAACGGAAACGGAAACCCCAGGTTTTCAGGGTTAGGGTTATGGTTAAACAGAATATGATGGAGAGGATCGTATATACCGGTTGGGGCACGCCCGTTGAATATAGCGTTGGATATAGGGGTCAGCGTCACGGGAAATACGTCACGGAAGCGGAAACGGAAACGGAAACCCCAGGTTTTCAGGGTTAGGGTTATGGTTAAACAGAATATGATGGAGAGGATCGTATATACCGGTTGGGGCACGCCCGTTGAATATAGCGTTGGATATAGGGGTCAGCGTCACGGGAAATACGTCACGGAAGCGGAAACGGAAACGGAAACCCCAGGTTTTCAGGGTTAGGGTTATGGTTAACAGAATATGATGGAGAGGATCGTATATACCGGTTAGGGCACGCCCGTTGAATATAGCGTTGGATATAGGGGTCAGCGTCACGGGAAATACGTCACGGAAGCGTAACGCTAACGGAAACCCCAGGTTTCAGGGTTAGGGTTATGGTA
>NW_001813980.1:2953583-2955614 GCF_000149585.1 Histoplasma mississippiense | reverse complement strand
ACCCTGGTGGCTAACCCTAACCCTAACCCTAACCCTAACCCTAACCCTAACCCTAACCCTAACCCTAACACCCGGGGTTTTCCCTTTCCGCCGCCGCCACCGTTTCCGTTACGCATTTCACGTGACGCTGACCCCTATATCCAACGCGATATTCAATGGGCGTGCCCCAACCGGTATATACGATCCTCTCTATCATAATCTGTTTAACCATAACCCTAACCCTGGGGTTTTAACCCTGGGGTTTCCACTTCCGTGACCTATTTCCCGTGACGCTGACCCCTATATCCAACACGATATTCAACGGGCGTGCCCCAACCGGTATATACGATCCTCTCTATCATAATCTGTTTAACCATAACCCTAACCCTGGGGTTTTAACCCTGGGGTTTCCACTTCCGTGACCTATTTCCCGTGACGCTGACCCCTATATCCAACACGATATTCAACGGGCGTGCCCCAACCGGTATATACGATCCTCTCTATCATAATCTGTTTAACCATAACCCTAACCCTGGGGTTTTAACCCTGGGGTTTCCACTTCCGTGACCTATTTCCCGTGACGCTGACCCCTATATCCAACACGATATTCAACGGGCGTGCCCCAACCGGTATATACGATCCTCTCTATCATAATCTGTTTAACCATAACCCTAACCCTGGGGTTTTAACCCTGGGGTTTCCACTTCCGTGACCTATTTCCCGTGACGCTGACCCCTATATCCAACACGATATTCAACGGGCGTGCCCCAACCGGTATATACGATCCTCTCTATCATAATCTGTTTAACCATAACCCTAACCCTGGGGTTTTAACCCTGGGGTTTCCACTTCCGTGACCTATTTCCCGTGACGCTGACCCCTATATCCAACACGATATTCAACGGGCGTGCCCCAACCGGTATATACGATCCTCTCCATCATATTCTGTTTAACTGTAACCCTAACCCCTGGGGTTGTAACCCTGGGGTTTCCGTTTCTGCTTCCGTTTCCGCTTCCGTTTCCGTGACGTATTTCCCGGACGCAAACCCCTAATCCAACGCGATATTCAACGGGCGTGCCCCAACCGGTATATACGATCCTCTCCATCATATTCTGTTTAACCATAACCCTAACCCTGAAAACCTGGGGTTTCCGCCTCCGCCACCGTTTCCGTGACCTATTTCCCGTGACGCTGACCCCTATATCCAACGCGATATTCAACGTTTGTGCCCCAACCGGTATATACGATCCTCTCCGTTTCCGGTTCCGCCTTCGCCTCCGCTTCCGTGACGTATTTCCCGTGACGCTGACAACTATATCCAACGCGATATTCGACGGGCGTGCCCCAACCGGTATGTACGATCCTCTCCGTCATATTTTGTTAACCCTAACCCTAACCCTGAAAACCTGGGGTTTCCGCCTCCGCCACCGTTTCCGTGACCTATTTCCCGTGACGCTGACCCCTATATCCAACGCGATATTCAACGTTTGTGCCCCAACCGGTATATACGATCCTCTCCGTTTCCGGTTCCGCCTTCGCCTCCGCTTCCGTGACGTATTTCCCGTGACGCTGACAACTATATCCAACGCGATATTCGACGGGCGTGCCCCAACCGGTATGTACGATCCTCTCCGTCATATTTTGTTAACCCTAACCCTAACCCGCTTCCGTGACGTATTTCCCGTGACGCTGACAACTATATCCAACGCGATATTCAACGTTTGTGCCCCAACCGGTATATACGATCCTCTCCGTTTCCGGTTCCGCCTTTCGCCTCCGCTTCCGTGACGTATTTCCCGGACGCAAACCCCTAATCCCAACGCGATATTCAACGGGCGTGCCCCCACCGGGTATATACGATCCTCTCCATCATATTCTGTTAAACCATAAACCCTCATCCTGGCCCCCCAGCCCTCTACTCTCACTCTTTGTAACCCCTAACCCTGACTATTATTGTATGGATAATGCTCCTTTAAAACTCCAATATTTTTCGACCTGATCTAACTATATTATATCTCCTTTACCCCTCTTCCTTTTTGCTCCTTTCCTCC
>NW_001813980.1:2935703-2953077 GCF_000149585.1 Histoplasma mississippiense | reverse complement strand
ACGGGTTCGGGTCCATGGGTAAATGGGCTCCTTGGACGGGTTTGACGTCCAACGGGTTTGGGTCCAGCGTCTTCAACTCCCAACGGGTTAATGCGCTTCATCGATCTTTATATATGCATATATCTTTTATCTCTATGTGGTGCTCGTCAACATCTGCCTCTCATCTGTGATGTCATTTGACCTCTATGCCCCTGACTCGATCTTCCCCCCCTCTACCTTCTGATATAATCGTCCAACGGGTTCGACGTCCAACGGGTTGATGGGTTCATCCAACGGGTTCGGGTCCAATGGGTGAATGGGCTCCTTGGACGGTTTTGACGTCCAACGGGTTGGGTCCAGCCTGTTCGACTTCCTCATCCAACGGGTTCGACATCCAACGGGTTTGGGTCCAGCGTGTTCGACTTCCAACGGGTTAATGCGCTCCTGGGACGGGTTTGACGTCCAACGGGTTTGACGTCCAACGGGTTTGACGTCCAACGGGTTTGACGTCCAACGGGTTGGGTCCAACGGGTTCGACGTCCAACGGGTTGATGGGTTCATCCAACGGGTTCGGGTCCAATGGGTTAATGCGCTCCTTGGACGGGTTCGACATCCAACGGGTTTGGGTCCACCGTGTTCAACTCCCAACGGGTTAATTCGCTCCCGGGACGGGTTTGACGTCCAACGGGTTTGGGTCCAACGGGGTTGGGTCCAGCGTGTTCGACTTCCTCATCCAACGGGTTCGACATCCAACGGGTTGGGTCCAGCGTGTTCAACTCCCAACGGGTTAATGGGCTCCTTGGACGGGTTTGACGTCCAACGGGTTTGGTCCAGCGTGTTCAACTCCCAACGGGTTAATGGGCTCCTGGGACGGGTTTGACGTCCAACGGGTTTGGGTCCAGCCTGTTCGACTTCCTCATCCAACGGGTTCGACATCCAACGGGTTTGGGTCCAGCGTGTTCGACTTCCAACGGGTTAATGCGCTCCTGGGACGGGTTTGACGTCCAACGGGTTTGACGTCCAACGGGTTTGACCTCCAACGGGTTTGACGTCCAACGGGTTGGGTCCAACGGGTTCGACGTCCAACGGGTTTGACGTCCAACGGGTTTGACGTCCAACGGGTTTGACGTCCAACGGGTTTGACGTCCAACGGGTTTGACGTCCAACGGGTTTGACGTCCAACGGGTTTGACGTCCAACGGGTTGGGTCCAACGGGTTCGACGTCCAACGGGTTGATGGATTCATCCAACGGGTTCGGGTCCAATGGGTTAATGCGCTCCTTGGACGGGTTCGACATCCAACGGGTTTGGGTCCGGCGTGTTCGACTTCCAACGGGTTAATGCGCTCATCCAACGGCTTCGACCTCCAACGGGTTTGACGTCCAACGGGTTTGACGTCCAACGGCTTGGGTCCAGCGTGTTCGACTAATGTTTGTTTTTCTGTGTTTAAAATCACTCCAGAATGAACCCTTTCAGTTTTTTTATATATTTTGCTATTTTTATTTACTTTGTTGATCTCATTCTGTACCTGCATATGGTTTTGTGATGACATCCAACCCTGACTGAGACATGGAGTCCAGCTGTGTTGGGTCTGTCAGTGCTTGTACATGCTCCGTATAGTTCCTCCAACATACTGACATTCAGATTGCCGCCAACACATGTAGCCATTGTGGATGAGCGGCTCATGTATTGGTTTGTTCAATTCTGTGGATAATATCAACCGGCCGAGATCATGCGCGATATGATCCCACTGTTGAATTATCTGCTTGATACTCTGTGTGGCTGTATACTCTAACTGATGAGTTGAACCCTTCAAATGCCGTTCAATTTCTGTTGGCCATACTGCATACTTGCATTGACGGCATATGATGATGGGGTATGATTCACACTGAATGAATAATTGATGTTCCATGTTAATGAAGTCAGTGTATTCTTGAGTTGATATATATATATATATATATATATATTCTTTGAAAATGAAGTATAAACACACTTCACTCGACAATGTTAATTTGCTCTAAATTTAAGTTTTGTAATGCTTCTAAGCAATTGCAGATCAATACTTAAATGTATGATGTTAATTTCTGTCTGATTGTTATTTCGCTGATCTGTGACCGTTTTGATGATGGTAGTTGCCCTGGGGCGAAATATATATATTTAATATTGATAACTCTGCAAAACAACTTATCTACCTTAATGTTGTAATAATATGATTTTCTGATGAAATTATGTCTTGAAATTAAATATCATACTCTGTATATATAATATAACTGGCTCCTGAAGTTTAAGGTCTGGTTGTGATGAGTTGTCTATGAAAATATAATATTATACATTTTATAACGGAGGTGAAAGGCTGATTTGTATTGAAATTTATAAAGATGACAGCTAGCTGCTGAAGTTGGAAATCTGGTCATAATGAATTGCATGAGAAAAATATATATCTTTTATCATTTATAGCTCTATGTTGTCATCTATTTCTACTGTTACATATGATGGCTGCTGTTTTTGAGCTTTTCTGCTAACGCTCTTTTCCATGTTCCGTGCCCGCTTTCGCACCCCTGGGCCTGGGTTAAACCCCAGGAATTCATGCCACTCCCGGCTGACAGCCTGGTACCGCACACGCCGTGCCTCAATGTGGCCTGGTGCCTCCTGCAGCCCCCGCGCATATACTGTACCTGCAGCCCAGGATCCATGGCCTGCCTGCTGGTCTACTGCCGCATCATCTGCCTCATATTCCCGCTTGAACCCTCCACAGGACAGGTGCATACGCGAGATGGCAATGGCGGCATGCCGCCAAGTGATTACATTGAGCTTGGTCTGGAGGTGTGTCTTTGCCTCGCGCTGAAGCACCACCCGCAGCCGGCTGCTGTCCCACGGTCCATGCCCCCGCGGCCAGAGAAATGGTGACCGCAGCCCCCCTTGGCTATCACTGTCTCCATATGCAAGCCGCTGGACCGCCCGCGCGAAAGGTAGAATCAGCCAGAGGTAGTACACCACCAGCTCGGACTGGAGCACTCTCCGGAGGCGGTGGGCAACAGGGTTTCTGAGTGCGGTCAAACACCGGCTCCAGCTGGTCCTGCATCATCGCAGCCACTGCGGCCTCCCGGAGACCTGCCGTCGCGGCCGAGGGATGGTTGCGGTGCCGCTTAGCCAGGTGGGTGAGGACATTTGCAACAGCAACAGCAAATCCACATGGGCGGCAGATCCACAGGCGGTGGGACCTATTATAAATAAAGAGATCCATTCTCACAGTAAATCTCTCATCAAAGTTGGCTGTCTGTCAATATTTGAAAGAGTATATTTAAAAGAGGTCAGTCAGAGATCAGAAGAAAGAGCAAAACATAAGAGAGAGAAAGAAAAAAAAAAAGAGAGAGAGAGAGAGAGTGAGCAGCCAGCAATCATGCACGAATGCGTCAATATATAAATGCATTAATGTGGAGACGCGTGGATGTGCGAGCAGGCCAGGCCAATAAGGCCAATAAAAACTGACAAGATAAGAAGAGATGAGATATGAGAAGGGAAGAGGGAGCTCGACTGTGACCGGGCCCCACTGCGGGCACGCGGAGGCGGGAGCGGGAGCACGCACGGGCGGCCAATCAGGGACGGAGAAAATCGGACGGGGGCGCGTCGGACCACGCACTATGTAGAACTTGGATAGTTTAACCCTAACCCTATAACCTTCAACGGGCATGTCCAGCGGGTTTGACTTTTAAATGGTTTCATCCCACTGGTTTGGGTCCAACGGGTTGACGGGTTCGTTCAACCGGTTCGACCCCTGAACACCCCTCACTCTAACCCTGACTCTGACCACCTCATCCTCCCCCCCAGCCTCTACCCTCACTCTTTGTAACCCTAACCCTGGCCCATTATTGTATGGGATAATGCTCTTTAAAACTCCAATATTTTTGAACCCCCCCCTCTACCTTCTGATATAATCGTCCAGCGTGCTCGACTTCCAACAGGTTGATGGGTTCATCCAACGGGTTCGGGTCCAATGGGTGAATGGGCTCCTTGGACGGGTTTGACGTCCAACGGGTTTGGGTCCAGCGTGTTCGACTAATGTTTGTTTTTCTCTGTTTAAAATCACTCCAGAATAAAGCCTTTCAGTTTTTTTATATATTTTGCTATTTTTATTTACTTTGTTGATCTAGTAACCCTAACCGCTCCGTTGCCTGGGTGAAAATATAGATATTTAGTTGGGTCTGGTTGGGTTGATGGCTTACCCCATCAAACATCGCACCTCAACTCATTGACTTTGACACCACAATGTAACCCCTTCCCGGCGGAATTATCGCTTTTGATTTGGATATGTTGTATTTCATATCCACTACGGCCTACATGCAAAGTTTGAAGTCAATTGACTCCGTGGTTGATTGGACGTTCAACGTCTGAAACCAAATGGAATGTACGTCCAATCTGCCCTGCTCTGATTGGTCGGTTTTCTAACCCTGAATGGAATGGACGTCCATTCCACCCCCACCTGTTGGATAGCCCTCGCGGCCAGTTCATCTGGGCACGTGGTGTCATCCTCGGGCCGCTGGACGCAGTTGACCAGATCATTGGGTGCGATGTTGGTCAAGTACACCGGCCATCTGGTCCGCCGCAGCCATGGGTTGGCTTCATCGTGCTCCCCGGCCTGGATGACATTGCTGGTCTGCCGTTGCTGTTCCTGGTAAAATCGCTCCAGCTCATCAATGGCCTGGCTGGCTCTGTTCTGGTCTTGCGTGCCGGTATGCTCAGTAGTCTCCTTAGTCTGGATCTGTATGTAGTGGGAGTCCTTGCGCGATGCAAATATCTGCTGGAACTGCACCTTCTGGCATGATCTGTCCACCTCATCCTGTGCTGCCGTACGCTTTTGTGGCGCTGTACGGCCACGGCTGGGATATGGCGACCAGCTGTGCTTGTTCTGCCAGTGCTTGCGCATGGTGTTCATGTTCCCTGCCACATACTGGCACTGGGGATCCCGCTGGCACCTGTAGCCATCATGAATGGGTAGTTCCGGGATTGGTTCATTCAGTATTGTGGGCAGTGTTAACTGTGTAGTATCTCGAGCCACATTGTCCCACTGTTCAATGTTCTCCTTTATCTGCTGAACCACCGCATGCTTTAGCTGATGGGCCTTGCCTTTCAGATGCCGTTCAATCTCTGTTGGCCACACAGCGTGCTTGCACCGGCGGCATATGATAATGAGGTATGATTCACAGTGGATAAATAATTGATGTTCCATGTCGATGCTGGGTCTGTCTTGTGCATTGAATATATATATATTTCCTTCATTCAGTGTCTTTGTGTGAAACTTGACAGATCTGATCTGGTGTGAATGTTTGTTTTTCTGTGTTTAAAATCACTCCAGAATGAAGCCTTTCAGTTTTCTTATATGTTTTGCTATTTTTATTTACTTTGTTGATCCTGCACCGCTTTGCACCGCTCCGTTGCCTGGGTGAAAATATATATATTTAGTTGGGTCTGGTTGGGTTGGTGGCTTACCCCATCAAACATCGCACCTCAACTCATTGACTTTGACACCACAATGTAACCCTTTCCCGACGGAATTATCGCTTTTGATTTGGGATATGTTGTATTTCATATCCACTACGGCCTACATGCAAAGTTTGAAGTAATGGGGTGGCTGGCTGCCGCGGAAGGGAAGGGAAGAGGGAGCTCGACTGTGACCGGGCCCCACTGCGGGCACGCGGAGGCGGGAGCGGGAGCACGCACGGGCGGCCAATCAGGGACGGAGAAAATCGGACGGGGGCGCGTCGGACCACGCACTATGTAGAACTTGGATAGTTTAACCCTAACCCTATAACCTTCAACGGGCATGTCCAGCGGGTTTGACTTTTAAATGGTGTCATCCCACTGGTTTGGGTCCAACGGGTTAACGGGTTCGTTCAGCGGGTTCGACTTCCAATGGTTTCAACGTCTCAACTTCCAATGGGTTGCCAATTGTAAAGAGCCTCACTTTGCAAATTCAAAAGAATGTATATTTGCTCCCAAATCAGGAAAGCCATCAGTACAGACAAATAACTCAGTCTCTACTGATGTAAATGATAGCAATAAATAAAAAAGAAGGAATTCTCAACTCTCTGAATCTGCTATCTCTGAATCTTCTGCGAGGCAAAAAATTAGATCACAGAAGTCACCAAGAACCTCTGTTCAAACAAAATAAGGGATACACATATGCAGAATATGATAGCAGTTGAAGTTGTGAATAATAGATTCAGTTTGTTATCTGACTCTGAATAAAGAGAAATACTTGTTAATATTTGTGTAATGTTAGAAAAACAACAAAAAAATGTTAAAAGCTCGACAAAAATCACATTTCTCGTCCGTAGGTTGGTGCAAAATTAGCGTGGTTTCAATTAGTGTATGGAATTCTGCACCGGCGCCCTGGGCATAACCAATAGAATCCTATATGATTTTATATGAATAATAATTGGTCATTTAGATCCACTGATTGAAGATCTCATGTAGATCTTAAGAATGTGTATGGAATTCAACATGTTTGAAGCCCTGCCTGTCTGCCTGCCTGCCTGATTCTCATATCTTCTCCCACCTATCCCCCTACCCGCGAATATGGAACCCCCCAAACCTGCGAATGTGGAATCCACTGAGAAACCTACCAAATCCAATGGTGAGTTCCTTATATTAATCAATTCAAATGACCTAGCTAACTAATTCATTCTCTAGTTCATACAAAAACATCAAGAAAATGAAAACAGTCTGTTGAGGAGGTTATTGCAGAACTTCCACCTCTAGAATCGGTGAAATCCCACTCAATATTGCCTATCTCATGAGATTCAATTTTCAATATTTCTGCAAATATCAATATCAGCAGTTCATACATTCTGTTTATCTTATTTTTCTCTGAGAAATGCTTTTAAAATATCAGTAATTCTACTAATCTCTATGCAAAATTAAAGAGAGATACCAGAGATACTGATGATGAAGCTTCAGAGCTTTCAGAAATGAAAAAGAATGAGAAAGCTCAAGATATAGATATAGAGATTTCTGAAATATCTATATTCTCAAAGCTTTCTATTCAGCAATGTTCATGGAAAAATATCAATTCAGCAGAGATAAAGGTCTTTATAGGCATTCTTCTTTATATGAAAGTTCATAAATTCCATTGAATTGATCTATACGGGCAGAATGAGCTGAAACAAGACTCTATTCATTCCATTCAATTCTATATGACCCATATGCGTTTTGAACAGATTAAATGATATATCCATATATCTAACCTTCATGAGGCCCGCCGCCCGGAGGTCAAAAATAAGAATTGATGGTATAAGATAGAGTCATTAGCTACTAAGTTTCATATGGCATGCTGAAAATACTATACCCCTGACTCTAAGATTTCCATTGATGAGATCATGGTTAAATATTTTGGATGGAGTCAACATACATACAAGATGTCTAATAAACCAATTCCTTGAGGATATAAGATATTTGGCCTAGCAGAACATGACTATTTATGATCTTTTTCCTGATCTAGCTGCTGGCAGGGTATAATGTCTATGTTTCAATTCTCTATGTTAACAAAAACCAGATCTATGGTGGTGAATCTGGTGAAGCGGCTTTCTATGGTATCCACACCGAATACACTGAATACCATGCTGAGTGCCATGTCTAATATCGACCCTAATATCACCCATAATATTGGCCCTAATATCAACCCGAATATCACCCTCCCGAATGCTACACCGAATGCCACATCTAATGAAATCTCTATCTCACAGCTGGTCACATCCTATTCAATTTATATGGATAACTACTTTACATCAGTTCCTTTATTCAAAGAACTCCGTCAACAGGAGTATGGAGCATGTGGAACCACTCATTCAAACCAGGTTCCAGCAGCACTAGATGAGCTTTGAGAGCATTCAAATTCCATACTCTGAAATACTCTGCATGTCATTGAAAAAGAGAATGTTCTCTGTCTTGCCTGGCAAGATAATAATATGGTATTGGCACTAACTACGATTCATTCATTGGACGCAGTTATTGAATGTACTTGTAAAGGCTCAGGGGAACTCTCAATCAATGTCAATATTGTTAGAAAAGTCTTTAAAGGTCAATCACAAAAGAAGCTGAAAATCCCATTGATTATAGGTGATTATAATCATCATATGAATGGGGTACATCTAGCAAATCAATACTGAGCAGCATATACTAGTCATAGAGTCATCTATCACACCTGGCTTTCTATTCTCTACTGACTTATTGATTCCGCAGCTATTAATGCATACCGGCTTCAATATCTATATATGAAGCAGCAGAGGATTTCAGTGAAGGATCTTTCTTCTCATATAAGCTTTCATGAGAAGCTTTACCAGGAACTCTTTGAATTCACATCTAGGATTCATGATAATCTATCAAGGGAATGATCAAATTCTAATCTAAATCATCAACGGATTTCTCTTCCAAAGCAGCGTGTTTGTGCCTGGTGTCAATATAAATGAAAGATTGGCCAGCAGAAATATAAAAAGATAGGGAGATCAAGTTCTGACTGTTCAGAGTGTCAAAATACCCTTTTATGTTTGAAAACTCAATGTTGGGCGGAATTTCATAGTATATCCTAATATCTATTTACGCGGATCCTTAATTAGGGTTTATATATAACCCTAATACCAATGAATACTCAAAAATACACTGATTATTCAATGAGATCTCGTATAATATACACTAATGAAACCACGCTAATTTTGCACAAACCTACGGACGAGGCGATAGTTGAAGCCTCATTCTTGGTGATGCTTTCATTTATGTTGTTGTCTGTGCTCTTGCTCACACTTCTGGCCATTCTGGGACTGCATGTGCTGTTGAATCTGATGTGGGTTTCACCCTGCTGGCTCTCCATCTCTGACTCCTGGTTGGACGGGTTTGACGTCCAACGGCTTAGGGTCCAGCGTGTTCGACTAATGTTTGTTTTTCTCTGTTTAAAATCACTCCAGAATGAAGCCTTTCAGTTTTTTTATATATTTTGCTATTTTTATTTACTTTGTTGATCTAGTAACCCTAACCGCTCCGTTGCCTGGGTGAAAATATAGATATTTAGTTGGGTCTGGTTGGGTTGATGGCTTACCCCATCAAACATCGCACCTCAACTCATTGACTTTGACACCACAATGTAACCCCTTCCCGGCGGAATTATCGCTTTTGATTTGGATATGTTGTATTTCATATCCACTACGGCCTACATGCAAAGTTTGAAGTCAATTGACTCCGTGGTTGATTGGACGTTCAACGTCTGAAACCAAATGGAATGTACGTCCAATCTGCCCTGCTCTGATTGGTCGGTTTTCTAACCCTGAATGGAATGGACGTCCATTCCACCCCCACCTGTTGGATAGTGTTAACTGTGTAGTATGTGGGCAGTGTTAACTGTGTAGTATCTCGAGCCACATTGTCCCACTGTTCAATGTTCTCCTTTATCTGCTGAACCACCGCATGCTTTAGCTGATGGGCCTTGCCTTTCAGATGCCGTTCAATCTCTGTTGGCCACACAGCATGCTTGCACCGGCGGCATATGATAATGAGGTATGATTCACAGTGGACAAATAATTGATGTTCCATGTCGATGCTTGGTCTGTCTTGTGCATTGAATATATATATATTTCCTTCATTCAGTGTCTTTGTGTGAAACTTGACAGATCTGATCTGGTGTGAATGTTTGTTTTTCTGTGTTTAAAATCACTCCAGAATGAAGCCTTTCAGTTTTCTTATATGTTTTGCTATTTTTATTTACTTTGTTGATCCTGCACCGCTTTGCACCGCTCCGTTGCCTGGGTGAAAATATATATATTTAGTTGGGTCTGGTTGGGTTGGTGGCTTACCCCATCAAACATCGCACCTCAACTCATTGACTTTGACACCACAATGTAACCCCTTCCCGGCGGAATTATCGCTTTTGATTTGGATATGTTGTATTTCATATCCACTACGGCCTACATGCAATGTTTGAAGTCAATTGACTCAGTGGTTGATTAGTTTAGTTGCCCTGATTCTTTTCTTGTTGTTTTATCATTTATAATTATTATAGATGATTAAATAGCAAATCATTATACTAAAAGCCTGATCCTTGCTTGCTTGCTACCGCCTGAAGCACAATACCCTGTAAACCACTTCAATAGAGGGGGCGATAGGAGAGGTTGATAGGGAGGGGGTTATAGGGGGCATATAGGGGGTTATAAGGGGGGGTGATAGGAGGAGGGTGAAGGGATCATAAGAATTATATAGATGGAGATTAGTGTAGGTTGAATTATCATTCATGGCAGCATTAACCACTGGATGTGGTAGGTGTTGCAGTTAAGGCCTGCTATATGCAGGCTCCATTGTAGATTGTTCTTCCCCAGGTGGTGTAGTATAATAAAGACTACTAGAAGTAAAAACTCTAATTGAAGTATTTGTTTCAACTGGGGCCAGTTGGAGCTATATAGAACATTAATGATGAGGAAGAAGAGAAGAAGGAAAAATACCAATCAATAAAGACAATATGAAATTTATTTGGGACCTAATAACATTCATCAGAGGAGTACTAAAATCAAATAAGATGCAGACTATTAAGAACAGGAAAACATTATCTCATAGGGTTATGAATATATATATATCTCCCTTTTACAACTGTTTTAATATCTCTATTTCTGTTTAATCTGAATTGACGATTTAACACTACCTTTATTTGCTGCTTGTTTATCACCACATCACGTTGAATCTGTCATCCTACCTGCTCAGTGATCTTGTGGGTGGACTTTCTCAGCTGATACTCATACTTCTGTGCCCGATGCCGCGCCCGTTGAAACTGTTCCTGGAAGCTCTTCCATTCTTGTGCAGACCATCGACTGCTGGCACTGCTCTGAGACTGTTGCTGCAGTGATTTCATATGCTGCCAATGATGCATATATCGGGTGTTATATTCCCACACCTTCCGCTCTTGTTTCTTCAGAGCCTGGAGCTGCTTTACCTCCTGGATATACTGCTGGCTCAGTGACTCAGGATCGGAATCCGGCTCGGTGTTAGCTATCTTCTGTACTGGCTGTGGACCACTCTGCCACTGGCGGGACCGTTGGGCGAACTTCAGTGACTGGATGGCATCATGCTTGCTCTGGATGAGCCTCTGTAGATAGGACTGGAGGTGGGACTTCCACCATGCAGGATCATGCTGTGGAGTGCCTTGGTGCTCTCCCCGTCTGTGGGACCGTAGCTGGTAGCTTGGTGCAATGTCTGGTAGCGTGCTGTAGATCAGCTTCACACTCTGCCCAATCACTGGGAGCAGGATGTGTTCATCACGCATGGTGGGCTCCTCAGTAGGCTCCAGTGGCACATCAGTGAGGAAATCATCTATGGAGTCCGGCGTGCTTGGAAGCCTGATGTCGATCCCCTGCATGACAGAGGAGGAGCGCTCCCAGCCGCTCAGGGGGAGGTGAACGACCTCCCAGGGCTCAATGTGCAGTGGGGCTGGATCTGGAGATGGTTGCTGCTTCTTTTTCTTCTTCCGGACGTACTGCTGCACGCCGGGGTGCACGCTAGACCACCACTGAAGGCGCCGCTGCCCACCATGGGACCAGAAGCTGGTTGATGAGGGGTATGGGAGGAGCCAGTGGGTGCGGATGAAGATCGACCGCAGGTTGGCCCGCCAAGCCCGGGCCTGCTCGACCCCAAATGCCAGGGCCACCTCACCGAAGCACTGCTGGAACAGCAACCGGTAGGGCTTATCCACCCAGTGTTGCCGTGCTAGAATGCACCTGTTGCCATCCCCCTCCCACCCCCAGAGCCATGTGAACAGGACGGATATGCTGCGCACGCGCATGTTGTGACCTGCCACCGCGTGTATCATTCCCGGGTCGGTGAGCTCGGGGAACACCAACTGCAGCCCGGCCCAGGTTAGTGCGATCTCCCCGGCCAGGGCCTGCTGCCGCTGCTGGGGTTGCCAGCGCCATGAGACCCGCTGGCCCTGGTCTAGGTGGGTAAACACCTCCTTGCGGAATGCCCGCAGGCAGGTGTCAATGCACAGCTGGAGCAGGAGACGGGCCTGAGTGGTGGTGGTGGCTGGGTCGCGCATCCGCGCCAGCAGGTCCTGGACGAGGAGGAAGTCCCGTTTGGCTGAGTTCACCTGCCCATACCGGTGGTGGAACGCCTGCTGCAGGGTGGGCGTGTTGAAGGTCAGATGGGCCCGGTGTGCAGGCTTGAAGATCATTGCGGTCCAGTCCAGCTTATCGCACATCCAGGCGTACTGATACCGCCGGAGGTTGCTCTGGAACCCCATCCCCTCCTGGACTCGCTCGCCCTGCCCGTCACGCCGGGGTTGGACTACACGGTCGAGCCAGAGCCCGTTGCTGTGGCGTAGGTGACGCCCCTGCCCGCCATACATGTGCTGCAGGCACTGGAGGAACATCATCATCACACGTGTGTGCTCCCACTGCACGAGGTTCCGCTGCCGGAGGCTGTAGACCATCTCAAACCCCGTGCAGAGCCGGTTGATGTTCCACCGGAGCCAGTCCATGATGAGTGGTGTTGGCTGGTGGTGGAAGGGCCTCAGTGAGGATGCAGGCTGGGGGAGTGGCTCATCTACCCACCCCTGATCCTGCATGGCCGCGTGGATGGCCCGGTAGAGCTCGCCGCTAACCCGGTACTCCTCACGCACTGCGAAGGCCTTCTGTCGGGAGGCCTCCAGTGCCCGGTGGCAGCGCTGTTTGGTGTGAAGGTACGCCTGCAGCACCTGTAGTGGCTGATGGCTGACCCCGCGGCCCAACGTGCTGCCACATGCGGACCAGGCCTGGGTCCAGAGCAAGGGTGTCCAGGTGTTCAGCCCCGAAGGCATAGTGATTCCCCAGCCGCGAAGACCTCCTTGATTGTGTTGTAGAACTGGCAGTAGAGTAGCCCTGACTGTCGAAGTGCCGATCGGGGCCGCGTCTCCAGGGTCAGTGAGCCTGCTTCAGACAGGAAGGACATTGGGTAGAACTCCTGGTGGAAGGGGTTCTTGACCTTCTGGGGCTGAGGAGAGCTGCTGGTGGGGAGGTCCACCTGATCAGTGTGCTCATGGTATACATCACCCCCAGAATCCTCTTCAGTGTCCCCGTTGTCTCTCTGGCTCTCATGTCCAGTGCCGCTGGGGTCTGGTGCTGTGGTGGATTCAGGCAGACAGTCCCCACACCACCGTGCAAAGCTCTGCAGGCAGCACCGCCGCCACAGCACTGTCCCGGGGATCTGGTCTGCCTGCTGTGTGGCCAGGTAGCTCTGAGGGGGGCAGATCTCCTTGCCAATGTCGATGAACTCCTCCTCAATAAACTGGGGATCGACTGCAAGCTCCCATCGGTGGAGGAACCTTTTGTGCATCTCCATCCAGGTGCGGCTCTGGGTCTGCAGCTTCAGGTTCTTGGCTGTCAGGAAGAGCATTACACCCTGGAACTGAAGCAGTGTAGGTTGTTGGATACGCGTCTGGATTGCCTGCCATAGTGGGGCCAGACCCTCTGGGGGGAGAAAGTGCCGAAAAAGCTGGACGCGAGGTGCACTGCTGCTGTGACTCACACGGCCCTCAACCCATCGCGCGGTGGCATTGAGCCTTATGTGATCGGTGCTGGAGGGGATGTGGCCCAGCAGGGCGGTAGAGTAGCACTCATGGAGGGCAGGAAGAACAATCTGATCGGTCCACAGCCGGTACTCATCCTCGCGGATGATGAAGTGCTGGCGCTCGGGGTCATGTAGTTTGGGAAACAGGGCGTAGAGCTCTAGATCCTCGAACCCACCCAGCCGGCCCAGGGGAAGATGTGGGATCTGGTGGATCGGTCTCTGGCTGCGCCGGGGGCATGAGGCCTCTGACGAGGGCTCCCATGTCACGGGGATTGGGGAGAGATGCAGCCCTGCCTGGAGGGAGGACACAGGGGGCCTAGCTGCCAGCCAGTGAATGCCCGCCCGGGCCACAGCGAGGCTGGAGGCGAATCCCCCCACGCTGTCGATATCCTTGGATGGCATCAGTGGCCCGTCGGGGACGTCCTCCGAGGCGATGTCCACGGTGGGTGGTTCTGGAGGGGTGGAGTCATCCCTGACATCCAGCCCACTGAAGATCTTCTGCCTCTGCAGTGGGGGGAGCTGTTCATCCCAGGGCTCCCCAAATTGAGCTATCTGTGGCCGCGACAGGATATCCGGGCAGGCCCACTGGATGATCTCACTCAGGCGCACAGAGTGGATGGGCCGGGATGGTGTCGCCTTGGAGGGGAAGGGGGTCCCAGGCGGGGATGGATGGTCAACAGGCCGCATGTCGAAGGGATACTCCCAGTGGCTGTCCCCCAGACAGCCATGGTGCTGCTGCAGCTGCTCGGCAAGCCCTTGGGCAAGAATGGACACTGGAGCCTGGGGTGGTGGTGCCGCCGCAGAGGGTGGTGATGAGAGGGGTGATAAGGCCTCAGCAGTTGGTGAGAGAGGAGCTGTGCTTGATCTCCTGTGCTCTACAAGATGGATGGCCTCTGGGGTCATCCTGTAGCTGGATTGGCTTCTATCTTCCACATCATCAAATGAATCCACATCTGCAGATGGACCATCCATATCGAACCACCTGTTATCATCTGCAAGGGCGTAATGGCTCACCGTGGATGCTGGTGTGGGAGACTGAGGGGGCGGGTGGAGGCCACCAGGTGATGAGGGTGAGAAAGATGAAGAGTTTCCAGGTTCATTGTTCCCAGGTTCATTCTGCATGGGGAGAGCCTGCTTTTGAACCACAGAGACATCGGTCCTCTGCTGGAGCAATGGTGGGGACACATCCAAAGGCTGTTCCCAAGGATTCTGGTCAACTGGGATAGAATGGTAGCTTGATCAGCTCTCCACATGTTTGGTGCTGGCAGGGAAGAGTCTTACTGAACTGATGATAATATCGCTGCAGGATCTGACCTTCCTGGAGATCCCGTTTGAGCTGATACTGAGTGCGTCTGCGCTTACGTCGAGCCTCCTGCTGAGCCCCCTGGTTGGCATAGATGTGAGGACGACCACGACATAATGACATGATGAAATTCCGTTGGAACTAACAGAGGCAGATGGTGGATGGATTTTAGATTGTTGCATGCTGGCAGTTCCTCATATATTTCTATTGTGTCTATTGTAAAATGGTAAGCTGAATGGCGAACGGCAGGTGCTCCGTGGCTGGATATATCATTCTTTTTTTATGAATCAAGAGAGGTTCAACCAATCAGAGGCTCTATCATCCTATTAGGCCGGTCTGGTCTTTGCTTTGAGAGCAAATCATAGCTGTTGCCAAGCCATCAAGGTTGACTGTTAGTGAAGTTTCTTTCAACTCCAACCCTATATTGGGTTGATCGTCAGGGGTTCAAGTGATGAAGGATAAATAAGATTGAGATTGAAATAACATGATATTGACCAGTGGCTGTCTGGTGACCGCTGGCCGGTGGAAAAGCCTTTTCACCTGGGATAGCTGCTTGCTTTTATCATTCTTTCCATACCACACTGATCAGATCAGCTGAACAAGACTACCTCATCTTCATTAGCATCTTCATTACATTTTAGCATGGTTCGTGGGCATGAAGATGTCCATAAATGGGTGGAGGAGATTCCAGACTCTCAGCCAAGATCAAGACGATCCAACCACCCCCATCGGGAGAGAGCCACGGTCCCAGCACCTCAGAAACAATCCTCCCATACACGAAGACAGTTATGGAAGACAGATCAGATTGGAAAGGGTTTGGTCACATCCACTGTCCACTCTGCTGATCAGAGGACAGCATTGAGAAGATCCAATCATCCATCAAGTATTATATCACCAACAAGGCCGGGTCGTTTGCATCGGTTGCCGGTGGGAAGAAGGCTCCACAGTGGAGGAAGAGATGATGAGAGGTCGGATTCCAGTCATGAACTGCCAAGACCTACCGGGATCCCTATATCGAGACAGGTGAAGCATTCGCGTCAACATCTCAGTCGGAAGCGTCGGGATAGAAGCCCAGTGTATCTAGAAGTAGAACACAGTGAGCATTCATCTGAACAGACAGCATCACACAGGCAGACTCAACCTATGGCTCTAAGTTATCAAAATAAACACCCTGGATCGATGAGGCTATCTGAATGTCAAAGCCAGCATGTAGAAATGCAACACCATGCTGGATCACGGAAGCGAGAGCGACCCTTGAACTCCTTGATTGAAGATGACTCTTCAAAGATCAAAAGATCATGGAGGCATCATGGCCGGGCTCCTCCAGAGTCAGTCAGAGTCAATAGGGATACTCCCCAGTGGACTAGACAGGGCCATAGGCAGGGCCATAGGCAGGGCCATAGACAGCAGACGGCATTCTCCAATCCCACTGGATCTTTAAATGATGAGGATGGTTCTTCTTCATTATTATTCCAGCCCTACTCCGAGTCATTCTATAGTGAAGATGACCACGCCCCAGAACAGCCATTACCCCTCAAGGATAAAGATCACCATATCTCTATGCAGTCAGCATCATCATCATCATCAGAACCCTCACATTCATTGGATTTGCCGTCTCATCAGCAGAGTGTTGACCCGCTCTTATCCTCAGAGCAGCTGCACTCATCACCAGCACCTCCACCATCTCTTCCCCCCAGGGCAACCCAGCTGCGGAGGCCAGCCACCACTCGCCGTGATGGTAGCCCACTGCCGCCCCGACGCATGTGGTCTGAGGAGGAGGAGAGACGTCTTCTCCAGCTATTTGTCGAGTATGGGCCAAAATGGAGGATCCTGCAGCTGATGGATAAGGAACATTCAGATGGTGCAGTTCTACAGGACCGTAGTAATGTTGATCTGAAGGACAAGATCCGAAACATGAAGGTGCGCTATGAAAAGTATGTATGATAAACTGCTTCTCTTCTCTACTTTCCTTCTCACTTAATATGATGCTAATGGTATACTTTCAGAGCAAATAAGATCCTGCCACCAAATTTCGAAAAGATCCATCTAGGTCCCAAGGAGAAGAGGGTAGTGGAGACATACACAGCCATTATAAAGCAACTAAAACGCTGAACCTGTTGCACTTTCGGTTGGAGAATTAATTCTCTTGGCCTCCATGGTGATGATACTGTTCTGTACTTCATTTTATTTAATACTCTGTGATAGAAAATCTGACCCGATTATTACTATTTCATTCTATAGTATTATACCTTGTGCGATTCGATCTATCAACAACTTGATGATAAGCTCTCCTCACCCTCTACCTAGTTGTTCTTAATCTTTGAGGTATCTAGATTAGCACTATGCAGTGTAGAATATAACAGTGTGAGGCCCAAATCCTCATATAGCTACACGTGTTGGAGCCTATATAGTAAGGCATGCAGAGAGGTTCAAGATTATGGGGGTCTCTGGAACCGATTGTAGGTGGATACTACGGCTACCCTAGATCACGTGCTCCCCAATCTTATTTAGTTGTTGCTCG
>NW_001813980.1:2869482-2935603 GCF_000149585.1 Histoplasma mississippiense | reverse complement strand
CTCATTCAAACCAGGTTCCAGCAGCACTAGATGAGCTTCGTCACCTCATTCAAATTCCATACTCTGAAATACTCTGCATGTCACCTTAAAAAGAGAATGTTCTCTGTCTTGCCTGGCAAGATAATAATATGGTATTGGCACTAACTACGATTCATTCATTGGACGCAGTTATTGAATGTACTTGTAAAGGCTCAGGGGAACTCTCAATCAATGTCAATATTGTTAGAAAAGTCTTTAAAGGTCAATCACAAAAGAAGCTGAAAATCCCATTGATTATAGGTGATTATAATCATCATATGAATGGGGTACATCTAGCAAATCAATACTGAGCAGCATATACTAGTCATAGAGTCATCTATCACACCTGGCTTTCTATTCTCTACTGACTTATTGATTCCGCAGCTATTAATGCATACCGGCTTCAATATCTATATATGAAGCAGCAGAGGATTTCAGTGAAGGATCTTTCTTCTCATATAAGCTTTCATGAGAAGCTTTACCAGGAACTCTTTGAATTCACATCTAGGATTCATGATAATCTATCAAGGGAATGATCAAATTCTAATCTAAATCATCAACGGATTTCTCTTCCAAAGCAGCGTGTTTGTGCCTGGTGTCAATATAAATGAAAGATTGGCCAGCAGAAATATAAAAAGATAGGGAGATCAAGTTCTGACTGTTTCAGAGTGTCAAAATACCCTTTTATGTTTGAAAACTCAATGTTGGGCGGAATTTCATAGTATATCCTAATATCTATTAACGCGGATCCTTAATTAGGGTTTATATATAACCCTAATACCAATGAATACTCAAAAATACACTGATTATTCAATGAGATCTCGTATAATATACACTAATGAAACCACGCTAATTTTGCACAAACCTACGGACGAGGGGATAGTTGAAGCCTCATTCTTGGTGATGCTTTCATTTATGTTGTTGTCTGTGCTCTTGCTCACACTTCTGGCCATTCTGGGACTGCATGTGCTGTTGGATCTGATGTGGGTTTCACCCTGCTGGCTCTCCATCTCTGACTCCTGGTTGGACGGGTTTGACGTCCAACGGCTTAGGGTCCAGCGTGTTCGACTAATGTTTGTTTTTCTCTGTTTAAAATCACTCCAGAATGAATCCTTTCAGTTTTTTTATATATTTTGCTATTTTTATTTACTTTGTTGATCTTGCACCGCTTTGCGCCGCTCCGTTGCCTGGGTGAAAATATAGATATTTAGTTGGGTCTGGTTGGGTTGATGGCTTACCCCATCAAACATCGCACCTCAACTCATTGACTTTGACACCACAATGTAACCCCTTCCCGGCGGAATTATCGCTTTTGATTTGGATATGTTGTATTTCATATCCACTACGGCCTACATGCAAAGTTTGAAGTCAATTGACTCCGTGGTTGATTTGACGTTCAACGTCTGAAACCAAATGGAATGTACGTCCAATCTGCCCTGCTCTGATTGGTCGGTTTTCTAACCCTGAATGGAATGGACGTCCATTCCACCCCCACCTGTTGGATAGCGTTCGCGTCCTATGGGCTACTGCGCTCCGTGTGACGGGGTTTGACGTGCAACGGGGTGGGATCCAGCGTGTTCGACTTCCAACCGCGGTCAATGCCCTTCTTGGGCACGGGTTTGACGTCCAACAGGTTAATGCTCTTCTAGGGACGCGTTTGACGGTCAACGGGTTTTGACGACTACGGCTTGGGTCCAACGGGTTCGACGTCCAACGGGTTGATGGGTTCATCCAACGGGTTCGGGTCCAATGGGTTAATGCGCTCCTTGGACGGGTTTGACGTCCAACGGGTTTGGGTCCAGCGTGTTCCACTCCCAACGGGTTAATGCGCTCTTGGGACGGGTTTGACGTCCAACGGGTTGGGTCCAGCGTGTTCGACTTCCTCATCCAACCGGTTCGACGTCCAACGGGTTGATGGGTTCATCCAACGGGTTCGGGTCCAACGGGTTAATGCGCTCCTGGGACGGGTTTGACGTCCAACGGGTTGGGTCCAGCGTGTTCAACTCCCAACGGGTTAATGCGCTCCTGGGACGGGTTTGACGTCCAACGGGTTTGGTCCAGCGTGTTCGACTTCCTCATCCAACCGGTTCGACGTCCAACGGGTTGGGTCCAGCGTGTTCGACTTCCAACGGGTTAATGCGCTCCTGGGACGGGTTCGACGTCCAACGGGTTCGACGTCCAACGGGTTTGACGTCCAACGGGTTTGGTCCAGCGTGTTCAACTCCCAACGGGTTTGACGTCCAACGGGTTGGGTCCAGCGTGTTCGACTTCCTCATCCAACGGGTTCGACGTCCAACGGGTTTGGGTCCAGCGTGTTCGACTTCCTCATCCAACGTGTTCGACGTCCAACGGGTTGATGGGTTCATCCAACGGGTTTGGGTTAATGCGCTCCTGGGACGGGTTTGACGTCCAACGGGTTGGGTCCAGCGTGTTCGACTTCCTCGTCCAACGGGTTCGACGTCCAACGGGTTTGACTTTCAATGGGTTAACGGGTTTGCGTCTAATTTAACCGCCTATCCTGACCTCACTGCCCACCCCTGTCTCTAGCCTCACTCTTTGTCAACCCTAACCCTGACTCTGACCACCTCATCCTCCCCCCCAGCCTCTACCCTCACTCATTGTAACCCTGACCCTGACCCATTATCATATGGGATGATACTGTTTGAAACTGATCACCCTAACTGATCTACTTTCTCTCGATGTTATATCCCTTTACCCTCTGTCTCTGGCTTCACCTGCCTTTATATATATATACGTCTTTCATCCCCCTGTGGTGCCTCTCACCCGTGATATCACTTGACCCCTGTACCCTCTGACTCGATCTTCCCCCTCTCTGCCTCCTGATATATCCCTCGCAGCCAACAAAACATCTCCATCAGCTGGTTGTGCTCGATGCCCTGCCCCTCAACCTTCTGTCTCAAAAATTCAATCACCGCCTCCTGATCATCTGCATTCACATTGAACTCCCTCAGCTGCTGTGACACCCATACATCATCATTGCCACTGTCGGGATCAAAAATCCCCTGTACGGACACTGCCTCTGTGTCTTCCAGCTGTTGCATATGGACTGCGGCATCCCGCATCGGAAGCACCCGGAATACTGTGTGTATTTGATCTTGCTCCGCACTGTCATCATCCATCTCTTTGCCTCCTGGCTCTCCTCGTGGGGACACTGGTACAGCTCATGGTCAAACTCCCTCCCGCTTGCAATTTGCACATATCAAACACTGATCCTTCCACCTCTGCGCCTCTTCCACTAAAACCTCCTCATCCATCAATGCCCTCTGCCCTCGCTGCTGATGTGTGATGATGAACCGGCCTTGATGGACATTCTGTTTGTGGAATGTCTGTCTGATTGTTGATGGGATGCCTCTGATGTCTTCACTGATTACCCTTCATTCTGATTGCTGTGAACGTGTAATCCGCCTCCTCCATGGGGCTCACCACGGCCCACTCTCCCACCATCTGGCTTGCTTGGTTCCTGGCCAGCATGTCGGATGCATTGGCGTCCAGTCGCAGCGCCTTGTGCACCACCATGAACCGTGCCACCTTGATGATCCGTGACAATATTGGTGGGTAGCTCTCCGCGTCGCGCCATCCATACTCCCCCCGTCCCAGCACCGCCAACGTGTCTATCAGCGCGCACTCATAATCCTCTATCTGAACCCACTGGTTCAGCAGCTCAATGCAAAAATCCAAACATGCCATCTGAATCTTGGTTAATTTGAACTTATCTTCTTCTTCTGACTGGGTATCTCTCTGTCTCTTCTCCTCCTCCTCCTCCTCCACCACCACCTCCTCCTCTTCTTCTTCCTCAGTCATCTGCTCATCCATGGGGTCTGGGCTGATGGAGTGTCGCTGGTCGGCTCCCTCTGTGGTGGCTACCTGCCATAATACCCTCCATGTCTTGCGCTGCCGTGGTGTGAACCGGTACTGTGCGCTCGTCCATTCATGCTCGACCTGCGTTCGGGCGAAAAACATCAACATCTGCTGCCATGGCCTCACGTGCTCGGCGATGCTCTCCTCATCCATGTATGCCTGCAACGGGGTGTGCCGGGTCTGGTGTCGCTCTGTGCGGATGGCCTCGATGCGGACGAAGTGGCCCAGCCGTGTGATGACTCGCTGGCTGGTACGGGCAACCTGCCCCATGGCCTCCCAGATGGCCCTCGCGGCCAGTTCATCTGGGCACGTGGTGTCATCGTCGGGCCGCTGCACGCAGTTGACCAGATCATTGGGTGCGATGTTGGTCAAGTACACCGGCCATCTGGTCCGCCGCAGCCATGGGTTGGCTTCATCGTGCTCCCCGGCCTGGATGACATTGCTGGTCTGCCGTTGCTGTTCCCGGTAAAACCGCTCCAGCTCATCAATGACATGGCTGGCTCTGTTCTGGTCTGGCGTGCCGGTGTGCTCAGTAGTCTCCTTAGTCTGGATCTGTATGTAGTGGGAGCCCTTGCGCGATGCAAATACCTGCTGGAACTGCACCTTCTGGCATGATCTGTCCACCTCATCCTGTGCTGCCGTACGCTTTTGTGGCGCTGTACGGCCACGGCTGGGATATGGCGACCAGCTGTGCTTGTTCTGCCAGTGCTTGCGCATGGTGTTCATGTTCCCTGCCACATACTGACACTGGGGATCCCGCTGGCACCTGTAGCCATCTTGAATGGGTAGTTCCGGGATTGGTTCATTCAGTATTGTGGGCAGTGTTAACTGTGTAGTATGTGGGCAGTGTTAACTGTGTAGTATCTCGAGCCACATTGTCCCACTGTTCAATGTTCTCCTTTATCTGCTGAACCACCGCATGCTTTAGCTGATGGGCCTTGCCTTTCAGATGCCGTTCAATCTCTGTTGGCCACACAGCGTGCTTGCACCGGCGGCATATGATAATGAGGTATGATTCACAGTGGATAAATAATCGATGTTCCATGTCGATGTTGGGTCTGTCTTGTGCATTGAATATATATATATTTCCTTCATTCAGTGTCTTTGTGTGAAACTTGACAGATCTGATCTGGTGTGAATGTTTGTTTTTCTGTGGTTAAAATCACTCCAGGATGAAGCCTTTCAGTTTTCTTATATGTTTTGCTATTTTTATTTACTTTGTTGATCTTGCACCGCTTTGCACCGCTCTGTTGCCTGGGTGAAAATATATATATATAGTTGGGTCTGGTTGGGTTGGTGGCTTACCCCATCAAACATCGCACCTCAACTCATTGACTTTGACACCACAATTTAACCCCTTCCCGGCGGAATTATCGCTTTTAATTTGGATATGTTGTATTCCATATCCACTACGGCCTACATGCAAAGTTTGAAGTAATGGGGTGGCTGGCTGCCGCAGAAGGGAAGGGAAGAGGGAGCTCGACCGCGACCGGGCCACTGCGGGCACGCGGAGGCGGGAGCGGGAGCACGCACGGGCGGCCAATCAGGGACGGAGAAAATCGGACGGGGGCGCGTCGGACGGCGCACTAGGGTATAAAGAACTTTGAATTGAATTAATTTTTGATTATGAGTAGTTTTGATTTGTTGTTGAAAAGTTTGATTTATTTTATTAATGTTATAATTCTTGCAAGTGATTGATTTCTTCTGTGTTTTAATGATGCTGTCTTTTATAATATTTGTTTCATTTGTTTTTTAAAGTGAGTTATGTTGACTCCTTGACATTTTTGTGATTATATTTTCTTTGATTGAACAGTTTAAATAGTTGTTTGATTCTGAGTTAAAATTCTGATATTGCATGTTTCAAATTGCTTTTATATATTAGATTATTCTTGATTTTAATAATTCTGAAGTATTTCAGATAGATGTTATAATTATTGACTGAATACATCTATAATTGAATAATAATAATAATAATAATAATAATAATAATTAAAATCTCTCAATTTCACAGACTTTGTAGAGCTGTTGAAGTGCACATAGTTCTATATATGATATTGTATAAAATGAAATAAATAAAGACACAGCTCAGATAAATAACACAATTATATAATTAATTCAATCAATGAAATAAATTCAATTAATACATTTGATTCAATGAATATGATTGATTCAATCAGTATAATCAATTCAATCAATATAATTAATTCAATCAATATGATTAATTTAATTAATGTATTTCATTTATTTAATTTATTTTTTTATTCTCAGTACTGAAATCTTTCAGCATCATTTTTCTGCTGCATTTTCTCCTCTCTCTCTCTCCTCTTTTTTTTCTCAGCATTCTCTCAGAAAAATGCATTTTTGATATGAATATGAATTATATAATTGAACAGTAGTAATTTGAGTGTGATTTTTTTTTTTATTCATCTCTCTCTATCTCTCATTTGTTTTTTCTTGATTGCAGAAATGTTTAACATTTTTCAATATATTTTTCTTTTCTTTCATATTTTTTTTATTTCTTTTCTCTGTTTCACTCTTTTTGATTTTTTTCTTTTTTCATTAAAAAAGTATATAGCTCTCTGATAAATAATAAGTTCAATCTCTTTATATCTTTTTTATTAGTCTTTCAGACACAGCAGCGGTGATCTTTCAAGAGAAATCATATTATAACTCTATTGTAAATAATCATATATTGAATCAGCTATGAGTGACTAGTTAATTTAAACTGAGTTTTTTCAAGAATTGTTATCTAAATTCTGTTTTCTTTTTTTGTATATAGAAATCTATTCAGTGTAGTATGTTCTCATGTTTTTTAAAAGACCTCTGAAACACAGATGCTGTCTGTGCCTTCTCTGAGATGTTAAATTTATACATACATATATCAGTCTCTGAATAATAAACTATTAATAATTTTTAATTAATTCTTAATAGTTGATATATAGAAGCTTAAAGTGCACTGACAAATTGACTATCTCTATTTAATATAATGAATAAAAATAAACTGTGTATATAATAGAACTGACTTCTGATAAAAGCATTTGCAACAACTTTAACATTCATTTTATTACAGAATTGCAGTATCACACCCTTACTGAATTGATAAAATATGCTCGCCCTCAGGTGAGATCATATTTGTATATATGTACATGTATAATCGGTGAATACAATCGCAGTGGAGGTATGAGGCCATAAAACATGTCCATTCACAACGTGTCGGCAGCTAAGGGATAAAACAGGATCTCATCCGGAAAAGGTTGCCAAGCACGCATCACGATAAGCAGATATTGAGCTACTATCCTTGGACAACCTGTGAGTTTAAGAAACAGGTACGGATGGTAAACGATCCCTAACGTGTACCCGATGCACAATACCTATCAGACCGCTCAAGCGCGGGACATAATTGATTCAGTTCCCCAGTGCGATGACTTGACTACTGGTCGCGAGATCCAATAATGAACAAGTCAGGAGCTAACGCTCGAATTAGAACTTGACTTCATGGAACAGGGATGCTCTAACTTGGATAAGAGCAGCCAACTCCAGAATAAACTCATACAGGATGATAGTGTTGGTAAGGACGTGTCCAAGCGTAACGGTATCAGATGGAGACCTCGCAGATTCCCATCCTGATCTATCACCTGGATGATCGGGCAAGGAAATAGGGCTGTCTGTTTCGGAAGTTCCATAGCTAGACGAAACGTTAGATAAATCTATCTTGATTAGGGTCGCAAGTCGTTTTCGAAGATCGTCCGATGCTATCGACGGGCGAGCTGTTGGGTCTAGCCCAGAAAGCATTCGCTTTTGAGAGGTTTCACAGGAAGAGGAATTAACAACTGATCTCGAACCAGAATTTGAAAAAGAGCACGACGACAAAGAATCCGTTCGCTCAGCAAGTGACATTCCGCGATCCCATGACGAATCATTGTGATGACCAACCTTGACCGGGTCTTGTCCTTGCCGCCCAGTTGATGGTCTCAAGTAGGATTCGGAAGTTTTAAACGTTAAAGCGTCGTCAGGGCCGTTTCCATCGCTGGAATGAAGTAAATGTCTGTGGGCTGCGACCAGGATATCAAAATCAGATATTTCTAATCGCCATTGTTCGACTCTGTGTACAAGCTTTTGGATTGTGTGAGATATCAATGGCGGAGGAAAAGATGGGTGGTTCTGGGATAGGTTGGTTTTGCCTGCTTGATCCTGGTTTGAACCAGCGAAATTCCGATTTGCAATGTCATAGTTGCAATCCTGAGAACCAACAAGGAGCCAACCAACCAAGGATATGGAATTCGAAGACGCCAAACCTGTAATAGCCTCCGTCAGGGCTAGATTCATGACGACGCTATTCGTGAAAAAGCACTCCATCCTAGAAACCATTCCCCGTAATAAATCATCATAAGACTGTAGAAGCAACGAGGGTTTCAGGTTGGCATCAATAGCTTGGCCTCCGGCTGGATCTATGATCTGGTTACGTAAGTCTAACAGCGCAGACGCGTCAAGTAGATAATTTTCATATGATTGATCTAAATAGGGATCTTCGAGAACTGATTTTGCTAAGCCAATTAGGTGCTGTAATTCTGCATGAAGCATGCCAATGGGCATGATGCACACGGTTTCAGGGTTCTGAAGTGTTTTGATCAGAGAGCTTGAAAATATATGGTGCCGTTGAAATATCACAGTCATGAGCTGGAGGGTAGCTACCACTGTCGAAGGGTTGTTCGATCTAATACTTATCAACAAGAGGTCGACCAAGTTAAAAAGTTCTGGTGATGGTTTTGCTGCAGCTTCCGCGAACGAAGCCAGGAGATCAATAGACTTGCGACGGCTGAGAGACATTCGCAACTCGCTCTTGGGAATCTTGATAGCAGGTTCGCCCGCCTTGGATGAGGCCAGTAGGAAATGCAAAATTCGGTGGACTAGATCTGGCTGGTCGATGGATTCCAAGATGCGGCAAAGGTAAGTTATAACGGCGGAAGTAGAGCCGCCATCAACGTCCGATGACTCCAAAAGAGACGGATAACTATATCACTATCAGCTGACGACAAATGGCCGATAGCTCTGTCCCAGGGTCAGGCATACAGAAGTTGTTGAAGAAACAAGACCTGAAAATGATCTAGCAGTGTGTCGTTCACTTCCACAGATTTACAATGATCAATAGTATCCTGCCAGAAAAGCAAGTAAGAAAGAAATGCATCCATATGTGCCCCGAGCTTGGGGCGAGATGCCGTTTCCGCTGGTGCGTAGTCAGACAACGCGACAATAAGGGGCATATTCTTGCCAGTATTCGAGAAAGTAAGCTTTCTATTAATTATCGTATAAGCAAGTATTCAGCGATGTGATAAGCAAGATATGGATACGGACCTGTTCAATTGGCTATAAAGCGCCCCGAGACCCGTAGCCATTAATGTTGCAAGGTCACTTTCAATTAGCCATCGATCAAGCTCTTTTGATCGCGATGCTGTCTCAATGATATAGAGTAGGCCGGTACGGGCGAAATCACCCGATCTACCTTCATGATGAACATAGTCAATTAAGAGATAGAAGAGCGGGAAATCATCCTTTCGCGTTGCACCAGCAAACTCATTTCCGGCCTCCACCAGTTCGGGTTTCCGATTACCGTGGTCTTTCGGATAAAACCATGCAGGAAGAATAGCAGGGCGTAATCTAATATTGTTTGCAACTCCGAAGAGCAGCTCCACCAGCCTCCCTTCCCCTTCCTCGCCAGCAGAGCCCGCTTTGCAAACCAGGTCGACTAGCGCCCTGGCGAATATCCGACTATCAACGATGCCATCAACTTCAGCATCAATTAATGTATTGAAAAGGACCGCAGATTTTGAGATGACCCCAGGATCACACGAGAACAATGCGAGTTTTGTGACAGTCAAATATACTTGCGACGTGGCAGCGAAGGCATGACACGGATGGGGTGCAGGGCCGCGGGATTCGTCATTAAGGACTGAATTAAGACGATCGAGGCAGCTTCGGGCCTGAGGAATAGAAGCATCGCCGGAATCATTCGGACCTGTCCGCCAAATTTGCTAAAACAAAAGGGTTATTTGCGCCCCAGTGTCAGTGCTTCAGCCCTCAAATCCTCTATGGAATTTCCGTTCTCAGAAAAAATATTTATATAACGTAGCTTCTACTTTGGAAGCGGCGGGTGAAAGGGATAGGTATCGTCTTACATCTAGAGTATTGCATGCAGATGTAAATGTTGCTAGACGCTCAGCAGCAGAGTTGCCCCGAAGGCCCTTTGATGACGAGAGACCAGAACCCCCAATCAGGCGAGACCACTGTTGAACACGCGAATTAGTTAGTAGGCATGTGAGATGCTAAGGGTTTCAGTAACGAGTGAGAATTCATGATCAGGAACCTACAAAGTCCATGGTTTCAGAATCGAGAGCATGTTCTTCTGCAAGAATATCAGGCAGGGACCTCATCCAAGACACTTTTGCACAGAATCAGATAACCAGCTAGAACTAAGGAGGTAACAGATGGCTTTTAAAATGTCGGCCCCAACTATCGGGTTACAGTTGAACATGGTTTAATAAAAGTGGGTCTGAAAAATAAACCATTTGCTCAATCCTCAACTCCCTCACTAAAATGTACACACACTAAACATCTTTTATAACTCTCCTCAGTCTATATTACTAATCAACGCTTATAACTTGTTGGCCCTAGGCTGCCTATCACGGACTAGCGCACCGCACATATATGCCTCAGCTGCCGACATGCTAATACAACACCAATGCAATGGTCACATGATGAGCAGAACATCAGGGCAGACTCAGAGAGGTGTCAATCTAGGCACCAACATAGAGTAAATAAATCAATAAAAATTTTATAAAAAACAAAGAATAAAAAAGTCAATAGGGACAAACAAGCAAAACAAACTGATAATATACTCCCATGGTTCATTCCCCAAGGAGGCTGCTAATCACCAGATACCTAGACACATAAAGTGACGCGTACTCTGTTACAAACCACAAAAAACAGGATCACAACCTATGGCCCCAGCTAACCAAAGAGAAAAATACCCTAGACCCAATGAACACCCCGTTTCCCTAATAATGCTACACCCAAGGCACAGGAAAGGA
Source organism: Histoplasma mississippiense (assembly GCF_000149585.1). NCBI lineage: Eukaryota > Fungi > Ascomycota > Eurotiomycetes > Onygenales > Ajellomycetaceae > Histoplasma > Histoplasma mississippiense. The sequence continues at coordinate 2,924,621 of NW_001813980.1, read as the reverse complement.
AAAGATTAGAGTGGAGACAAAGGAAGAATACGGAGAGTACATAGTAGCAGGGGTAGAGTTAAGAACAATTAATGTCATGCTAGAAATCATCCTGGTCTTCTTTCTTTCGACGTCCCCCGGCTTTTCTCCTGCGTCCGTCATTTTGATCACTCCCATCATCATCCTTCTTTCCGCCAGAACTGTGATCAGGGACTTTGGAAATAATGTCCGCAAGAAAATCAAGAACCTCGTCCTTGCTAATGGCTTCTTTGAGATGGGCTGCGGTCACTCGCTTGGAAGATCGGTGCCTCGCTTCTTTCGCTGCTTTCGTGACGAGGGAAATCATGAATAACTCGAGCGCTTTGGCTATAATTTCAAAATTAACGTCGGCTGTGTCAACATGAGGGGGGAGGGAGGAGGCAGAAGAGAGGCTGGATAGGACACATACAAACAGCAATTGGAGTGACTTGGGCAACTTTACCAACATCTTCGTCGGCCTGCATAATACGCTTGATCCTCGCGACTGGAAACTTCGTTCTGACCTCGATTCCTCCAGAAAACTGTGAAGGCGCGGTCCTCCTCGTATTGTTTGAATGGTTCTCTGGTGCTGGTGGGGACTCAGGCGATGCATGCCAGTCCATGGGTGGTTGCTCCGCAGCGGCCCGCGATCTAGTTTGTGGGGGCATGATATGCGGGGAGTAGTTTGTATCGAGGGGTTGGGGGATGTATTGTTGGGCTGCCCGTTGGAATTGCGGCTGGGGCTGAGGCGCCTGTGGATTGAAGAAAGGCGACGCGTCGTACGAGGCTCTGTGGGCTAGAGGACTGTTAAGGGGGTAAGGGGTCTGTCCGTAGGGACTTGGGGGAAGCTGGAGGGACCCGGTAAAGCCAGAAAAGTCTGGGGATCGGGGTCTGTACGAGTTATCTTGGTCTGTCATCGCTGGGGCCAGAGGTGTCAGCACGGTTGGATATAAAGTCACATCAGTATGTGTCCATGTTGTGTGATGAAAACGTGGTCTGACTCCATGGAGGGAGAAGTTTTCCAGACAGTCGATTGCATTCTCGAGCGCGGTGTGGGTGCGGAAATGCACAGGGCTCAGAAGACAGGGATGACGGGACGCAGAAAGAGAGAGAAAAAATAATGGGGAGAGCATTTGAGAAACACCTTACCTGGCAGCTATATTATGTTGCGGTATTGTGCGTGGGCCAAACAAGCTTTTTGAGATAGCGGGATGCGGGCTTAGTCGCACTCGCCTACCAGATAGAGTAGAGGTGAAGAGATGGATGTAGGAACCAAGATAATAGTCCAGTCTTGCTCGGCATTGACTGCAGGCACAAACCTGCCCGTCCGGGGCCAACAACAGGGTGCGCTGTTCGGTGGTGAAGCAGGATGAACAGATATGAAGTATGTTATTATCACCACTCATCTAAAACGAACACGTGACGGATATTGATAACCAGGTGTAAGATGCGTGGCAATAGCTGTCAAAGAGCAAAGCTTATTGTCACAACCAGTGGTGGTCTCGAGTGGAATGTATTTTGCTGTTTCTGCTCTGAGAGTTGAGGGCGGCCCTGGCCTTTTTATTTAACTCTTTTCGTGGTCGCGGCGGTATCATCTAGTACTTCTTCTTGTTTTGTTTTAGCTTTGAGCCAGTAAGAAATGAATACAGAAATACACAAACATAGAGCATTGTTTCTGAGAACCTTAGCAACTAACCCAGTACATTAATATCGAGTACAAATTGGGGGTTAATTTACTACATTAGATGAGGCACTCTCTCAAGCCGATAAACTAGAGAGAGCTAAACTGCTCGTTATCAGTTAAAGAAGGTCGTTGTATCTGTGCAGTCACGCTCGTCCAGAGCAAGGAAAAATCGGCGCCGGACCGCTATTTAATCCGAGTCAGATTCAGGAATTTTCTCAAGGGCTTGCGATAAACGACCAACTTGATCACCGATTGAAGCTCCAACAGCCAGCTCCCCAACAGCAACCTTAGAATCACGATCGGTTGCCCCGATTCCCCTGACCTCAGGTGCTGCCTTTGTTGCGCGCCTTGTCCGTTTGGCTTCAGAATGGTTCCCAGCACGTATCTGGTTCCCCTCAGCTCTCCATCTTGATCCTCACCCAGCCCACTCCCTAGTCGTTGCTCGGCTGTAGACCTATTGTCTCATATCTCTGAACATGGCGACTCTCGATCTGGCGTCGGGCCTTATGGAAATTGCAAAGTAGGTGGCATTGAATTGCGCTCCACTGTTGTATGAATCAAACTGAGCACTAACATTCCCTTCAGTTCTCTTGCTCAAGATGAAATCCCTTTCAAACTGCGCTGTGCTATTTGCAATAAACTTGCGATAAATGCCTTCCGTCTTCCGTGCTGCGAACAGGCTATATGCGAGAACTGTAAATACCCCCTAACTCTGGAATCATGTATTTTTCGTTCTCGTGCCTGATTTACTTTACATAGGCCAAGGCTCCCTCCCGGAATGTTGTCCAGTCTGTGCACATACGCCTCTCTCTTCCGACCTATGCAAACCAAATAAAGCCCTGAGAACAACTCTAAAGGCATTTTTGCGAACCGAAGAAAAAAAAAGAGAGAAAGATCGCCCGCCAGCTCCTCGTCCTGCTACTGAACCCGAACCCAACGAACCGGCTGTCCATGTGAACTCAAACTCCTTCCCTCCCTCCTCTACGGCCTTAGACCACGTGGGTGATGCTTCAGAACCCAATGGCGCTTCCGTTACTGTCGACGATGCAAATCATCCAAACCATTCTGCTGCCAGCATGGAAGCAATGGATAACATCAGCGCCTCGACATTGCCAACCGCAACCGCGGATGACGCTATCAACAACACTAGGAATACACAAGTTGAAGCAGTGGTTAGTCAGGGATATTTCCTTTTTAGGGAACGTGAATTACAGCCTCACTAATAATACCTTACTAAAGCCTGGAAATTCCACCCTCGGAACCGCTAACAGCCTGTTTAATGACAATGCAAACCTTGTCCCGCCGGGAACATCAGCCCCTTGGCAACCAGATGCTGACTCCAGCAACGGCACAGGCGACCTCACTTCCAGACAACTGCTCGGAGTTCCAACTCTCTCGCGAGGTTCGGATGCTTATGTCAATGGACAGGGATATGGTATGAATGGGATGGGAGGTTTATCTCAGACCAGTTGGCAAGGGTCGTCGAATCATGGCCAAATGATGCAAACATTGCCCGGCGGTGTTCAACTAAACGGGGTGATGCCATTCCAAAATGGCATTGGTATGCTTCACTTTACTTTCGTTTCCAATTTCCACCAGTCGCTAACACTGTTTTTAGGACCTCCTGGGATGGCTGGGATGGGACTGGATCCGATGGCGTCGAGTCATGGTATGTTTGGCGGATATGGGCTCAATATCAATGGCATGAATGATGGCATGAATACTGGAATGAATTTCAACGCAGGGCAGGGAATGTATGGCGCATGGGATGGTCAGAGCAATGTGTGGAATGGAGGTCCAGATAAATTCAATGCAAATCCATTTGCCAACCGCATGGTTGCTGAATTTGGCCCTAGTCCTGGTGGATATCGTGGATATAATATGTCCCAGAATTACGCAAATTATCCTCACATGCATCAGCAACAGCACTATCCTAACAATGACTTCCACAGCCAATTTGGTCTTAGTTACGGCCGTGGCCGTGGCAGAGGCCGCGGATTTCTCCCTAGTGGCCGTGGACGGGGCGGTTTTATGTCTGCAGCCCATGGTAGTTACCCATTATCTGCTAACCAAGCTTCCTCCTTCCAACCCCATATGACCTCGCATTCCCTCCACCAACTGGATCTTGTATCTCCCGCAATTACCCCAAACTTGGATCATGTTAAAAAGTTTAATGATGACTTATGTCCAGGTGGGGAGGATGAACTTAGGCAGAACCAAGCAACGGACGAGCACGCGGCAATCTCGCCCAAGAATGCGGCAACCAACGAATCAGTCTTGGCTGCTGTGGAGCCTCACGATTCTAATGCGCCTACATATAATGAACTTCCTGTCAATCGAGCCACCGAATCTGGGACAACCGTGCAGGTAGGTGCTGTAACACAACGAGGGACTAATGACAACTCAGATCCAGGTAGTGGCCAGACAAGCGAAGTGTATATAAATGTGTCAGAGGAAAACCGAAATCATGATCTCATCCATTCGAATGAAATGGTACACCCGTCTCCAACGTTATTGCCTGCTTCTCATAACAACGCAACGTCGACAGAACCTCGGGGGATGGGTGTTGTTGGAGCACCAGCTGCTCCAAGAGCTATGAGGGAAGGGTTGGCAAATGTCAGCGTCCGCAACGGCAGAGGGTTCTCCGGTCGTCATACTGCAAGCAGCCCTACCCTAAAGCGGGATAAGGAAGTAAAAAGGTAATGAATTAATTTTTTCCATCCACTTGCTACCACTTGCCCTCAAATATAAAGTAAATTCTAACATTAAACTTCCAGTCGCTCGCCGTCTCCATCACTGGAACAACCCGTATCTCGATATATGTCCATCTCAAGATCTCCGTCTCGTCACCCGCACCGTCACCATCGCCGGCATCGGCATCAATCCCCTTCGCCCAGCGTCTCCGGCAGTGACCAAGGCAGGGAAGAGAATCGAAAGCAGCGACGAAAATCTCGGCAAGAAAACGATGACCAGGGGTCCAATTGTCGGGTTAATAAGGATTCGCGATCTCGGTCGGTTTCATCAGATCCTCGAAAGCGAGTGGAATATCGAAGTAGGCGTGGTATGGAGCGAAAGAACGAACATAAACCTTCTCCATCCCATCGTTCACGCCGCCACCGCAGTCGAAGTTCGAGCCCCAAACATCGTGACTATGACCGGAACACTAGCGAAGCCAGTGTGGTTGATACCAGTGTAAAACTATCTGGGTTAGGTGAAAAACGCGAACTTGTAGTCCCAGGCAGTGAACATCACTCCACCAAAGAGAGAGCCAATGGTTCTACGACCCGAGATAAATCCAGCCGACATCGGGACCGGAACCGGGACAGGGACCGGGACAGGGATAGGGATAGGGAGAGAGACAGAGACAGAAATAAGGTTAAGGATAAAGATAAGGAAAGAGCTCGTGGACGGGGGCCAAATCGCGAAAAAGAGAAGGATCGTGACAGGGACCACGAACGCGACCGCAAGCGGTCTCGTCGTGATCGGTCTGCATCCCCAGAAGATCCAGATCATTATCGCCGACACTCCCGTCGCGTTAAGCGTTGTGAGCCAGAAGAAATTAGTGCTATGGATCGCGAGAAGAAATCTGCCGAACATCGGGAACCGCGAGTCCAAGTGAAAGATCCACATACCCTAGAGCGCGAGGTACGAGATAAAGAACGTCTCCTAAAAGAACAACAACGACGAGATGCGATGAATGCGGATCGCCACGGTAGAAAGAGCCGACACCGTGAGAGCCGTCAGGGGAGGACATTAGGCGGGAGACACCTCAGTTACAAATATGAGGATGAGGAAAGCGACCAAGCCAGAGCGACACGAGTCGAGCTTGAACGAGAAGCAGCACGATGGGCTTAAAAGGCATGATGGGATAGGCTCTGGAGTTACCGGCTGGAATACGTTCCCCTCCATATTTTACCTTTCTTTTTGTTACAACTCATTCTCTAGACGGGCCATCTTTTCCGATGGGGGTATAGGGCTATGTGAATCTATACAAATCTATCGGCGTTGGTTGAGGACTTGCTGCCACGACTTCATGTGCTGTATATGTACTCTTGGCCCCTGGTTTCTGGAATACGATCTTCTTATGTACGGATTGTCGAACTTATTGGCGTACCCTAGCAGCAAGATAAAAGGGCTCCATTCGAAGAGTGGGTTAGATACGGGATCCCTGATGTTTTGATAGATCTTTCAGTGAATTCATATCTTGCAATTTTTGTTTTTAATTTCTGATTTGGTTTTTGTTAAACCACTGGGGCAAAAGAGCTCGATCACCACTGGTAGGGACGAATTAATCCCATTTATTCCTGCCACACCTACGGGTCCTCAATAGTTGATGTGTTTCTCCACCCCCAATAAACATGAGATATACCTAAGTTAATCGATAGATCATTATCTTTGACACCCGAGCCCATAATGTTTACTACAACGGATATTTTTTTTTTCCTTGTCACGTGATGTATATAATCCATGGATATCTTTGTATCTCTTTATACCCTTCGAGTTTCTACTCGTTGATGTGGAAGTAAAAACCGTAAATTATTATTGGCGCATTCAAAGACTTGCGTCATTAGGCCGAGATCTCTCCTCTGGCATCATGCCATTGCAAACGGAATGGGCCTCTCATTTCTCCTATCGTGGCGTGTCGGGATTCAAGTCTCATGGTCTGGCAGCATCCGATCATCATTTCGGGACCTTCGCGCCCTTCCAATAATTGCGAGGAACTGCTCATCAAATGTGAAACAGATGATTACTCCCAAAGTAAATAGCCTGGGGGAGACGGTACGTGTGCATAGCTTCTGAATCGGTTCTCCCAACACATGCGCTACCTGCCATTTGAGTACCTGATCTGATTTCAGTATACAGATCCTCATCAATGAAGACCTGCACCTTCCCGGCTATGTCTTTGTACCCCTTGAAAATAAATTTATGCTTCGTCAATGCCGCAGATTGATACGTGCATCCAACGACAGTAGGACTGTATTCGCTCAGCATGTAAGCTGCCATCCCTCCCCTCCGTTGCTGGATTATTTCTAAGTTCCATCTCCATTTTATTTTCCTGGATTCAAATACTTACGCCTCTACATTACCAGGCATCCCCACGACAGCCTAACGATCTCGGCCCTGAGCTAGGCATCTATGCCCCCTGTGAAATTGTAGCGCAAGTTTCTGCAGAGTTCGCGAAACTCACTGCCCTACTTGATAGCACGATATGGAAGAAGTGGGAGCATGAGTATCCCCAAATGCCAGCGGCGGATAAGTCGCTGTTGCAACGACTTGTTTCGGAGAAGAATGCAGACGCCGTCGCGAAGTGTTCGACCCATGTGGCTCAGTCTACGCTTTGGGGGTATGTCAGCCGTACATACACGTCGGATGAGCATCTTGTTCTCTCAACCGCGAGGAATCCTAAAGCAGCTCTTCGGATGCGTGAGAAGATTGATGGCGTGTTGCAGTCGTGGCGTGGATGAATACTCTCTACTTTGTCCTCCTCATTTTATTGTAGGGTAGAATCTGGTCTAGTGGTGTCTGTCTTTCTTGCGAAGCTGCGGTGCATATATATGATTACGATGGATTAACCGGAGGGGGACAATATGCTCCCAATATGTACGATATTGGATCAGAACGTATTTTTTTCTTGGCTTTGTATCTTGTGTAGAATCGTCACATGTGAAGCAACGATTTTCAAATGAAAATTCCCGGTGAGAAAAGTGTCGTAAGAACACGCTGAATTTTGAAACTCATTTCGCTGACAACTATCTGCTGGAAGGTCATACAACGCTAGGGTAGATCGAAATTGAGGACATTGAGGAGGGGGCTGTACAAAATCTAACGCTCGCCAACGGCAACAACCAACTAAAATAACTAGGAGAACAATGTGCCAGCATGGGCAAAACAGAGTTTACGCAACTATAAACAACGAAGGCAAATCCCCTAGAGGCGCACAAGTCTGGACGCGAGGAGCAGTGAAAACCCTCACAGAACAATATGGGGCATGTATGTCAAATATGATATATCCACTAGTTAGCGGAGCGCTTGGCGCGTGGTAGATAGAAACAGCCAATATTAGGTTAACCTCGCCTTGAGATCTTCAATTTCATTCGTCAAGAACTCGATCTGTCGCGTCTGCGCAGCAATTGTTCGGCCTTGTTCTGAAATCAAGCTCTTTAACGATGATAACTCACGTTGGACTAGATCCTGTACGCCAGCCGAAATATCCGTGATACGGGTTGATGTTGAAGACTGTTAATGAGGGCGAAGGGTTAATTATCAGTGTACCAATTAACCCTGATTTACCTTTTTTTTTATGGGGGGTAGACGAAAAAAAAAAAAAAAGCAAAAAAAGCGAAAAAAGACTAAAGACAAGAAGTGACTAACCTTCTCGGCTGTAGAGTCCGTTGAGGGTAAATCTACTTTCGGCACTACTTTCGATGATGGAGTTGCTTCACTAATTTCCGGCGGAGAAAATGTGATAGCAGGGGGGCGACTACTTGCTGGTTTTTGAACCTGCTCGAAACTCGAACCATCATCCAAATCACCGTCAGTTTCTTCATCATCTGCGTATTTGGAGGCCATGGCCGCAATAGAGGAACTTTGTTCCTTTACGGAGGGAGGAGTGTCAACTCTTCCGGAAACAGCAGCAGGTTTGCTAGGATATGGCTCCTTCGGGGTCGGTTCACCTTGCTGAACAGGTGAGCTGTGTTTCTGGGCCGCGTTTGGAGGGCTTAGTGGAGAAACCTCCTTTAGTCCCTCTCCGCCATATAAACTGCCCAAATCAATCTTTGGGGGAAGGGCTTCCTTGCCATCAAACCATTCGGCCGCTGACATGGCTGGCTTGAGACCGGTAGTGGGTGGGTAGATGTCGTCTTGAAACATTTCAGCCCGTCGAGGAACAATGAAGGAGATGGGTTCAATGTAAGTGTCGTTAACAGTTTTGAGAGCCCTAACCACCTCATTGTCATGCATGTTCACCCCACGCTTCGGCATAAAGGCGATACCACGCTGTGGATCTGCTGATTTATATTCCGACAGGTATTCGAATTTGTCATTCTCATATTCAAAGTATCGAATATTACCATCACTATGGAAATGTCAGTTAAATAAAGTGCATTAGTGTAGGGTTGCGGATTTCTGTTTTACTCGCCCTTTCCCAGCCAAATATAAACATTGGGTTCCGTCATCCCAAAATGGCATACAAACACCCGAGATTGAGTCAAGAGACTTGAATCCATTAATGGGTTCTCGGGGGGCGCGAATATCCCATAAGGCTAGTTGGCGATCACTCATCTTTGAAAACCCAGTGGTGGCGACGCGGTCGTGTTCGCCCATCCATACAGCGCGACTGTTCTTTGCACCGGAATGGCCAGCTGTTTCGTGTGCAGGTTTCTCCTGGCGCACGTCCCAGAAACGAAGTTTTTTATCCCGCGAGGTAGTAACTAACATAGAACCATTTGCACTCCATGATAATGATTGAATAACTTCGGCATGCTTTAGCGTGAGCTTTGATGATCCGGATTCGATGTCCCAGATTTTCACAGTGTAGTCACCGGAAGAGGAGGCTAGCACATTCTCTGCGGCGGGATTGAAAAGGACGTGTCCAACCTTCCTACCAGAAATGAAAAGCAAAGAAAAGGAACATCCAATTAGCAACGGATTCGGGTAAGTCATCGTTATGCTCACGGATTCTTAAGAGCAAGGGAATCCACACACCTTGGATGTCCGCTTAATTTTCCAACTGGGGCGACATCTGCGATTTCCTCTGCGTTTGTGTGCAGAGTAAAATTTTCAGGCACTCTCCAAAGGAAAACCTGTCGAAGTTTGGCGGAGTGTTCAGTCTTAGTATGACAGGTGTAACATGATAGTCGTCTGAAGTAGGCGGGGATGGGGGGATGCATGGGCGTGAGAGACATTGTACCTTGCCATCATCTGAACCAGATGCGATCAAAGAGTCGTTGAAAGGGTTCCTAGCAAATATGACTGTTATCATCTTTCGTCCGTCAGAAAGCATCCAAAGATGTACCCACCAGTCTGTATCTAGTACGACGGCGGTATGGCCACGGAAGAGGGGGAATCGGTCTGGTGCTTTGCCTGTTTCATGAAGTGGCAGTACGGCGAAGGCGCCACCTCCTGAAGTTTCCCAGTTGACAGATATGTATTTCGGATTGACCTATCCGGATTATCAGAACGAATTTCAATTTCAGGACTCGTTATATTTTCTCAGATGCTTTTGTGAGATCCAGGGGTGGGTGTGGGTAGCGGGAGAATGGACCTTGACCAAATTCGTATCCCAGGCATTTTTGGAAATATGGAGATTGTCATAACATTGTTCCTACAAATTCACTCAACGTATTAAGCTAGGTCAGTTCATTCAAAGAGCGTGGAATGGCGGCCATACCTTTCTTGTTGAGCGTCCGAAGATATGGCCTGTTGCGGGAGGAGAATCATGGCAGTCAGTCTTGGAAGTAGGACGTCATGGGAGTTGAGGTCGAGAGAACCACGCACGATACTTTGATGAACGAACAAAACGACCCGCCATTACGAAACTAGTTGAAGGTTGGAATTTAGGTAGCAGACAGGTTCAGGAGAGAAAATGTTCAAGATATGGGAGAACTAGTCCACGCGTAGGGGCGGTTGGGGAATGGGAGTTATTGCTATGGTATACGTTGAAATGTGGGTGAGATGGGTTGCGCAGCCAACACGGACACTTAAATAATTGGCCTGCTCTAATTAACCCAAATGAGTTGCTAGCCAGACAAGACGGCAGAGAAATATTGATGGGCGACAAGGATTCTGTGTCGCTAGTTGCAGGGGATTTTTGCATATTCTTATGGCCCCTCTTCAATGTAATCCTATCAGTCCTTGACCCAGTGTGGAGTTACAAGCTACTGTAGGGTAAACCTTGGAAAAGCGGTACGATCACGTGGGTGATTGCAACATTTGCACTGTTTGCAGCAGACCCAACGGAGTCTGAGTCTAGTTTTATTTATCCAGTTGGCCCGACAACGGACCTGCGGTGGAACCACAGTTGCTTGCTGCCAACAACCTTTTGTCTTCGTATCTCGTCCACATGTTCCAGCAACTACACTCGTGCGCACTTATCCGCAGTATATCCCCTCTAGGGACAACGGGGTGTATTCCAACTCAATCCTTCTTGTCACGAATTTACCTTCGCTGTATAATCTCCCAGCTCCATGGGTTGCATTTGAATTGCGCCTCATTTCATGGATCAGTTGAATCCATAACTCTCATTTAATTCCCTCTTGTGCAGTGATTGTGTACATTTAATTCATCATGGACAGCGATGAGAATACTCACCGGGTATGTGAATATTTAATCATACTACCCTGAATGGCATGCAGCGACTAGTTCGCTGACCGTACCTACAGTTCTCCTCGAGCATTCCTCGCCCAAACAGAGCCAACTCCAATGGCAGAAGCCTTCATGATATTACCGTGTCCGCAAATAACAATGCCGCTGGTACCATGATGCCCCCGCCAGGCACTATCAGCCGAAAACATGTCGAATCAATCGGTAGGTTCCAGCAAGGGCATGGATAGCATACTCCCGTCGCGTAGAACCATTTCTAACCGCCGACCGACTAGTGACAGAATCGGCCATGCAGACGAGGAAAACATTAGTCGAAAGGGGTGGGGAAACTAGAAAGAAAACCCATCTTGGCCACTCTGCCTCGAAATCTATGAGTTCCAGGCCCTTATCTGCTCTTTCGACCTCAACCTCCTCCCGCCCAGTATCCGCTGCTTCGCGAAATGCGCCACACAACCAAACCTCTTCTTCCCATGGCCCTAGTTCGCGAACGAGACCATCGGCCCATAACATCGGACGACCTCAGACTTCCTTCGGGTATAGCCACTCACATAGAGTCTCTTCGCCACGTCCGGTAACCTCAATGAGCACTCGAGATGACGATTCCCAAGACTCCGTTTTGGGAAAGCGAAAGGGTATGGATCCATTTCCTTTGACACGCTCCACACTTTCATTCCAGTTGAACCCAGGACCGATTTCAAGAAAAAATGGGAGCTATGACAACCAAATGAATTTTACTTCAGATTGGTCTAGCTCATTTGCCGCACGATCAATTTCTTATCCTCCACGTGAACCTGTACGGGATGTTTCATTGAGCACCGCAATAAGTGCTCTAACCTTGAATCCGTGTTCATCACCTATTGCCCCATCACCCAATGATAATAAGCCCCTGCAAACGACTAGGCCCGATTTTCGGGCAACCAAATCTCCAACCAAGATACCCCAAAGCACAGTCACCCCTTCACCCAACATTCCTCAACCCTTGAAAAAATCTCCTCGGAAATCACCTCCAAAAATGAAACAATACCTAACTCGTTGTTCTTCAGTAGAAGCATGGGACCAGGACGCTAAAATGGAAAAAATGAACGCCATGTGTGATTTACTTCTCAATCGTTTTCAGGGCACAACGAACCAAAGTGCCGGACTCAAGGAAGCAATAGAGCTGTATAAATCTCGCCGTACGTACGAAATAATGATTCTAGTCGCTCCGTTGATCATGACTTGTATCTCTGCTAACCCAACAATTCGATATCTGTAGTTCAGGAGATAGAGGAAAAGAACTCGCAGCTTTCCGAGCATAATATTACACTCCGCGTTGACCTTGATACTACAAAATCTCGCCTCTTGACAATTGAGAACAACCTTAAAGATGTTTCGCGTGACCATGAGATTGCAATTGATGATTTAGAGAGACAGCACCGCATTGATTTAGAAGCATCACGTCAAGAAGCAAGCAAACGAATTGAAGAGCTTGCGGTTAAACACAAGGAAGAAATGAGGGAGTTACGTAGTCGGTTTGACAATGAGATCGAGAATGAACGGAACAAATTACGACAGGAACTGAACCAAATCAATGCTCAAACTGCCATCGATTTACAACGATCTCAAATTGAAATGGAAAACAGGAATCGCGAGCTCAGAGACATTCAGGCCGAGGTGAATCGCTTGTTGAGTGATTTAGATCGTGAACGCACACTCAACAAGGAGCTCCAGCACAACATGGTGAGGAATGCCAGTAACACGATGGCTCTGGAGTCTTCTGTTAGCGCACTGAGAGCAAGGATTGAATTTCTTGAGTCTGGTAACAAAGAACAGTCTGATGCGTTTGCCCGCCTTGATCAGCAACTCCGAGATGCGCTAGCAGAAACGCAAGCAACAAAAGACAAGCTGCGCAAAGAAGAGACATTGCGACGAAAGCTCCATAATCAAGTACAGGAACTGAAGGGAAATATTCGGGTTTTCTGTCGCGTTCGTCCCTTGCTTAATAATGAACCCGTCGAGGATTCTGCAAGAATCGAATTCCCAGATTCAGAAGCTGACTGCAAGGAAATTTCGGTCCTTGGCCCGGAGGAGAAGAGCAGTCTTGGGAGCATCACAACCAAAACCTATGCTTATTCTTTTGACCATGTATTTGGCCCGTCATCTCAAAACACCGAGGTCTTTGAAGAGATTAGCCAACTCGTCCAAAGTGCGTTGGATGGATACAACGTTTGCATATTCTGCTACGGCCAAACTGGCAGCGGAAAAACTCACACGATGTCGTCTGAAGATGGTATGATCCCCTGTGCTGTTCACCAAATATATGATACCGCAAGTGCGCTTGAAGAAAAGGGATGGCATTATACCATGCAAGGAAACTTTGTGGAGGTTTACAATGAAAATTTGAACGACCTACTAGGTAAAGCGGAAGAATTCGACAAGAAAAAACATGAGATTCGCCATGACATGCAAAAATGCAAAACAACTATTACGGACATTACAACAGTCAACCTGGATTCTCCAGCACGCGTCGAGTCTATCTTACGACGTGCTGCCATGAATCGCTCAGTTGCTGCAACCAAAGCAAACGAACGATCTTCTCGATCACATTCCGTTTTCATCTTAAAATTAATTGGGGAAAACCGCTTCACGGGAGAAAAGAGTGAGGGTACACTTAACTTAGTTGATCTTGCTGGCAGTGAGCGGCTGAGCCATTCCAAAGCCACTGGTGAGCGGTTGAAGGAAACTCAAAGCATCAACCGTAGCCTCAGTTGCTTGGGCGATGTAATCGGGGCCCTTGGGCAGGGAAAAGAAGGTGGACATATTCCGTACAGGAACAGCAAGGTACGTTAGCCAACCGTTTCACTCTGCTGGTCTTTCGTATCGAGCTAATTATCGCCACGAAGCTTACATATCTACTTCAATTTTCACTGGGGGGCAACTCCAAAACCTTGATGTTCGTCATGGTCAGCCCAAGGCAGGAACATCTAAATGAAACCCTGACTAGCCTCAAGTTCGCGACAAAAGTCCACAATACCCATATCGGGACCGCCAGGAAACAGACGAAGATGATTCGCGAATCATAGTGTGCGCACGATGTTTTATGTTTTCATGAATATTTATTTTACTGATGGTGTTTGATTTGGCATACCCGGAAGCCCTTTCGAGGCTGCCTTTAGCAGTTCATGTTGAGGCTTGGAGATTCCTTGGAGTTCTAGTTTCCGTTTGGCACCTTTCCCCCACACCCATCCACCAAAGGCTCCCTAGCCCAGTTGTCCCACTACTCACCGAAGCTGTCATATACAGAGATATGTATTGCTGTTGACGTTACCTGGAGAATTGTTTTTTCGTTTAGGCCTCATCAATAGATATATATGGCTGTCCCAATCTCCTGCATTCGGGATCATTAGTTTAGGTCGATGCGCGCGTACGACAAGTTTCTCTTCAATATAACACTGATATAGATCCATTCTGATTGCCCGTGGTTTCTATCGTTCAATCTCCACTTTTTAAAAGACATGATGATAACAAATCCTGGGAATATGAGGATGAACATCACTCGGATTGTTACGCTATAGCGAGCGTATACGCTCCCGCCATTCATTAGTGGCCATCGCCGAAAAATTCCGTTATAACCATAAATGTTTCGTCCGGCTTCTCCAGCCAAGGAAAATGCCCACACTGGTTTAGAATGACGATGGTTGCGAGATCTACACCACGACTCCTCGTTTGTTCCGCGTTTCCTATCGTACATTGACAATCCTTCGCTCCAGAGATTATCAAAGTGTGCGCTGTGACATTCTTGAGCCCATCAATCATCCTTTTACCCATCGCAGCAGTCCGATCGCAATCCCGCATCTTTTCCAGGCACGAAAATAAATAGTCCTGATCCCCTATCGTCTCCAGATATCTAGGTAGATGAGTTTCGGGATCAAAAAATAGATAGGGATGATTCGGATCATGAACTCCTTCACCTCCTCATCGCTAGTTGGAAAATCCGTACGCGGTGTATGATACGCTAACTCGAATCGAACATCTCCCTCCCGCTCCTCTCGATGCCGCATAAGCGCTGTCGAGTCATCATGCCCAAGCAGCCGGTGATCGGTCAGCACTAGTTTCGCAATATGTCGCGGGAACATTTCGGCAGACGCCAGCACGATCGTCCCTCCATGTGAGTGCCTCAGCATCATTAGGTAGCGGTCTATGGTTAAGTTCTGCCGAAACAATTCTAGGTCGGCAGCCATGTCGAACGACGTCATTTCAGAGGAGTTTGTACTCATGTTCTAACGGGGTGAGACCCGATTGAAGGTATCGTGGTCCTATGGTCCTATGCCCCAGCCTGGACATTGAATAAGAACCATTTGACCCTTGTTAGCAGTTGTGTTTCCGCGAATGGTCTATCCGAATACCAAACCATTTGGGGCGTTGAATGTATGAGTGCCTGGAGATAGCTGGCCCATGATAGCGGTTTAGAAGGACATATCCAGTTATCTCAAATTCGGAGTTTCACAATGCCAATGTACGCTGGGTCATATCATCGTAGAGCAAAAAGTAGCGACAAGCTACAGATAATGGCTCGGGCGTCTTGCTGCATCGAAAATTCTACGGTACCTACGACAGTTCTATTTTGTAGTATGGCGAGAGTTCCTGTATTACTGGGTAATCTGTTAACCTCCCGCTGACTCCCGTAGTCGACTCTGAATACGTCCCCCGGCCATGTCTCCTAGTTCCACAGGTTACATTAACTTTGCTCCGGACCTCGCCAAAGAACCGTTCTGGCATGTTACTGTTGGCGCGCTGGACGATCCAAACTGTGGAGGTTTTCTGCAAATATTGGGTGGACTGGATGCCTTAAATCACTGAGCAGTAAGGCGGTTCGTCAAGGACTAGTGATGAGCAGAAGAAGCAAGCAAATCATTTTAAACCTACAGGTGTTTCCCCCCAAACAGATGATAAAAGGAGTGTTTAAACGACTGGCATCATAGTATTATGTGCTCTCCGTGAGATGCATCGAATATAAGTACTTGTGTATACAGATTATCGAAGACCAACATCACGATATTCACAGTTTCGGACTAAG
Organism: Histoplasma mississippiense; assembly: GCF_000149585.1. Classification (NCBI taxonomy): domain Eukaryota; kingdom Fungi; phylum Ascomycota; class Eurotiomycetes; order Onygenales; family Ajellomycetaceae; genus Histoplasma; species Histoplasma mississippiense. Next base: position 2,908,563 of record NW_001813980.1, on the reverse strand, counting down.
CATGGGATGGATAGGTACTTGACGTAGCCCTTGGAATCATCCGGCCCATGACTACCAGTCTCAGTTCCCTTCGGGTGGATATTCTATACTCGAAGCAACAGACCGAAGGGGGGGTGGGATGTTCAAAAATAGTGGCTCCGACAACCAACCTATAGAAGCCGGTGCGTTCAATGCTGTGTATTCGACGATGCCTTGCGTCCTTCCACAGCGAAGGTGTAGCAAAATCCAAGATGGTTTCTTCAGATGTTCAACAGTGGTGGTTACACGGGAATTCGCATCGGCTCCATCAGCTCAGGTGGTAACTTGATCAGCCAAGGACGTGCGTTCTCGATGGCGGGTCGCGATAGTTATACGGTTAACTGCGAATAAATTGGGCTTCGATTTGCAATCTTCGGTTTCGGTTTCAGGGAGCTTTTCATTGTGGAGTGTGTGTGGTGCTTTAGAGGCAACATCAAAACGCCACCGAAATGCTTAACGTAATCCACCACCCAACGCCGGTTTACACCCAACGCCCGCTCAAATCTTCATATTTCATTCATCTTTAACCACCCACAACATGCATCATAAAGCAGTTATACAAGCTGTGATTGATGATTTGAACATGCAATTAACACCTAATTACACTGAGACTGCTAAAAAATATGGAATCAACTGATATACATTGTCAAGATGTTATAGAGATGTTCAAATATCAAGAAAGAAAGCAAACTCTATTCACTGTAAAGTTCTCACTGATTCACAAGATTATTATTATTATTATTATTCTTCCGTTATACTCGTATGCAAGTAGTGCTTATGACGAGTCCTTGTGTAATGTTAAATACAGGCAAGAGTTGGTTATACAGGAGGAATGCTAGAAAAACAGCTTCTTTTTCATATTAATTGATTGACAGATCACAGTTTCTCTTGTACATTTCAAATTTTTCATAATCTCATTGTTAAGATTTTAAAAGTATTTATTGAAATCAACTGAGTGATTCAATTCTGTGAGCATCACAAGAATGTGATCAAGTCACTCTATCTGTAAAATATCAATCAAAAATATAAGATTGCAGACAATTCTGTATATTGTAAATATTATTTTGATTTTGTAATAAATTTCTTTTCTATATTGTTTTTTTAATTCTCATCTTGTTAATGTATCTTAATTTTTCAGCTGCAGATAAAAATCATGAAATACAATTTTAAATTTATAAATATCTACAACTTTGATGAGAAAGAGTTTTTATTAGAATTCATTCACACTTTTAAACATATTATATTAATTAATTTACTCACATCAGACTGTATGATAGATGTCAGTCAGAATGGCAGTAAAGAATTCATCACATTATTTATTTTAATTTATATAAATGAAACTTCACTTTCATCTGCATTCATATATCAAAAAAAATCAAGAGATATGCAATATACTTGATTTAAAGATTTTTATAGTGAAAAGAATCAGATTTACTTCACTGCTTCAGAAAATAAATGAAGTAATGATGAATATGAATTAACATGATTAAACAAAATCTTTGAATCTCTTATAAAAAAGAAAGTAAACTGTGAATATAGATTTCTTATATTGAATGATCATTTATTTCATGTTAATATAACATTCATCAATTATATTGATCAAAATTGTAGCGTACGCAGCTCAGTAGGATAATACACGTCTGATTCTCTAAAAGATGAAGATGGGCGGACGCCCCTATATATACATGCTTGTTTATTTACAGTGATTGATTCCTGCGGAAGGAGCGATCGCAGGGTTATAAAAGGAAGGATAGAAGCCTTGAGTAAGGGCGGAAGAAGGAAGGGGTGGAGCGGAAGCTCTGGGAATCAGCGAGGGGTGGGTAGGGGCGTAAGTACGCCACAAAAATCAAATTCTATTTACTGTCTTTTCTTCTTATTTTGCATATCAATTACAGCTGTTAAATGTTGAAATATTTGAATCATTGAATAAATCATATTTCAAACAATTGAATGAATGAATGGGAACTGCAATGAAATTCATACACATTATAAAGAGATTTTTTTGACAGTTTTTTATCATTGTATAAAAAAAGACAATTACATTTTCAAATATTAAAGCTGTATTTGCTGCTACTGATTTACATTCATTTAATTCAGAACACATTTTTAAAAAGCTTCAAATACCATTTTGTATTCTTTCAGATATAATATATTAATCAAAAATGTTTATTTCTATTGTGGATCTGTAGAAATTGATGAAGCACATTAAGCAACAGCAACATCAAATATTTTATGATTTTAATTAAATGATTTATATAGAAAAAGATCTTATTCTTGATAAAAAGATTTTTTTAATAAAAAATCAATAACTTTAAAAAGCTTTTAATTAAAAAAGAAGATATCATAAGTATGATAGAGCAATGAAGTTGTTAAATCTCTTAAATTCATCATTAATGTAGTTTTTTCATCAATAAAAATGCAAAGCATCTGTGAAAATTTGACAGTTTCAGAAATTGTTAAAAAAAATGAACAAATTCATAAAAAAAATGTAAAACTGCAACACATTATTCTTAAGAAATAAAAAAAGATAAATATCATTCAGTAAAGAATGAAATGAAAAACAACTTATCAAATCACAAAACAATAAAAAAAAAAAAGAATAAAATTGTAAAAACTGCTCAACAGTAGATTGATAAGAAGTTTAGAAATGAGAAATAGATTCAGAAATAAAATGAAAAGAAAGAATGAGCTGCTGTACAGTTACAATCACAATTGAGTAAAAAGATGATGAAAGAATTTAAAAATCATCTTTTTAATTAGAAAAGTAGACTCTCAATTTTGTAAATAGTGGTTAAATCACATTTTCAAAGCCCTGTCAAAATGTTTATGAATTCACTGTCAGAGGGATATGATGATATCACAATCTTTACTGATTTAATGATTGTTTATTCATTAAATCTACTTCCACTCAGAATTTCATGTTCCGAATGAGTTATTAAACCAAACAAATGTTTACTGAATTAGCTATATAATTTTATATGTAATTTTCTATATATATTTTCATCATATAATATATTATCTTAAAATCTAATTGTGTTGTTGAAATAATGTTGAAAATATTTCATCATAGTAATGGTGAAATGGCGGGCGTTGGGTGTAAACAGGCGTTGGGTGGTGGATTAGTTACGTTAATTGAACCGTTTACAAGTTCGGATATCAACGATTTCATTCAAGTCTCGTTGGAGTTTCATCCCACTCGATTTCTTGAGAAACCATGACCTGCCTTCGTGTCATGTACGACATTAAAAACGCCATATCGTGTCCTCCAGGGCTCCCGTTCAAAGGGCTACACAGCGTTAACTTGAAGCCACCGTAAAGCCATACATTAACTGGAACCCCGATCCCAGTCTCTCCACCCTCCAAAGCAAAAAAAAGGCGGGGGGGAAAGAAAAAGAAGACGATAAGCAGGTTGTGTCAGGCATGTAACCTAAAGGCACTAGACGAGCATTTCACTTTCACATTGTGGCGAAACGACAGACCAATATGTCTAAAGCGACATCTTGATCCAGCTTCCCCCCAGACGCGGATGTGTTGAATATTTTCGGTCCAATATCGGGCAATATCTTTCCTTACTCTCCAAGAAAGCACTTCATTTAGGGATTTAGGTGTATACATTTCTGATTGTCCTCGTGTAAATACCTTAACTCATACCGGCATCTACTCCGCCTCTAGGGTTTCGTTCCGTTTTTGTTGGAGTGAGAACCCTCAATATGCCAAATATATTTCAGCAACAGCTTATCGATACACCTCGTGAGGTGCTCAATTGGAAATTGGGACTTGGAGTCTTGTGTTTTGGTATCATGGGAGCCAGTCGAGGTATGTTCTGCTTCTATTTATATCGGTATAACGTCTATGTCTATCGCTAATTTATATTTCTAATACATTCAGGCATTGATGAAGGGCTTATTTCGGGCACAGTGAATCAGAAGTCATTTATCGCCGAATATCATCTGGATGACCCTGATATGGGTACTAAAGAGAGGGCTAGTAGGTTAGGGAATATAACAGGGATGGTCCAGATTGGAAGCATCTTAGGTGCACTGCTGTAAGAGAAAGTCTTTGTTTGCCTCATAGGTGAGATGGAAAATTTTACCGAGAAGATAGTCAGCCGGTGTGGATAGGAAGAGATCTATAGCTAACCTTCTCCGAAGCGCATTTATTGTGACGGATCGTATCGGACGGATCTGGGCAACCCGAGAGTTATGTGCGATCTGGATGGTCGGCATCGCCATATTTATGACTGCAGATGGGCGGATTGGACAAGTCTACGCTGGTCGTTTCATCGCTGGCATTGGGGTCAGATTCTCCAAATTACTCCATTTTATTACTGAAGTTGCGTATAATGTGTCGTTGACCCTCCTTTTCTAGATCGGACAAACCACTGTTGTAGCTCCCACCTATCTCGCGGAAATTTCTCCACGAGCAATACGCGGCCTTTGCACCTGTGCCTTTTCTGGATCAGTGTATCTTGGTATCATGTTGAGCTATTTTGCTAGCTGGGGGAGCTCGATACACCTTAGCAACACCTCAGCTAAGCAATGGGTAAGGAACTGATTTTGCACTCGTTGCGCCTCTTCCCGCAGCGAAACCGGGCTGCAGCTATGATCTATTAGAAAAACTAACCAACAGATGCAGATTGTACCGACAACCCTTCATTTCATTTTTGCTGGAATCATAGTCATCCTTTCATTTACAGTTTACGAGTCGCCCAGGTACTTGATCAAGGCCAATAAGCAGGATCAGGCTGCTAAAACCATGGCTAAGTTGCGCAATCTCCCGTCAGATCATCCATACGTTCAAACGGAGATGACGGACATTCAAGCTCAGCTTGAGCGAGAACGCGAAGCTACCCTAGGGTCACACATGTTTGGACCACTCAAAGAGCTCTTTATATTGCCTTCCAACCGTTATCGGGTTATGATCGGACTTACGTCGCAATTACTCAGTCAATGGTCAGGAGCAAATAGCATAACTATCTATGCCCCCCGGTTTTTCGCGCTGCTGGGCACGACAGGGCAATCAGAGAAACTTTTCGCAACAGCAATTTTTGGTGTGGTGAAATTCGTGTCCTCTCTCGTTTGCGCTCTTATCTTGGTCGATTTCTTGGGCCGCAAACGTGCACTTGGATATGGAATAACGCTGCAGTTTGTCAGCATGCTATACGTGGCGATTTATCTAGCCGTTGTCCCATCGATACAAAGCGGCTTTATACCCGATGGGCACTCGAAGCGTGCTGGAACAGCAGCGATAGTATCCATCTATGTGTCCGGGGTGGGCTGGGCACTTGGCTGGAATAACATCCAGGTTTGATACCGCAACAAGCTAGCACTAGATCCCGGCTTTTGCAGATAGCTAACGACAATAACTCCGCAGTACCTCATCAATGCAGAAATTTTCCCACTTCGAGTCCGGTCGTTGGCTACGTCAATGGTGATGTGCTTCCACTTCGCCAATCAATAGTAAGTTTCATTCCATAGCCATATTTCGCAGTCAAGGCACGAGAGGCATAGTAAGAACGCTGCTAACTCGTCGGCATCTGGATGGGTAGTGGCAATTCGAAAGCGGTCCCGACAATGCTGCTTGATACAGCCATGAGGCCATATGGAACTTTCTTCTTCTTTGCGATGGTCACTCTCATAGGTCTTGTATGGATGTGGTTTTTCCTGCCAGAAACAGCCGGAAAATCGCTTGAGGCGATGGACGAAATGTTCAGTCTGCCCTGGTACATCATTGGAAGTAAAGGAGCGGCGATAACGGCGGGAAGCGGGCATGCCGAGGCGTACAGGAGTGGAGACGTAGAGAAGAACCCCATCTCATCGGAGTGCAGAGAGTTCATTCCCCGGGTCAAGAAAGAGGAGGGGAACCAGTAGTGTGTTGAGATACCATTGGGATGGATGCTGGGCAGGTATATCTGGCCGAGAAATGCGGCTGCCAATTTTCATGCTTTCACAAATATGTTGTTACCCAACAAACGAATATCTCAGCTCTACCATCTCAGGGCCCAAATGCTAAGTGGATCAAGTATATCTAATAAAAGTATACTATTGCAAATGTAGATCGATGACAATACATAGAGGAATATTTAATGAAGGACTGATTTGAATTTGCTCTAAACATTTTTCAAAACCATACCCTGGAAATGTCTGTGCTGTTCTTTGCCTGTGACAGTTGTGTTAAGCTTTATCACTAGTTAGGCAAAGCAGGAGAATCCTCCAGTGAGCTGATCTTGAGCTTACAACAGTTAAACTGCCATGCCTCTGACAGATGGGACAGTACTGGTGATGGCAGATAGTCAACACATCTAATCCTGCACAACCATAAGCTATCACCTCAATATTTAAGACATATGTGGATATGCTCTCTTGGATTTTGATAGCACAAACCAGATGCAACTTAGATTATCTGCAGCAATTTACCTGACTGTTATGCTCTACCAGAATGAGTGCAACACATTTCATTTTCAAAAGGAGTCAGTGATATCTTCGGCATGCAAGAAGAGCTCCAAATAACTAGAATCAAGTTGAACTTTTTGTAAGAGCATGAAAGGTTTTGAGGGACAATGGATATCAAAAATGCCATAGTGAAAGAGAGGCATGAGTATGAGTAGGAATATGAACATGAGCAAGTGATGGATGAGATATAAGTCAAGTCCCAACTGTAATTCTAGTTACATGTATATGTCCGAATCCACCTCCATATAAGAGAGCACATCGGACAGGGTTTAGGAAACGAAAAAGACAAGAGAAGCAAAAAGAGGGAAATTCAAATCATAAGCTAAGTTACAACTACATTGAAAACCCACCTTTACATGAAGAGAACTAACTTTTCAAGCCTAAAACCAAACAAGAAAAAACCCCCTTTGTTTTTGATGTCATTCCTTTTAGGCCATGCAAGGTATTTAATCACCGAGTAACCATCAATGAAAACAGAAAAAGAGGAATGTGTATATCACACATTAATTAATTCTGTTACAATGCTGCCGGCCCCTCCTCTTCAGGAACCCGCAGTTCAACAACAGGCATGGAATCATCATCGTCATCATCTAGATCTGGTGGTTGCATGATATTTCGCACAGCTGTTGTTGATGATGACAAGTCCGCATCCTCAAAAATCAAGCCATCCTGATCCCCGGAATCATTCAGCATTGCCAGGCGCGATTCCGAGTCGCTCATGTCACCGCCACCGACGGCTTTGTTGCTTGCTTCGTCGTCGAGGTCGTCGTCGCCGTCCCCGTCATAAAATGAGTTCGCGGGGGCGGGTACGAGGCCGGAGACGCCGCCACCGTAGGGTTCTGCGGCTCGGTCGAAGGACCAGCTGGGATGGTTGGGAAAATTTAAATCGGGGCCGAATGTCGACCCGAATCCTTCGTCCTCCAGATCCATGCCTTCCAAGTGGTTATGGTGGTGGAGTTCCGAGTACTCGGGTAGGCTGTCGTCATCCCTCGCCTGGATTCCGCCCCGCAAACCACCATCTCCCGCCTGGTGAATTGCTCCGGCTCCGATTAAAGCGCTCGACGATCCATTGCGGGAGGAGCCGCCGAGGCGCAGGTCTTCCCCCGAAGGGGAAAGTGTGCGGGAGTCGGGTTGTGAATCAGAGTCGTCATTTTCGGGATTTTTGGCTGCCTCAGTGATGCAGGCTAGATACTCTCCGCCGAGAGGGACGTCAGACTTACGACGATAGAATAGAAGATATGCAGCTGATGTAACTACGGAGGCAGGGTTGTTTTTCTTTGAAACATGGGAGTCTATGAACATCACATCGTTAGTAGGGACCAAGAGAAAAATGGTAACAATCAAAGGGAGAAAGAAATGGGAAAAAAAAAAAAAAAAAAAAAAAAAAAAAAAAAAAAAAACCAAAAAAAAACCAAAAAAAAACCTACCATTGTATTCATACCAACAACCATCAAAAAAGTTCTTCGCGTACGCCGTATAATGTCCACCGCCAAGGCCACCGTAATGGTTATCGACCGCAATCAACTCATATTGCAAACTTTTCCCCTCCTCCGGCATCTGGACCCGGCCACTCATGTCGAGCTCGAGGGGGAAATCGACCAGCGCGTCGATCTTATCACGGAACCCTCGGTTGGCACTGAAGCGTTTAAGATGCATCACAAGAATATCCGGGCACTTCCACAGCTCAAATTTCTTTGACGCACGTCTGTGCTCCCGGCAGCGAGGGCAGTACCATGCGTCGTTTTCCGAAAGGATTTCCTCCTTACCAAACTCATCGAGGCATTCACCGAGACTGATCCCGCGCTTTTTCCGGGTCTGGCGCAGCTGACGTTTCTGCTCAAGCTCAGGGTCGGGAAGACAATCGATACTCATCCATGTCGCCGAACCTCGCAGTCCATCATCATCAAGCGGGTCACCGGCAAAAAGACCGTCATATGCATGTTCATTCCAATCCAGAACAATACCCTCCCCGGAACGAATGAGCGGTATAGCCTCGGGGGGTCCTTTTTTGGACGTCGAAAGCTTGAGTTTTCGGCGTCCTGAGCCGTGAAGTAACGCGGAGGGACCAGGATATGAATCTGAGCCACTTTCTGTACCACTCTCCTTAGTTTTCTGGGAGCTACAGCCATCAGAATCGTCATTGTTATCCCTTGAACGAGCGATATCTACACGACGAGCAGGGCCGCTGAGCTCATCTTCGCTACTAAGAGGGCTACTTCCCCGGCTGGCAGGGGAATTTTTTGTAGTGGTTCTCTTGGCTTGTTTTCTCGGTAATCTGGAGGTCATTGACGTAAATTCTTTGATCTCATCGACTGTAGACCATCCAGTGGGAACAGCGTCAGTTGATCGCATTATTTTGATTTCGAATAAATTGCGAAGCATGGGCGGGATGAAATTATTAGGTCGAAGAACTTTCGGAATCGGCGTGGTATCACCCTTCACGCTTGATTTGGTTCTGGTGGATGAATCAGAACCATCTCGCATCGATATATCAACTAGTCCGTCTTCACCGTCGACTGAGGAGGCTTTGATCTTGGGGTCTGAGGAGTCAAAATCGTCATCATTGGTCACAACAGTATCAGAGTCCTCAGCAGCACTTGAGTTCATCATAATATCCCCTTCATCCTCGCGAAGAATGTCTCGGGTCGTCAGGTTCGCCACATTCCGCAGAACCTTGCGAAGGATGCTATCGTAATCATATGATTCTTTGCGTGTAATGATAATGTACGAAGGAGCACCGAATAACTGCCGTGTGATCTTTGCACCCTGAGGTTTAATAACGCGGTTGAAGATTGGGATAATCATGCGATCGCACTTTGGCGAGTCGAACGATGGTATTTCCTGGTTGGTTGTATTACTGTGGGAGAATGCGAGACTAGAATAAACCGATCGACTGGGAGCTCTATCTGGGTCGTAGCTGGTCGGCACAGATTCTAGCTCAAAAATGCCGATGTCATCGGAGCTACCAATTTGACATTCTCCAATGCTCGAAGTATTTTCGAACATCTTATAGAACTTGTGCTTGTATATTTCAGCCATCACAAGTCTATTGGTAGGGACGCCTACCCTTTGACCCACATACTCTTTCAATGCCTTGATACTCGCATTTTTGTCAATGTCAACAGCAACCCGAATAGGGCGAGAATGAAGTGGGAAGAAAAATATCTCTTTGCTCCATAGATTCTCAATCGGGAGTTGCAGAGTGAGGTTACTGAATGGATCGAAAATGATGCTAACTTTGTCACATACGGGGCAAACTACCGTTGACTTATACATTCCCGCGAAAAGATCAGTAATTACTGAGTCATTCCGTGCCTTGTAGATTTCCCAGCACTTGTTAGCAAACTCTTGAAGCGCGGCGTTGTTGCCAACCATGTCATCCGTAGAATCAGGCTTCTCGATATATGGCTTCTTTTGGATTCTGTTTAAATCCTCCTGTAAGCCATCCAGCAGGAAAAGCACAAACTCCTGGGAATCCTGCTGCCCATAACCCGAGAATGAAGGGCCATATCGGCCAATGGTCTGCTTGAATTGGCGAGGAGCAAAGGAAGAAGTGCCATTGTCATCATAGAGCTGATGTAACAGGTTTGCATAGGCTTTGGCCACGTTCCCATCGTGAGAAAGTGGATTGCCAGGGTTAAGGTCTTTCCTGTACTCATCTTCTGTAATATAGAATACCTGCTAGTTAGACAACGCAGTAGACGCCAGAAGGTTATTGGAAAATAATCAAAACTTACGAAGGAAATATTGTGTCAACTCCTCTACGCTCCGAACGCATTGCAACGCAGAATTCATGTAGCAACTATTTCCAAGGTTACTCAAGCCGGTGACACCAGGAGATCGGCCGTCTTTGCGCGGTCTTCCCCTGGAAACAGCGCCAATCGCCGGCGATGCTCGGCCGCTGGCAGTGGGGAGTTTTCCTTTGCCCTTGTTCTGCGGGCCGGCCCTATGTGCAGCGACCGCAAGTCGATTTGAACTTTTACCGGCACCATCAGAAATCCACTCCCCACCAGCGGGACCACCGACTTGTTCCTCGAGCACAATGACATCGTCACTCCCCAAACCCGCAAGGTGCAAGGTGAGACTGCCATTATACTTTGGATTCGATGTTTGGTCCTTCATTTCTAACAATTCTCGCTGGGAGCCTTCCACAAGAGCAACGAACTTGTTTACGTCCAACAGAAAGCTGTTTCCCGCACTAGCGGTCAATGTGGCACCAGGGGCCGGGGACGCACTTCTCGAGGCTGCTGGAGTGATGATACCGGAAGTTGTGGTGCTATTTAAGCCCTCGAGAATTCTCCAGACACGAACCTTCGTAGACATTTCAATAGATGCCAGGTCCTTCACATTCCGCAGCCACTGTTGGAATTGTGTATGCCTGCTAGCCAAGGTTTTGATGGGAACGCGTGCCCTATCTTGAGCAATTTGCGTTGGGGACTGTGAAGGATTGGGCAGTTTCAGGATGGTAAAGATTGGGGGGTTAAGTTCGTATTGGACATGCTCTGTAGAGCCAACAGTTGTGTTATGGGCATATCGAATAATGGCAGGGGATTCAGGCGAGAGCCCGTACCATTTCATGATCAATTCCCACGCATCTTCGGGAAGTACCTCAAAGTCTTCTCCCATCTGCAAGCCTGGCCGTAAGGGGACGAACGGCTCACCAGTCTCGTCCTTGTACATGATTGATGGGTCAGTGACCAGAACCAGGTCTGAATTGTCAACAGCACCAATCTCGCCCTCCGAGGCAGTCTTATCAGCTTTTTCTCGCTGCAGGCCTCCCTTTGAGCTTCTAGAAAGGACGCGTCCTAGCCAGTTCGCTGAAACCACATATCCCTTCTGCTGATCCATTAACGGTTGCATCAATAATTTGGTAACAGCGGCAACCTGCTCATCGATTGGGGGGCGATCGTGGGTGGTATGGGAGGAAGCCCGAGGTTTAGCATCTTCTCGTGTGTAAGAAGTATACGTTGACATACTGGACGGCGTAGGATAGACATTGTCTGACGACGAGCTATTTGCGTCCTCCATAGAAAGGCATTTAGTGCTTCCGGGCTTCATCTCCGTCCCAACCATACTATTATTAGTCGTCGTAATGGTACCATTCTGGCCAATCATATCCACAGAGACAGCTCTACGTTGTCTCGTTGGTCGCTCCATTTGCTTCTTGCCATTTGACGACTGATCCTTATTCTGATCTTCATTGCCATCAAATGAATCTGAACCCATCTCGACATCCAGGGATGGGCGGTCATCCTCCCCCATCTCTGCAGCAGGCCGCTTTACGGCAGGCGTGGAGTGAAATTCCTGTCGATCATTCTCAGAGCCATCATCTGGCAAAGGAGGAAGCGGGTTCCGCACATTGTCCGGTGCCGACATACCTGCAGGGGCTTGGTCGTCAGTGCTCGGGGTGGATTGACCTTCAGCGGAGGCAGCGTTTCGAGAAATTATAGCGGTATCTTGCGAAGGAGCAGATCGAAATTTCTGTTTACGGGAATACGGCTTCTTTCGACGGCGGATTTCAGGATGGGGGTGGGGGGGATTATATCGCGGGCCGGACGAGGATGTCGGAGGGTCGTTCTTGTTAATTGAGTCTGAGGGAGTGGGGCGAGGGCCAGTGGTTGTCGGGGTTGTTACAGCTGTGGGAGTAAGGGAGGTGGAAGCGGGACCGCTAGCTGAGATGGCCGTGGGTAAGGAAGGACGACGACGATGACGACCGCTGGCACGTCTCCTTAGTCTAGGGGAGGAACTGGAGGTAGATGGGTTGTTCCCTTGGAGAGAACTGGCAGGACGGCCACGGGCTCCAGCTTTTCGCTCTGCAACCTTGCGTCTCTTTGAAGAAGACGTGGTGAAAGTGAGCTGACCACGGGCTGTGGCAGCTCTGGGTTAGTAGGAGAGGGAGAAGAACAAGGGGAGGAGGAAGAAAAAGTCAAGGGAGGAGGATGGAGGCGGAGCAAGGAGATGGAGGAGGGATGGTCGACTGAACAGGGCGCGCGAGTGGTCGACTTGGTCAGCAGTAAAGACACTGCCAAAACACACCAGTTCCAGCAGCGGGGTTACCTAAGCAGCAGCCAAACCAATAGTTAGTTAAAACCTCGGTCTGGAGGCCTCATGATAACCAGCTGTTGGATGGCCCCAAGGCTCCAAGGATCAAGAGACCAGTCTTCGCCAAATGACCAGATGCAGCCCGTGGGGACTGTTCGCTAACGGCCGGCGGTGTTGAGCCTTTCCGGTAACTACAGGCTGCAAAGACACCGTAACCTGAAGCCGTCAGCCATACCGTACCGTATAGAAACCGTCCCGTACCATTCGTACCTCGCCTAAACTACAAGGCTGGGGACACCACAGAAGAACAGCGGCATACAGCGGGGGACCAGTGCCCAACATCAGCTGAATTAGGGAAAAACGATATTACAAAGAAACTACATGACATAGAGGTTATTGAGAGGAGGGAGGAGAGCTCTTCATAGCTGTGTAATAAATTATGAAGGCATCTTCCTTAATGTATTACGTCAAGACTGTATAACATATTGAGGAGAGGGAAAAAAAAAAAAAAAAAAAAAAAAAAAAAAAAAAAAAACGGAGAACCAAGTATGTAAAGTTACGACTTCATTTATTTAACATAAAGATTAGATTTAGGTCCATGCGAAATACCCGAGGTTGTTTCTACTCTGGATGGAATTAAAGGAAAATTTAAACAATTACCTCCAGTACGTCGAGAGCGCATGTGTGCTGACACGATGGTGTTGATAATCAGCTGTGATAGTGATTTAGGCAGTTCGGAGTCCACTCAATGGATAACAATCTTGTCAACTTCTTCCTTTGCTTCGGTCCATGTCTCGAGGTTCTTCCGCGCCCAGTCCAGGTGGCAGCGGGCGTAGGCTACCTATAGAGGAAGAAGGGAAGTGAAACGAATTAAAAACGAGAACAAAGAATATCTCAGATGTAATGAAAAAGAAAACGGGTTAAGCGATTGGGTGAATGGAAGGATCATACCATATATCGACGTAGATCGTCTTCCTTTTCTTTCTGGAACCGTTTTAGATCTTGCAAGACACCGGAACTAGCATCCCTGACATCCTTCTCCGATACTTGGAGAGCTTGCTCCAACTAGAAATGACGATGTGATACACGACTCGATTAGCACAAAAAGGAACTGGTTCTGAAGTCATAGGAGTGTTAGGAGATGTCAAAAACTGACCTGTAATAAGGTCTCTTTCGTTTTCCCAATTTGGTCTCGTCGGGTTCTCTCCGGGTCAACATCAACAAAGCCATGAACGGCATGGCTAATTCGCCCGAATATCTTATTCGTTACGAAGTTACCACTAGGGCTCTTACGGTGACCTGGTGAAGGTAATGGGGACTGCTCGAGAGGCCTTTGAGGTAGGCCCTGGGATGCAGATGGCTGTGGAGAATCACCAGTCCCGGCCGGGAAATCAGAGTCAATCGAGGCGGTATCTTCGGCATTTGATCTCGTTGCTTCAGGTGTTGACGTTTCCGGGATACTGGGTGCAGATGATTCAGATAATGACCTTCTTGGTTTCGTGGTTGCTAAGCTGCCCCCAGTACGATTCAAATATTGCTCAATCCTTTTGGCTTCCAGCTCACTCCGCTCTAGGGAATCTAGCATTGCCCTTTTCTTGCTGAGTTCATCCCGAGTCATTTCTTGTTGGATTCGCTTGAGGATGCGATAGCGGAGAACATTCCGGACGACGCCAGCAAATTGTGCACTTTCCCTCATTGGTTCTGCAAATGTTGCACCAAGAGTAGAAGAGAGCTCTTCAGTCTCAATATATGAAGTGTCGGCTGCCTGTCCAATTCGTTCTATTGCTGCGGCAACTGTGGCGGAAGGTTCGGAGAGGGAAAACCCATTGTACCGGGCGCCAAGCTCCATCAGGTCCGCAGCAAGGGATGAAAGATGCGTCAAGGTGCGTCGGTTTACTTTTTCGATATTTCCTTGCAATAGCAGTTCGAGCTCACGAGTTGACGCCTCGAAGTTTACAAAGTATGGGTCTAGGTCTTTTTCACTTAGGTTGCGCGACGTTGGCGGGAACCGATTAAGGAATGGCACATTTCCTGGGGTTGATGAAGCATGATCCGAAAAGGATGAAGAGGTGGCCGAAGATGACTTTAGCTTCGCGGATGATGAAGGGATTGGAAGCCAGGCATGTGCGGGTTTCGGATTAGCGGGGTCGAGCGGAGGCGCTTTGAGGTTGTTCTTGGGGATGGAGGAGACAGGATGTGAATGAAGTACTTCAGTCTGTAGGAATGTTAGACACTTGGAGGATTCACACGCCAGATAGTGTGGTCTCTTATCAGACAGATGCAACTAACCCAGCTCGCATTCGGATCTAAGAACCTCCACCAGACTCCGTCCTCCCGGATCTCCTTCATCCGCCGGCATCTGTTCAAGAAGACCGCTAGCATGCGCTTTCGCAAGTCGATAATGGAGCTATCTTCCTTAGCCTTGGTAGGTTTCGCTGCATAATCGGCCATTGTATGTTTCTCAGGTATGGGAGGGATGATGAGAGTTGGGTGAAGATTGATGAGGGTAGCGCGCAGAGAGCTAAATTCAGAGTATCGTCGTCGAACTTCCAGATCCTGCAAGCATGCAATGTCAGGGAGAAACAAAATAGTAAGAGCAAAATACAATATCCCTAGCTACTCACTTACCCCCGTTCGTATTGTATAAACAATGAAACTGCCTCCACTCTCGTGGTTTTTGCCCGCATGTGTGATGAGGATTGGAAGCTCTGGATGCTCGTAAAGGATCTGCTCTATTCGGCTTTGGTAAATCCCTTTCCTTCGCGGATAGCTTTGATTGTCTTCGGCATGCCCATAATCCCCCGCCTCGTCTTGGTCCGTATCATGGCCGATTGGGCTGTCTAATCGGGAGACATAATCTGGCGGGGGATCAAGGGTCGAGGACGTGGATTGCGGGGTGGAGGGCGCTTCAAAGGCTTGGGGGAGTACTGGGTTAGTGGAAATATTTATGCAAGATTGGGGGTAGCGAGGAATTTCTCACTGGAGGACGCGTGCGCTTCATGAAAAAGATCAGCTGTAGCATCCAGATGACGATCAAACGATCCGTAGGGGTTGTTGTCCTCGTCGTTCCACATCTTGCCGACGCAGACTCAGGATCTCCAGAAGCGGCTCGGCGTACGATGCTGACCCAGGAAGCATGAACGGCGGAATTGTAATGGAAAAAGAGACCGAATAAAATATCAACCACAATGTTAAACGTTTATGATCTGGCGTAGTACAAGCCGGGGGCAGACGTTGCTTGGGATGGCTATCTAACGTAGGGAGTTGGTGGCTCAGTTGGTGGCTCAGACGTTGCATTGTCCGTCCTTGGCTATTTAAACGGAGAAGTTATTTAACTATCAACCAGACATCCCATCCACCATGTACTCCGTAAACAGCAAAGAATCACGGTTTTATAGCCTCGCGATACCGCTGTTATATGCCCAAATTCCGTCTAAAATAAGAGATGAAGCAGTGATGCACAAAATTTCACTGTCATGTCCTCCGAGTTTTCCTCTGGGGCTCCAATAACAAGTTCCAAATGAACTTCCAGGCTGCAGAATTAAATATATTTGATAGACCACTGCATCGTGATGATGTCCTCTGGTGCCACTAACTCGGAGCAGAAACACCAATGGGGAACTCGATTCAAACATTCTAACAGTCTATCCAAATTATACTAGGCCGTTAAGTGATGACTACTTCGTTTCAAGCACCATCGGTCAAACCCCTCCAGCCGTCTTTACTCACAGCTCATAGTACGACCGCTTTTGGTTATATCTCCCAGGGCGACAATTCATCGGCAACTTTGAAATGCTCCCAAGTTGATGTGCCTGGCAACGATATTCAACTTATCGTCCCCAACCTTTTGGACGCTCGACATTCTCACGGCTATTGCACTCGCACTGATATGCCAGCCGTAAAAATGGAATTGGCCTGTTGATTGTCCTTTTCGAGTTTTGAAAACGCATTTCCTTTCACACGATCCCCACCCTGCGGCAATGATTCCACTATTCTAGCTTCTGGGCTTTCTCGATCCTGAACCAGCAGGGACTAGCCGTCAATGTTTTTAACATATTCTTTGGCTCTGCTCCAGCTGAAGACGTGTGTATTCATACCGTAAGCAGCTGTTACGGCCTTGATGATTCCCAGCCCCGAATTTGCCATCTTGCTCTGTTATATGTTCTGTGGTGCCTCTGGCTGATCCCGTTCTGCTTGACCTGATCTAAAATATCTGGAACAAAGTGCACCTGGGTTTTAGTCACTATATCCCTCGCCTTGAGCTGGGACAGGACGCATCCTGGTTGCTCATCCACTAGGTTCCTAAATTATGTCGATTTCCGCGCCTGTGACTCCAAAAGTCATCGTTGTCATCGGTTGGGTACTCCTAACAACGACAAAAATTCGTGTTCCGCGGATTCATTGGCTCTGGTGAAAACGACGAATAACTATCATACCGAGGACTTGATACTCAGGTTATTTGCTGCTTCTTTGGATAGTATGCCGACCAATATTTCTCTTTTCGGTGCAGGTTATTGACGGTTGCGAATACCTCTCGAGGCTCACTCTTTCGTTTATTTCCCTTTAGATTCAGATACAGATGCTTCATGCTCAGAGGTATATCAGGTTATGTACATGTACATTCCTACATATTTTATAGACCTATACCAGGCAATTTTGCCACCAGAAACATAGTGCCAACTAGGAGATGCTATGTATTGTCCAGTTTGATTGGGACTGATGTTCCCAGAGGCTTGCTATTGCTACTGACAAACCCATACGTGTGTTTGTATATGCCTTCTACCATTTCCTCATTAATACCATCTACTGTTCAGGATTTGCCTCCAAGAGAGGATTTTTCTCTCGAAAGAGCTAGAAAGAGGCTTTTTCGATTCTATCCACAACTTCGGGCGTATATAAAACTACAAATACAGGGTTACAGGGTTACCGCTACCAAACTTCATTTCGATAGCCCGTGGATCTAATTTTTAGACATATTATTTATTTCCGGTTCTCTTATCATTTAACGCTCCGATTCTTGAAGCGACGCGGGAATATTACTTTGAAGTAGAGGTAGGAGAGATTGGAAAGACAATAGAAATACAGAGGTGTAAAAGTATAAAATAAGATATAATCTCTACCCGCAAGAATTTCGGATCGTACCATCATACCGGCATTGATATTATCCATGCTTAAATGCTTAATCGACACTGTATGACCGCATATGACAAGGTGGCTTTTCTATTCTTACGGCTCCTTCGCTACGGCGACGTGGATGGGTTCTTGCCTTCTCCTTTCCCTTTCGTGTTGACGGTCCCGGGTCACCATCAGCATAACTGTCCATAGAATCACTACTCATTGTCCGCTCGAGTGTTTCATCACTCCCATCGCAGACCAATATACTTTCGCGGGGCTTTTGCCGTCCGTTCCAATGTGATCTCGCACCGCTCTGTCCTACCCTCCCCTTTGAGCGTTCCCGATCTCGTGGACCCGGACACGAACGTGAACGTTTCATCTCCCTTTGCTTGCGAATATCTCCGCCGTAGAATCCTCCAGTTGATCCCCGCTTCCTCCCTTGGTGCCCGCCGGGCTCGAAACAACGGCGTTCATCAGAACTAAACCTCCTCGTAGCCCCCTTGCTACCACCA
This sequence comes from Histoplasma mississippiense, assembly GCF_000149585.1. Classification (NCBI taxonomy): domain Eukaryota; kingdom Fungi; phylum Ascomycota; class Eurotiomycetes; order Onygenales; family Ajellomycetaceae; genus Histoplasma; species Histoplasma mississippiense. The sequence continues at coordinate 2,890,424 of NW_001813980.1, read as the reverse complement.
CTTTTCGCAGCGGGCGCACATGTATTTCTGTTTGGTTGAGATCGAGGACCCGGCAGCGTCTGCGGCACTGATGCTGGGCATCTTGAGCCCCGCTTCCTGCTGGCTTTCCGCGGCTCTCTTCCCTCCTGTCTCTCATGTATTCCCGGCTCTGCATCCACTAGTCTGATACCTTTGCGCCGCCCCGGAACACGGAGAGAGATGAATAATGCTAATGCGGAGAGAAATAGGAACACCAGTATTGATGCTGCGAGGATGCCGCCTTGCTCTTCTGGGGTCCAGGAATTCCAACCTCCATTGGCTTGTTGCTCTAATTGCTCTTTAGCTGTTGTCTGAGAAGAGGTGGATATGGGAATAAGTGTTGCCATAGCTCCCGGGGGCCAGGTGAACTTGGTACGAACCTTTGGTTGTGTTCTGGCGGCTGGTTACCCCGGAAGGTTGACGCTTATTGGTGAGGATCTTGAGTCCACATCGACATTGGCAGCATGTATGATTTCTGACTTGGAGCTAATCGGGAAGTAAAACGGCCGTTTAATATGAATGGGCGTTGAAAAGAGGGACTTTTAGTTGTGTCCAGGGATTAAAGTATTTGATGTGTAGCTGACACCGATTCAACAGTGCAAGTGGCGAAGAGATATCGATGTGGAAAGGGGCATGTCTCTACATCTCGTAAATAGAGATTTGTAGTGCGCAGGGTGACGGGAGAATAACACCAGCAGAGTTGACCACGAGAAAACAAAGAGGAACCTTGGTATTCCTTATAAAAATAGGTGGAATGTCAAAGAACATGCACAAAGGATTTGGAGCAAGAACTGTCAAAGGCCTCAAGGGAGAGGAAGCAAGTTTCGACCTAGGCAGCAAGGAAATCCTCTATGGAAATAGTCATTGCGGCTGGATATTCGGATACATCGTGTAAACGGCCACCACTACATATATGATGGTAGCTACTATCAAAAAGAAACAAATGAAAGGGAGGCCTGAATGGGCCGTGTTAGTGTATGTATGTACTCTACATAAGTCTCTCTACCTCAACATGACTGGCTTTGTAGCAACTAGAACTGGCACTCCCGTGTCCAGTTTACCTTTAAGTATTCAACAAATACATACATCTGCAGCAAAAAGTTTGGTTTTAACTCCAGAAAGTAAGCAAATTACCAACAACCAAGCGGTTTATAGATAATAGTGACCGTTAAACGCGAGGAGTGATCACCAATCCTCTTTCCACTAGTACGGTTTCCATTGGACAGCTGTCAATTCCCATTCCCTTGTCCATTCCCGTTTTCGGGATTCCTGATAGGCGGTTGTCCATTTCCTGGTGGCCCGTTGGCTGGATTTCCATGGCCATTCTCGTTTGCATTCCCATTTGCTGGCTGCTGGTTGTTTGCTTGCGCTGCATTGTCCGGTTGTGCGTTCGCTGGCGGCCCGTTATTAGCAAGCGGTCCGTTGGCGGGTGCATGCGCCGGCTGGACTGGCTGTGCTGGCTGAGGATTAGGAGGTGGGTTGACTGCCTGAGCTGCTTCAGCTTCCTCTACTTCACGTGTTTCCAGCATCATTTTGTTCATCGCTACGTTGTGGTAGAACACAATAACGAGGTGGGTGCCCAATCTATATACGGCGAGGGCGAATACAGGTATTAAGACTAGAATGACAACGATGACATGACTGGGGCGCATGGCTTTCTGCACGAGAATCACCCTGAAGAAGAGTTGGTGGTTCTGGTGTTGAAACAGGACAGCTGGAGATGCTTGATATACCCGCGTCGCAGGCACTTGAATATCGAAATTTTTAGAGGCTCGCATACATACCCAGGCATAAAGGCCATGCGATATGCTGTCGTAAGAGGAGTCAAACAATCCTTGTTCAAGGTGGCGGCGGACGTGGTTCAGTGGCAGATGTCCCAGGGGCTAACGTTAGATGTGAGAAAGGGGCACTTTACCATCGCTTAGCAAGTTAGAAGCAAAAAGTTGGAAAATTAAGAACATACCATTATGTGGATGAAGTCACCCTAATAGCTACTGGATTGGAGTTGAGGAAGAGGTGTTTCATATCAAAATAAACAATTGACAGGGACGCTTCTCCCAGCAACAAAGAGGGAGCTGTCGTGATTTAAAATGGTCTGTGACCAGTGAGAACCAACAACAAAAGGAATTCCTCCTGATGGCTACAAGGAAAAAAACATATAATAATATCTATGAAAGAAATTAGTAACCACAATCAAACAGAAAATTCACACCTTTCTTTGTTGAAAGTCAGGGTGCTACACTTTTTCTCAAAGCGCTCACTCATCACAATCAATAACCGTTCTCAGATGAGATAACCAGCAATGGTGCATCTCAACTTTCCGACCCTGACTCCACAGAATTTCCAGCCCTTGACTGATCCATCCCTTGTCCAAGGACAAAGTCTCAGATGGGGGTGCAAGGAGAAGAATGTTCGCGCCGCGAATGACTCGAATGCCCAAGATAAACACGTCTGGGTTGGAAACCCAGCCTAGCACACCATCTTCACCGGCCTCTCCCATTGCATCGATCAACGCGGAAATGCCCTCAGTAACCCAGGAGTAAAGCTGTAGAGCAAAGTGTGTGTTTCCTGGCCTCAATATTATTCGCGTTAGAACTTTCGCCCATGTCTCAACCTCCCGTACGTCTTCAACGAACAAATTCTGTTTCTCTTCTTGGAATAGAACTGTGCTTTTTGTCTGAAATTTCTCGAGGAGCCTGGGAACAGGAGTGAGACTTGTAGTACTGTCGATACTTGAAACCAAGAGGCTGATTGGCAGTCCTAGGAATCGACCCATTGCCTCTGCACATAGTATTGTAGAATCAACGAAATTTTCGGCAAGGATATCGGCCAACTTAGAACTCGCAGCGAGAGGGAGTAATGCAGTGGTTTTGTTTGTGCTATTAAATTCAAGAGAGAGAAGTATGGACGCTGCTTGAGCTGCAAGATATCTGATGCCCTCATCATCGTCGACTAACATCCCATACAAAACAAGACATGTTTCTAGGAGATAGGGTTTAATCGTAGAGTGGCTGCTGCTTATTCTTAACCCCAAGAAGAAAATTTTCATTGAGACTGCAGCTGCATGGCGGGTTGAGAATTCCTATATGATTGGTGAGCCAACCTGCAACTCAGAAAGGGATAATCGGCAATAACTCACAGTTTCATCAGACATGGCAAATCTTAGGCACTGGTTCCACTTATCCAACCTTGCTTTGAACTCTAAGGCAAACTCAGGGGCATCGGATGATAGCATGCTCAATGCCAAGAAGCATCCCCGCAAGCGTAGTGACGCATTAGCCAAATCACGATTCCATAAACTGACACCATCGCTGTCTTCTGGTATATCTACAGATACAACTAATTGTCGTAAGGAGGCGAACTCATCCGATATCTGAGTATGATGTTCAAACAGCAACATCAAGTCGTCCGCTAGGTTCGAGGTCATGGTAAGCTGTATTTGCTGAGAGCGAGCGCCCTGAATCATGGCAATGTAGAACTCTATTCTCCGTATCTGCGACCTTTTATGGGAGCAAAAAGTGTGCTGTATACGGTCTAGCAACCAACAGGTGGTATCAGAGTCTAGTGCTGAGATAGAATTCATAAACACCAATAGATCTTCTAATGCGAGATTCTGTGCTAGCATGATGCTAATTTTAGAGACAGAAATTGCTTTTAGGAGAAGAAATGAAGATCTGGGAATTGGTGTATCGGCCTGTGAGAGTAGTTCGCTGAGTAAATCGAAAAGGCCGTGGTTTTCCAATAATGTATTGATTTGTGCTAGGACAGTGGCTAGTTTCCGGTCAGTCGGTTAAAATTGTATCTGAAGCCATTGGAAATGAATGATCACACGTACTTTCAAGGCCACAGCGGATAGCAGCCTGAACGACATCATTAAGTATTTCAACCAAGGTAGCCTGCACAAAATGAGACTTGGCCCACGGAAATAGATTTTTGCAAACTTCCCGTACAGTGGAAAAAGCCGTTCCAGTGTTATCTAGAACGAATGAGTGAACATGCCTTTCAAACAGATTGATGCACCTTACCTAACCAGTAACTGCTCGAGGAAACCCACAGCCTTTGCAGAGCATATCTAATACATAATGCCGTTCCGTGGATTTGGTTCTGAGGGATAGATTCATGGGAAACTGCGGAAAGTTCGCAAACACTCGCCAGTATCTCTTCATGCCGGAGAAGGGACGCATATATCCTCGCTGAGTGCTCCCTGATACCCCAAACGGGACTCCGAAACTGTTCGAATACAAGGATTTTTAGGAATTTGTCTTCATCCCCTGAGAAAGATGGTACCTTCTCTCCAATTAGCTCAAGGGCTGGGAAAACTCGTTCTGTTTTGATGGAAAGTTCCCATAATTTCGAACTCGACCCTTTTGACTCATTCACGATAGAATCTTGTAGGAGTTGGGCCAATAGCTCAATTAAGCCGGGATACTTTTGAAAGATGATCCTGCTCCCTAGTTCAGATCCAGAATTTCCACCTAAGCCTACGCTGCATCCTGCCTTGAAACGACACATCCGATTCATTAAAGCCTTGAAGAGCATCAATCCGCAATTGCGAATCGTCCACCTAAACTACATGTTAGCCAGATATAAATCCAAACGCGAGGACTGAACTACATTTTTGATCCCAAGCATTCAGCAGATATCCTTAGGCACGGCATGATATAAGCTTCTGTCAACGTGGCCAATTTGGTATTCGTGAAAATATCTTTCAGGCAATTTAAGGCATGAACCTGTGGCAATTTGATATCTGATCCAATAGCACCACTGGGTGTATCCAGGCTAGCAATTTCCTGAAGATCACGCATGATTTTGTGGAAAATAGGGCCATTGGGCTGAGAAGAAGCTATCCCTGTCACTAGTGCAGGGAGGCCCGCGGATCTTCGGGTCAACTTCGAAGCCTGTGTATCGATAATTGCCAAAACATCCTATTGCGGTTAACACTAGATTCCAAAGAGAGATACGTAAAGAGCAAATACCTTGTACCAGATGTTCAGGAGGCCGGAAACGCTAGAGTCCTTCGTCTGGGCACATTTTTGACAGCAAGCCGTGAAAGTCTGAGAAACCGCTGAAAATGCACCACGATGTCGTAGCTCAGCAAGTTGTGTAAAACTTAGCGTTCCAATTTTGTTGAAATCGGCTTCGACGAGCCCACTACCGGAAGTGTCAGGAGCGTAGCTCGAATTTACTAATATTGCGTAGAGAAGCATACTGTTTATTTTGTGTCAGCACCATCCAAACTGGAAGCCATTTAGAAATTACCTGGATTCCCGCAAAGCACGCCAAGAGCACGATAACAAATCCTTCGGGCCCCTCAGCTCATCTGCTGCGTCCTCATCTTGACCTTCAGGGGAATCTATACAGAGAATGTCCCTAACACCAAGCCAAATATTTTCGCAGATTAAAATGAGTCGATCATGATACAACCTCCAATATGGGCGCCCCGTCTCCGGAGAAGGGAACACCGAATGAAATTCGGGGGTCGACACTATATACCTACTCACGGTAAATCAGAAACACGCTTCATCAATCTCGAATGAGAACTAAGGGATTTCCTACCTCAACGCGGAGATATATCCGTGCACAGAAGTCTCCCGAATTGCGTTTTGAAACGAGCCATCAGTTGAATATAGGTTCCCCTCCAAAGTTGAAAGAAGTCGTTCCACAATAGTCTGCTTTAGCTCATACCAGTTTCCACTGCTGTCTAATGTTGTGTTGGAACTGGCAAGGTCAAATAAAATGTGATAGAGGCGAGCCACTGCATCAGCATGATCAGCTCTACTAGTGCCACGTGCGACGCGCTCCGCTCTTTCCAGAGCCTTAATTAGTTGTAGCCGTGAATGTGAATAGCGCCCATCTGAGATGTATTTTTCTCCGTCATTCTCGAGAGATGTTCGGATATGTGTCCGAGGAAACATATTCAGAAGTGTCGAAGCCGCAGCTCGGACGTCATCAAATGGGTTTATAAGTAAATCACCAAGGAGTCTGAAGAGACTTGGTCGAAATATTTCAATACTGCAGTTCCAGGAGGTTTGATCTTGTCCAAGTCTGGACAAGTGTGCATGGCCAATTCTGTTATCCAGGCCTGTCTGCAATAACAATACCAATGTTTTGAGTGCCGATATGTGCCTCTGATAGGACATCGTTGGCTGAAGTTCTAGTTCGAGAAATCCCACATACCATCGCAAAAATTCGATATGATCGCCAGCGGTATTGGAGTATCCGACCGCATATAAATCATTTGCTGCTGTATGTTGATTTGCAAGTTGCGATCCATCATCAAGGCTCGTCGACTTGAGACACGAAGACAGGCAGCCGCGCAACCTAATGATAAACTTTCGAATCAGGCTGAATATCTCTCCTCGATATTGTGGGTCGCTATCAGTATGCATGTAAGGGAAATTTTTGATCAGGACCTGGAGGGTATCTGAAGAGAATGGTTTCGTAGTTGAGGGGGCTGCTATCAACAAAGAGAGAGCCGATATCCGTACGGCAGCTTCAGGGTGTATCAAATATTCACCAATTCGCCCGCTTTCAATAACATATGATTGGCAAGGAGTCGCGGATACCTCTGAGCCTAAAACTGGTTAATTAAAAATCGCAACGGACAATTAAGAATTTGTAACTCACTGCCTTCTTGCACAAGGCCTAGCTCTTTGGCTGTGTGAAGAGCAGCGAAGAGTACAGTAAGCTCATCTATCGTGATATCATATGAACCGAACTGCAAGTCGTTGCATGGTAGAGTTCGGATAAAACTCTGAAATCCAGATGGCATCTGTTTGAACAACGGATAGAGAAAATGATCCGACACCATCTCTAATGAATCTATATTCTGCAAGGCGATATATTTGAGAGGATCCTGCCAGAGAGGTCTCGAATTACTGGGACTAATGTACAACGAACTATTCTTCATTGACTCGGTCCCTAATCTATGGCAGAGGAGAGTAAATAGTGTTCCAGCAGGAAGGGCTAAATCTCGGTTATTAGAATAAAGGAGAAGAGAAATGCTAAAAATTTTTGCAGTGTAGAACACCAATTCATTTTCTCCAGCCCTTGAACTGTTTTCTCTATTAATAAAACAGCTTATCGGAATACCGAGCTTGATGCAATGTCCTTCTAATCTTGATGCCCAGACCATGGAATTCTCTAGCATCCATATTTTCATAGATTGGATTAATTCAAGCACGGGGAACGCATCTTTTCGGATAAGCCACTCCAAGGAGACTAGGCAAGCCTTGAGCCTTGGCCGGGGTTCACATAGGATGATGTTGGGGACTACCAACTGAACTATGTTAGAACGCACTGACTGGATGATAGAGTCGTCGCGGTGCCTTGAAGCAATTCTAATTAGCGACGTTAGGACCAGCCTCATTGGCTTCGGTTTGCGCTCATAACGGTCAAGAAAGAACTCAAAGGTACAGGTCCAGGGAGGCTTAGATTCGGACAAAGTAAACTCGCGGATCTGAGCATTTATAGAGAGAGTTGTCGCATCAAGAAACGCGCTAATTGCATTACAAATAGCCACCATATGAGATGATGATAGATCGTTGGAAGAAAATGTTCTGAAAAGACATTTCCAGATGGGGATGATCGATCTAAGGGCCCAGTTAATCTGGCTGATCTTCTAGTTAGACCCAGCCTAGGAAATCGGAAGTAAGCTTACAACAGGGAATCGGCATGCTGGATGAAACTCTTTAACGGGCCTCTGGTGGCCTCGTTTAGCACACGTTCCGGGATAACGTCCAAGTCTGGAGAGGTCAGACATTGAAGTGGATGGGGTATCTTCTGTTGTTCTTGGGTCACAGGCTTCCCAGCGTCCATTATTCAAAACGGACACTCCGTACTAGCGTATGGAAGCCAAAAAGCTATGCCCAAAAGTCATAACAGGATTGTGCATCTAGCAAATTACCGGTCCCCGCACCTCACATTTTTATATTCGTCCTCAGCTCGTGCAAACTGCTGTTGATGACTAACCGGGCCCTAGATGATTTGTAAGCTGCCGCTCACCTGCAAATTAGTTAACTAGTTAGTTAACTAGTTAACGTAATCGATAAGCGAGCGAGCCACATAAGCAAGCGAGCCACTTCCCACCTGCCATACAACAAGAATGCTTTTCAACGAAAATGTCAACCACTCAAAGAAATAAAGTCTCTGCTCAAGAAGGAAGGCTTCTTTTAGCCATTCAAGCACTTAAAAATGATCAAATTTCAAGCATACGAGCTGCAGCAAAGCTGTATGATGTCCCTCGCTCAACCCTCACTCACCGTGTCTCTGGTCGTACAGCACGCGTGGACATTCCCCCAAAGAACCGAAAACTTAGCCTTACAGAAGAAGAATCACTTGTTCAATGGATTCTAGCCATGGATGAGCGAGGTCAGCCACCCCGGGTTGCAGCTGTACGAGAAATGGCCAATCTCCTTCTTGCCAGTCGAGGAATCAACCCCTCACCCACAGTGGGTGAATGCTGGGTACGAAACTTTGTCAATCGCTATGAAGAGCTGAAATCCAAGTTCTCCCGCAAGTACGACCATCAACGTGCACTATGTGAGGATCCTGAGGTTATCCGTGGGTGGTTTAAGCTTGTACAAAACACCATTGCAAAGTATGGGATTCTGGAAGAGGATATCTACAACTTTGATGAGACAGGCTTTCAGATGGGGGTTATTGGGACTGTCAGAGTGGTGACTGGATCTGAAAGAGCTAGGAATCCCAAGCTTGTACAGCCTGGAGATCGGGAATGGGTGACTGTTATTGCTGGGGTCAATGCAATGGGCTGGGCTCTCCGTACAATGATTATCCTCAAGGGAAAGATGCATCAGTCCTCTTGGTATGAGACTGAAGGGCTGCCGCATGACTGGGTGATTGGAGTCAGTGAGAATGGCTGGACCACTGACCAGCTGGGCTTGTACTGGCTGAAAGAGGTGTTCAACAAGGAGACTCTACCCCGTACAAAGGGCAGATACCGACTGCTGATTCTAGACTGGCACCGAAGCCATGCCTCAGCTGAATTTGATCAATTCTGCTCTGAGAATCAGATCATTGCTCTCTACATGCCACCACATTCCTCTCATCTTCTTCAGCCACTGGATGTTGGGTGCTTCTCCCCCTTGAAGACTGCATATGGACGACAGGTGGAGAATCAGATGCGGCTTGGGATCAATCATATTGACAAGGAGGAGTTTCTGGCCCTATATCCTGCAGCTCAGATGCAGGCTCTGACTGAGAACAACATCAAGAGCAGTTTCAGGGCAGCTGGGCTGGTTCCATACAATCCTGAGCAGGTTCTCTCGCGCCTTAATACCACAATGCATACCCCCACCCCACCTGGGACCTCTTATAGCTCTCAGGCCTCCTGGGCCACTGCTACACCACATAATATACACCAGCTAGAGCAGCAGACTAAGAAAGTTAAAGGATATATTAAGCACCGTACGCAGAGCCCACCCAGCCCAACTGATCGTGCCCTAAATCAGCTGGTCAAGGGATGTCAAATGGCAATGCATAGTGCTGCTATTCTAGCAGCTGAAAATAGGGAGTTAAGGGCTACAAATGCTAAACAAAAGAGAAAGCGAGAAAGAGGCCGTACATATGTAGCCCAAGAGGGAGCTTTGGGGGTGGAAGAAGGCTTGGATCGCGTACGAAGCATCAATGAATGGGAAAGAGGGGTGGTTGAGGCTGCTGAGTCCCAACCACGAAGACGTGCAGCACCACAGTGTAGTGTATGTGGGATTATTGGGCATACTGCCCGTACATGCTCTAAGCGTACAGGAAATAATTGATAATATCAGTTTGTTAATTTTGGGTTGTATTCAGGACTTGAAGAGCATTCTTGTTGTATGGCAGGTGGGAAGTGGCTCGCTTGCTTATGTGGCTCGCTCGCTTATCGATTACGTTAGGTAGTTATGTAGGAGGATAATGTTGGCCCTAGGCTGCCTATCACGGACTAGCGCTCAGCTGCCGACATGCTAATACAACCACTTAGACGTCCCACAGATAACGTTCGTTGTCATTACTAACTAACTACGCGAGAGCAACACAATATGTATTAGGCCACTAGGGCAAAAGAGCTCAATCACCACCAGCGCCGTGGTGGTATAGAGGGTACGAATCACCCAATCCAATCCCCCCAACAATATGTTGGGGGGCACGTGATAGGGTAGCCGTAGTACCCACTAACAAATTAGTTAGTCAACTAACTTAACCAAGTTAAGTTAGGGCATACGACGGACTTAGTGTTTTTCCGATGGCTGTGGAAAAATTATCGGTGCAATCGAGCCTCAAGATCTGATTTTACTCTCCATCTTTTTTTTTGCGACTATATCCCCCTGTGTAAATACGACCTTTGCGGAGAACGACGGCATAGCCAGGAGCGCGGTTGGCGCTAGAAACCCTCCTCCTTTCCATTCCCCACATCTCCTCACTGGTTTTGGTGCAATATAATCGTAATTTTTCGTCATGTCTATCTGGGATACTCTCTCAGGACGCAAGACCTCAACCCCCTCTAGCCCCCCCAGTCCCCCTGCTTCTACTTTCGATCCTACCTCCGCCCAAGATGCTTCCTCATTCCTCTCTGGCGCCGCAATGCCAGACCCCTCATTATTACATCCTCTTGCCGGACTGAACAAAGACACGTTAGATTACCTTTCACTCGAAGATTCCGCCCTCGATGACTTACCCGGCTCTCGCTCCGCACTCCCTTCAAGGGGTTGGTCAGACGATCTCAGTTATGGAACGGGAATTACATATCTAACGGCATTGTCTATTGGTGGTACATGGGGTCTGATTGAAGGACTCCGGAAAACTCCTGTTACTGCGCCTCCAAAGCTTCGACTGAACGGCGTCCTCAACTCGATTACCCGACGGGGCCCGTTCCTGGGTAACTCTGCGGGTGTGATTGCGGTAGTATATAATGGCATTAATTCGACTATGGGGCATATTAGAGGGAAGCATGATGCGGCAAATAGTATATTGGCGGGCGCTTTGAGTGGCATGTTGTTCAAGAGTACAAGAGGCCTGCGTCCGATGATGATATCTGGTGGGATTGTCGCTAGTGTTGCTGGTGCTTGGGCCGTACGTGTTTTGACTTTGACCTCCAATCCTAATAATCAACTGTTGCTAAATGTTGCTGTTGTTCTAGGTTACGAGACGGGCGTTCTTCTCATAATGTCGGTGTGATTCTCGATTTGGGTTCAAGAAAATCATATTCAGTTTGAGGTCGGCGTTTTACCCTGTCTTTCAGCAACGTCATTTTGAGATTTCCCAAATGAGAAAAGAAATTTCGCTCCTATCTTTCAAGCTTTTTGCTTCCATCTTTCTATTGCGATGTATTAAATATCTAAGCAGCTTTTCCGACTCTCTCTCTTTCCACTCTGGCGTGCATGTGGAGCATCTTCTTTGCTATTTTCTCCATCATCAGACAATTGCACGATACGGGTTTTCTTCTGTTGTACATATAGAGGACTTTATTTCGATTGTCTTTTCTTTCTGTTTTCATTATTTTGTTATTTTCTCCAGTGATGCCACATAATTTTCTCTTGATTGATCCCTTAATTTTATTATTCTTCTATTTCATGGAAACTATATACTTGTGGAACCTTCTTCCCGTTGAGTTCCTATCGCTGAGTTTCCATGTACATGTACATCTCCTATGTGTCATTGCAAACATTCACAAAAATGAAAAACGAAAGCGAAGAGGAAACATGAGGACCGCCATTCGGCGCTAACAGCTAAACTCATCACCAAAGGCCCTCTGGTGATCGCGGAAGGATTATACCTACAACATCCATACTGCTGCAATACTAGAAACCCGAAAGTGCCAGCTGAATCCAAGTTTTTCAGAATCCTACCAGCAGGCTATACACCTTTCACACCGCCGTGTTCTCGACAGTGTTGTTATCAGACCAACCACTTGGTTGCTGGGCAGAAGGAACAGTGCGGACCCGGAGTCTTCGTCCAACCAACTCTTATACGCGTTTCCCGCGTAAAATATACAACATCCATGTAGCTATCACGGAAGCAACTATTCATATGCTCTTCTCTCAATTTTCATCAGATTACATGCACTTTTCCCTTAAGCGTGTGTCACAAGGCTAACCGTTTGGCATCCTCAAACATATTGTGTGAAGCGTGGATATACTTCGAGCCTGAAAGTGAAAACAGAACCCTATATCATCCAGATACCCAAGGGAAAAATGGAGCCTTCTATCCTAGATGTGGGGAGGAGGGTCGCTACTGTTAGCGACATGATCCAATGGCTTTGGCATGATGGATTCTACCGTGGTGAAGTCGGCTGGTCGGCAGAATGGGATCCAGGTGCAATATTCGGAACCCCTAATTCTACCTCAGAACCATATGTCTTTGGCGTTTCCACATTGTGTGACGCGAAAGCTGGCCGACCGCTACATCTTGAACCAAATGTCGATGAAATTTCTGACGTAGCTGTGGAGGGAGCTGCGAATGCAGGGTTTCCAGAAACACTCTTTGGAGACGCCCATGCGAAGTACGTTAAAACGATGATCAGACAACATAAAAAGTTGCTTCCGGATGCTCTTCAGGAAATCGACCAACGACTGCTGAAGGCGGGGGTATCGGCGGAAGAAGTGACGTCTCTCACTATTGGGAGGGCAACAGATGCATATAAGAAGCTAGCACGGCTGGATCAGGTAACAGGAAAATGTTCTCCATCCTCTCGACTACAATTCCGTGTCATATATGATATTTTACCTGGTGAATGGAGGGAGATGGATGTTTACCTTCCTCGGACGTGTCGGCTAGGGGACTTTGAGGACACCATGCTCCGTCATCGACTTGTGTTGGACCTGAGGCATCCCACATCACCTTCGTATGAAAATTTACCCGAAAACCTGGGAAACCCTTCGGAGGGATCACAGTCTGGTGTCGAATTGCGAATCCTTACCAAGAAGCCAGGCTTGGGCAAGAAAGTTTGGGCGTACAAGATAGCCGAGGGGGATCAGAGTGATACAGAAAGGAGGAACTTTAAAGGATGGAAAGCACTGTGCGATGAGCAGGACTTCACGGACCTCATGCAAGCTTTGTTGAAAGACGGATCGAAAGAAGCTAAAATGGCAATTGTTTGTCACGTACGAAGAGATACTAGTAACATTCCCGTCCACCCAAAGCAAAGGATAAACTGACCAGCTATTTGATAGGAAATCACCCTTGAGACGGCGAAGCGGATGATGGAAAGACAGAGCGAGACAGAAGTATATAAAAAGTCGACATTCTACACATGGGATGGAGAATTGGATAACTCCAGTGACATGGCAGAGGCCAACAGTAACATGGCAGTTGACGGATGCATGCCAATCCCTGATGACTTTGACTGGAGCCAACTAATAGACGAGGAGGTTGCACAATGGGAGGAAGATTCTCCAAACTAGGGGTATAATTGTGTGTATTACTTTGACAGCGTAAAATATTCCAAGTAGAAGCTAATCCCTCTTCCCCCGTGAAACCTCTGATGTTCTTGATGGCTTCAAAAATCCCGAGGGTATCTTTAACTTACGCTGACGGGGGGTATGAGGTCGTGGGGTCCCATGAGGGGAATCCCATTGAATTTCTCAGTTTCGAATCCAACCTTTTCAAGATTGCCAAGTATAAAGCGATATTATATCGAAGCTCATATTCAAAGAAACGATCCTGTCATTCTGTTAATGGCTCACCATCACCTGGGTCTTTTGGTCGCGGAGGGAGATCGTCATCGATACTAAGATTGATATAATCCTCCAGCTGAAGTCTAACTATATGCCTCGTTCTCGATCCCACGTATCTACGTATCCCAACCCTCCGAAGATTTCAGGATAATAGGGGTTAGCCATTGGTGCTAGGCGTTCTAGGGGTACTTTATGAGAGAACAAAAATAAGAGAAAACAAGAGGTAGTTGACTAGTAGCCATCCTATCTGAGCGGTTATAAGATATTGAAAATAAGAGGTGTTCGGTGAAAATGTAAAGATCGTTTTTAAGATCGGATTAGTAGCTGAGAATTTACACCAACCTTAATCCGGATACTGTCACTAGCTCTAAAAAGGAAACTGAGATTTTTTTTTTTTTTTCTCGATTTTGATGGTTGAACACGGCATGAAAGAGGTCTGACCGGTTTATGTGCGAGTACTAATCACATCAACATACACTCAGATACTAGTAATGTTGGACGTCTGGCCGCAACAAATAAAATCAAGCAAATTCTGGGCATGGTAAGATATAAGCTCTGGACTAGCAGGTTATCTAATGGCGAATTCTCATTAAGTTATCACTTTGGGCACAAAAGCTTGATCGCCACCAGCGCCATGCTACCACAAACATTTATATCGTAGATTTTTAACTACCTTTTTGCTATAAAGTCTCGTTTATTAAAGGAGTGGCAATTCGGTAATAGAGCTTTGTGGAATCGCCTGCAGTTAACATACGCTGTACAGGACATTTATCAGCCAAGTTCTGCCTCCTCACACCGCTTTTGTCCCGCTCAAAACTCCAATGGTCTCCGCCCCGCCACCAGCTCCCGCTCTTCCCGCTTTCCGCCTCCCGGTTCCCGCTGCGCCTCCATAGTATGTATTCATTGCCGTCACTGCCCTATGGCTTTATACATGTGATAACCCCTTGTGTTGTCCGGGGTTAAAGACAACATAATTTCTCCACGTTGACACTATTACAAGCTCCGCGAGCGAGTCAACTTCGTGCGCCGCCTACCTGTGGGCCATGCACCGTCTTCCGTTACAGAAGCCCGCAGTAGGGCCATCCCCTCCTCAAAACGATCTCAACGCCGGTGCCCAGTTCATCGTCACTCCAGATTCCGATCCTCACCAGCCGCCATCCTTCCACTCCGCAGCCCAAGGCCACCTTGCTCTGCGATCAGAGAACGTAGATGCAAATCTTTCTAGGGACAGCTATTCTGACGGCGGAAATAGCTACGTGCTTTCGAAACCTGCTCCAAATAATAAATCACTTCCGTCTCAAGCAACACAGTCAATCTCAATACCACGAACACCTTCGCTTCAAATATACACCGATCTGCCATCGATCCATATGACTGCACCACTCTCAAATGGCCCCTGCGAGGCCGACACACCCATCCGCGCCAGCTCATCGTCTAGTAGCCTCCCCCACCGCACGCCAAGTATTCGGACTGCGCTCGCGGCGGCTCACTCATGTGCTGGATCGATATCCCCGAACTCGGCTTTCTCGTCGCCACAGCTGGCGGCCCTGGTCGATATTACCCCTCTGCCTTCTCCCACCTTTCTGAGGTCCTCGTCCTGGAAATCTGCAACTAGCAAATCGCCGTCCCGGACGCCCTCTCCCTCGCCAATAAGTGGGTCTACGTTTAGCATCTGTAGAATAGGATTATCGGAACGACCCAGGTCGTCATCCGACCGACAGCAGGCTCAACCGAACAGTGAATTTCAGCTACTTGAACTGGAAGAAGCCCCTGAGGCTATACGACAAAATATGCACACTCGAAATCGGAGCCTAAGTGACTATAAGCCTGATACACTTCATGTTCCTCCGTCTCACAAGGCTGCTCCGTCCAGAGCTCTGCTCCATAACCACACGACAGCACTTGCTCAAGATATGGCGACCCGCAACAATATGCATCGTGAGGATTATTTAGCTGTCCAACGTGGGATATCGTCCCCTTCCCCTACACGTCTTCCAACTCCTCCACGAATTGCGCCAAATGGCCAAGGTAGCAGTGATACAGATCATATACCAATACTGGTTTCACCCGTGCCTCAAACCCCAACGTACGATGTTATATCGATTAGAACACAACAACCCCGTAGGTACCGGATGCTCCGCAAACTAGGTCAAGGAACATTTAGCAAGGTTGTTCTAGCTATGAGAGACGATCTTGGCGGAAATATTAGCTCTACCTCGGGTGGCAGCAAGTTACTGTCCTCTCGGCTAGTTGCTATAAAGGTGGTGGAGTACGGCCCGGCCGGAGGAGCAAACAAAGAAAGAGTTGAAACTTCCTTAAGTCGAGAAGTCGAGATTCTCAAAACCCTGAATCATCCCTCCCTTGTCCATTTGAAAGCATTTGGCGGCGATAACAAACGAGCTTTGTTAGTTTTAGACTACTGCCCTGGTGGTGACTTATTCGAGTTCGCAAGTCGGGCAGTAAACCCATTATCCCAACATATCATCCGCAGAATATTTGCGGAGTTGGTAGCCGCCGTGCAATACTTACATGCACATTTCATTGTGCATCGGGATATTAAACTTGAAAGTACAGCAGCCCGCTGGATTTTCTCTCAAAACTACACCGTCTTTCTTTCTCCCCTGTTTCAATTTCTCAGCTCGTGCTAACTCTCCCGTAATAGATGTGCTCATAAACATCCCTGCGTCCGTGATACAAGATGTGTCTGACTGGCGAACGTATCCCCGCGCCCTCGTCACTCTTAGTGATCTCGGGCTATCAAAACGTATCCCTGAACCCCCAACAAGCCCTTTGCTGCATACAAGATGTGGTAGTGAAGACTACGCAGCTCCGGAGATCCTCATGGGACAACCATACGATGGTCGGTCGACCGATGCTTGGGCAATGGGAGTCCTTCTGTACGCGATTATGGAAAATCGACTTCCTTTTGATCCCTTGCCGGGAGCCAGAGGCGACCCTGCCAAGCTTCGCGCGCGAACCCCACATCGGATAGCTCGCTGCGAGTGGTCCTGGTACCGGTTTTCCAATGGAGAGGGCGACTGGGACCCAGTTAAGGGAGAGCAGTGGGAAGGTGCCAGAGCATGCGTTGAAGGTCTACTTCGAAGAAGCACCAAACGGATGGGCCTATATGAGATCGCACAAATGCCGTGGGTACACGAAGCTGTCGATGATCGAGAAGGTCTGAAAAAGGGGGATATTGAAGTCCCTTAGCCAGCTAGGTATTTTTATATATCATTACTACACGTCTCCTTTCGCTAACTTACGTCTTCCTCCTGTAACTTTTGTTCTTCCATCTTCTTTCCCGTTCACCCCCAGTGTCTTCTCATCATTTTCTCGATTCCTTTTTTCATCCTCTTTTCTTCTCTAGTCCTCCTCTTCGATTGTTGTCATGGTGATGTTGAATGCTACATATGATTCCAGCCACCAACTTCGATCCTTTCGGCTTGACCTTGCTGTTCCCCCAGCGATTCAGGGGGCTACACAATAAAGGAAAAACGCTTTTTTTCCTGCGACGGCATTCCCCTTCCACAGCCTTACCCTCTTATGATTTTGTTTTGCATGAGAATGAATGGTGGTAATTTTCCTGTCTCCCTTTACCTTCTCTTTGCACTCTGTTTTTAAAATCTACATTTTTTGAATTTGCACACCTCTTCGTTTCACAACTCTATATATAATAGAAGGATTACGCATAATGTACATATACATACCTATATACATAAAGTCCAATAGAATAACCAGATATAAGGATGCAAGAAAGCAATTGAGTAATTGCGGTCCGTACTAGTACCCGTCATGAAGGCTCCCAAGGAATGCCGAGCAAAATCCGAGAAAGGCCTAGAAAACGGTTAGTTCGCAGCGTGCGGTCTTAGGTATTTGAGAGCAAAGTGCCTTGCCTCTCTTCGATATACTCGATCAACAAATACCCTGCCGCAGTCAATCTATAACATCATGATTCTGCAGGTAGCTTGAGGCCTAATAACCCCCAGGCTTAAAAAGGAATATGAAAACTAAAAATGCCGTAGAACCATAAATGTCATAAGGGTAGTGACATTATGAGAAAAAGTGTGGTCTTCCTCACGTTTAAAAGCATTTCAGGAATCAAAAATCCCCCCAGGAACTATGATAAAAATGTTCAAGAATTGACGGCATCCTTATAAACAGTGTGATATTCCACAAGCTTGACCTTTGCCCCAAGGCAAAATGTATTTTTAAGGAATTCTAATTGATGCACTATGAGCTAGTAGCTTTCAATTTTGCTGAAAACAAGTGATAGTAGAAGTCTTTGCTCTTATTGTCATTATTCCGTATCGAGAAGTGTATCTCAAAAGGGGATCCCACCAATCCTCTCACGTCCATTTCTCCCCTACCTCTGGCTGCTTCGTTGGCTCAATCAAGAGCCAAGGAAAGATGATCAACCAGCTGAATTTTGAAGTTTGAGGACAGATAATTTCTGAATGGGGCGAGGCTGGTAGAGTTAGGAGGCAAATATTAGTGAATATGAAGCCTGGATATGGTTGTTGCTCAACGCGAATGAGATAGCCCGTGTAATCCTCCAATTTACTCAGGAAGACTCTTGGAGAACAGCATAAGGGATGTAGAGTTGAGATCATTACTAGTAGTTTACTGCCCCTTTATACATAAACATGGATTTCAGCAACCGTCTTTCGAACTGCCCATCTCGAGGAGAGGAAGGTTTGCTGATGGTTTAAGCTGTCCCGTTTAGGCTAGTTAACTTAGCGTGTTGAATCAGCTCCATCACTACGGCAGCCTATAGTGACAAATGTGTCAAATGGGTTTTTTTGATGTTTTCCACTGTAATTACCTAATTCCACTTACATAACGTAATCAATAACCTTCCCGATCAAATACCCTTCCCGATCACTTCTTCACTCTTTTTCATGTTTATAACTAAATAGAACAACAATCACATAAGAAAAATAGATTAATCATATTAAGAATCATTTACAAATCAGCTTTCACACGTACGAGCAGTATGTCCAATAGTACCACATATACTGCACCGTGGTGCTGCTCGTTTTCGTGGTTGAGAGTTAGAAACCTCAACCTTCTCATTTTCCTGTTCATTGACACTTCGTACGCGATCTATTCCTTCTTCAACTCTTAAAACCCCTTCCTGAGCTATATATGTACGACCTTTCCCTCGCTTTCTCTTTTGCTTCTCATTTGCAGCTCTTAGTTCCTTGTTTTCCTTTGCTAAAATAGCAGCACTACACATAGCCATTTGACACCCCTTGATCAGCTGATTCATAGCTCGATTGGTTGGACTGGATGAACCCTGTGTACGATGTTGCATGTATCCTTTAATCTTCTTGGCCTGGAGATCCACTTGTCGTACATTGTGTGGTGTGGCTGTGGCCCAGGAGGCTTGAGAACTATGAGAAGTTCCTGGGGGGGTGGGTGTATGCATCTGGGTATTAAGGCGTGAGAGAACCTGCTCTGGATCGTACGGAACTAACCCTGTAGCTTTAAAACCACTTTTGATGTTGTTCTCATTCAGGGCTTCCATATGAGCTGCTGGATAGAGAGTCAAAAACTCTTCCTTATCAATGTGATTGATGCCAAGCTGCATTTGCTTCTCCACCTGTCGTCTGTATGCCTTCTTTAGAGGAGAGAAACAGCTAACATCCAAGGGCTGAAGAAGATGAGATGAATGAGATGGCATGTAGAGAGCAATGATGTCATTCTCAGAGCAGAATTGATCAAACTCTGCTGAAGCATGACTTCCATGTCCATCAAGGATCAAGAGTCGATATTTGCCCTTCGTACGAGATCGAGTATCCTTGTCAAATATCTCCTTAAGCCAGATCAACCCCAGCTTATCATTTGTCCATCCATTCTCACTGACTCCAATCACCCAGTCATGTGGCAGCTTCTCAGTCTCATACCAATGGGATTGGTGCATCTTTCCCTTTAGAATCATCATCGTACGTAAAGCCCAACCAGTTGCATTAACTCCTGCAATAACAGTGGCCCATTCCCGATCTCCAGGCTGTATAAGATTCGGACGATCAACTCTCTCAGATCCAGTAATTACTCTGGCTGTCCCAATAACTCCCATCTGAAATCCAGTCTCATCAAAGTTGTATGTATCTTCCTGTGCAATCCCATACTTTGCAATGGTGTTTCGTACGAGATTAAACCATCCACGAATAATCTCAGGATTCTCACATAGAGCTCGCTGGTGATCATACTTTCGAGAGAATGTTGATTTTAACTCCTCATGACGATTAACAAAGTTTCGTACCCAGCATTCACCCACTGTTGGAGGGGGTTTGGATTCAGACTTGATTTCTCGTTCAGAAAGAAGCAAATTGGCCATATTTCGTACGGTTGTGATGCGGGGTGACTGGCCTCGCTCAGTCATGGATAGAATCCACTGAATAAGAGATGCTTCCTCTGTAAGACTGAGTTTTCGGTTTTTTAACTGAGAATCTTTTCGTGTTGTGCGGCCGTGTAATCGATCATATAAACTTGAATAAGGAACTTCGTACGCGCGTGCAGCAGCTCGAATACCTGAGATTTGACCTTTATCTAGAGCCTTAATAGCTAATAGAATCCTGCCTTCTTGATAGAAGTTTCTTCTGTCACTTGTTGTTGACATTTTGATGAATAAATTGTATGATGTGTCTTAAAGTGAAGAAGTGATCGGGAAGGGTATTTGATCGGGAAGGTTATTGATTACGTTAGTTACACTCATAGAAATTTATACTAGAAAGCAATACACCTTGGATTCTCTAAGTACTGTACATTTTAAAACAGTGAATATCATCATGAGATATCATCGCTAGATATCATCGCTAGATATCATCGCTAGATATCATCGTGAGATATCATCATTAGATACAATTGATAGATATCATTGTCAATATATATATACTGTGGTTTCCACACTATACTGGGGCTGCTGGTTGCAGTGTATAGATGATGGGTTGTGGCCACACCTGCTATGGGCCGGGCCACACCACCCACATCCACTAGATATATATATAATATATATCTTATTAATATATATCATTACTAGATATCATCATGAATACCATCACTAAGTATAATAAGCTAGTACTATGATAACTAAATTATTCATAGCAAAAAGTCAACATAATCATTTGTTGAATGATTGTGCTTATGATGATATGTATATATATTTATATATATCTATGGATCTGTTGTGGTCCGGCCCACACGCTATAATAGTACCACCCAACCCATCATCTATACACTGCAACTATTTAG
>NW_001813980.1:2737615-2869382 GCF_000149585.1 Histoplasma mississippiense | reverse complement strand
GAAAGGTGTAAAGCCTTGCTTGATTGAAGATTGCTAGCTAAGTGGGAAGTTATATGGTGGAAAGGATTAATAAGCCCAAGACCTGCAGGTCTCACATAACTATATATGTATTAATGATGATATCTATCACTTGTATCTAATGATGATATCGCGATGATATCTAGTGATAATATCTCACGATGATATCTCGCGATGATATTTAGTGATGATATCTAGTGATGTGGTTCCCTACTATGCTGCGGCTGGCGGTCGCAGTGTATCAGTGGCGGGTTCAGTGGTCTCGCCCGCTGTGGGCCGGGCCACACCACCACACCCATGGGTATATATCACTATGAGCACAACCATTTAACAAATGATTATGTTGGCTTCTCACTATGGATAATCTACATTGTAGTGCTATCTCATCACAGTGATGATATATATTGAAGATGATATCTAGCAATGCACTTCCTAATAATCAACAAGCTCTATTCAATTACAAATAGAATGAATATGATTGGTGTGTGTACATTGTAAAATAGGCTGCTGTAATCACCCTGGCCTCAGACACTATACCTACCTGCCACATCTACATGGCTCTTTCAAGATCATCTCAACTTTGTCTCCTTTTTTTCCCTTGAGATCAAAGCCCATTTCATCATCTGGCATTTATACCAACTCATTGCCAGGCAGGTTCTGTGAGAGGGCTTAAACAGCTCCACCAAAACAGACGCCCCTTGCTGGCTCTCTGTCCCTAGGTTAATTCACAGCATCTGACGGCAATACGCTCTCCTGGACTTTAACTCGCCTCACATCCTTTTTCTTTGATCAAGGTGTGGTTCCCACGCTATGCTGCAACCGGCTGGTGGTCGCAGTGTATAGATGGTGGGATGGGTGCCGCTGGGGGCCGAGCCACACCACCACACCGACCTGTATATATATCACTATGAGCGCAACCACTTAACAAATGGTTACGTTGGCTTTTTGCTATGGATAGCCTAATTGTCTATCTTATCACAAAGGAGCGCGTTCTTGCGCATATTTACATAGGCCCGTTAACTCATCGTCTCGGGACGCACAACAGTTTGCATTATTATTTTCCCTCTCAACTCTTCCAAATTTCTCAACCCTGAGGCATAGCCCCAATTCTAATGGCAGAACGCCTCATTCCATGGGGTGATGATCCCTGGGAGGAAGCTTATGCGAGTCCTGAATCACCAGGATCAGCCACATCATGTTGATCTGCGGGGAAAAGGTCTCGAAGAAATCAAGGGTCTTCAGAAGACTCCGATGATTCTATCACCGTACGAGTCCAAAGTTTTCGCGCTGGCGTTCCCTCACTCGTTCAGTTAGGAACAAAGTGGGAGCCAGTACCGCTCTCCTCCCCACTAAGGCAAGAATGGGATACGATTTTGAAGCCGCGAGTACTGGAACTTCTTGAAGAGTATCAGATCAACCTGCAAGGCTCCCATTTCATCTATTATCTAACCGAAAATTCTACGGAAATGACATGACAGCCAAATATCACAACGCTCATAAGAGCAAACGCAAAGGAGTCCGAACAGGAATGGATCCATGTCGTGGAAGCTCTCAGGAAATACTACCTCAGTGCTAATAGGCCAGAGATAAATATTGAGTTACGTGATGAGAGAGCTGTTGAAAGAACGGAGTGTTACCCTGTTGAATCATCCGAAGCTGTCGTTCCAATCTGGAATAATAACGTTAAACGTCAGATAATTCTAAAGTTACGAGGGAGGGACTGGCTAACCCTGCCATTATTTCGGCGAGGTAAACCGTCTGGTCCCAAACCGCTAGTAGTCGTCTTGACAGTGTCGAAAGCTTCTACGCAAGACTGGGTCAGTATTCGTGAAGAGCTTGTGCAGATATTGGATATTTATCACCTCAAATATATTGGTGTTGAGATACTTCGAGGGGAAAAGGTATTCGGGACCGCCAATAACTATGATAGAATGCTCCTCACTGATGACGCGTTCACAAAGGGGATGTCAGTGGGCCGCAGTATCGGACCAAGGGGCTCGCAAAATCACGCGTCCACATTTGGGGGCTTTATCAGACTCCAAAATCTAAAGGGGAATTGGCATACTTTTGGTCTTACGTGTTTCCATTCGGTCGCTCCGGACGGCTGTGGCCAACTGGCCTTGAAGACTTGGCAGCGCGAGGGAATCACCGTTGGTGATAAGACTAATGACTTAGAGATAGATTCACCGAGCCTGGGGGATGCTGAAGAGACGGCAAGAGAATGGAGAAACAGCATTGACGCCAGACGAGATAGTACGTTTCAAGAGATTGAACGGCGACTAAATGACCAAAACGACCTTGTCACTCCTAGAGAAAAGGCGGAATACATGGTGAAGAAACGGTATATTGATATTGGACTTCAAATATTTAAAAAAAATCGGAACTCATTTTGGCCAAGATGATGCGCGCCTTGGGAAGGTATATGCCGCGTCTGGCTATCGACAGAGCAATTCCAGGGCTGTTGACTGGGCGTTAATTGAGGTCGATGAGTCAAGGATTACTAGCAATAAGGTGAGCCCCCTCCCTCCACTCTTCTAATACTGCTACTATTTTCCGCTCTTATGGTGATAAATCGAATGGTAGGTTCCATAAATGAGGATGTTGAATATCTAATGGTTAACACGGATAAAATATATAGTTCCCCAAAGCAGGTGGCGATCTTCCCCCGAAGTATGTTATATCCTTCCTCGCAATGGGCGAAAATGTGCCAGGAGTTGCCTCGATTGATCCGGACATGGAAGTTTTTAAAAATTGGACGCTCGACTGGGTTTACTGCTGGAAGACTTGCGGGGGATTGATAGCTCAACCTTGCATTCTCGGGTACAGGACGAAATGGGGGCTTGGGCGGAAGAAGTTGAATCAAAGGCTTATACTATCTTTACCAACAAAAAGTTCAATTCTGAGTTTGGAACACGGGAGATTGTGGTTCATTTGTGCTGGATTCGCATGGAACTTTGCTGGGTTGTACTTTGGCGGTACCACGGATTTGCGCGGGGTGGGATTTTTCACAAGCGCAGATGATCTGATCACGGACATCAAGAGGGTTACTGAAGCGAAAGATGTTCGGTTTGATGTCTAGAGGTGACCTACAGTGCCAGGCCATAAATATTGTTGTGGCAGAAATGTAGTGGGGTGTGCCGATCCTTGTGGCAGAAGGACAGTAACCTAGTAAGCAAGCACGTTCCCACATAGGTACCACCCAGCACCTTCATATAGTTAGAATTTTATATATTCTAACAATATAGATAATATGAATATATTTAGTAAAATCTTCTTACAACTTTTTCCTTTTCCATGGTTTTCCTTTTTCATTTCTTCATTCCTCTATATGCTTTCAAAATTAGGTATATTGTATTCCTCTAACATCTCATCAATACCCTTGTTTGTCAACCAGTATGGAGGTTTGACCTTCTCGATTAGAGGGAATCATGTCCACTCCAGGTCCACAAGACATTGCCGGCAAAATATTGGAAAATATAGTCCTCATAGATGCCCTAAAGATGCCATTTGAGATCTATGTTATTTACGAGCTGCCGGCTGACCTTTATCCCAATGTCACGATTGGCCAGTCCACCACGCCAAGACCCTCAGACAACGCCTTGAGTCTCAATTCCACGCCGGCTTGAGCTTAAATCCGTCACCTTCTTCACTCTTTTCCGCATCACTGCCACGACGTCTGCATACTCGTCATTCAATCCACATATCGTACGCAGAGGCCGCTGAGTCCTGAGATCGATTGACCTGAACGTTACCAAGTTGTGGTGCGCCAATTGGCCGGCAATCTGGCTAAAACTTGACTGACGCTAGGTTCGACCCGATTTTTCAAATATACTACTAATACCGACAATGCTCCGATTACAAGCACGGGGCCGGATGCCCAACTGCTTCAAAAGACTGCTTTTCCCATTGTCCTGGTAAGTTTTCTTTTCAAGGTATTTTATTCCCGCTAACCGCTGAAGTTTCGAATTCTGCTATCTCTAACCCCAACACTCTTAACCAGTCGAGCTCTCTCCGCAACTCCATACCCATATTCATCTTCGTCCTCACAGGAGAAGAAGCTCAACAGTGTTTCCCAACATGTAACGCAACCCATTTCCCAAGGTGCCTCACAGGCCATGCTTTACGCTACGGGCCTAATGCCGGAGGATATGTCGAAAGCTCAAGTTGGCATCTCTAGCGTCTGGTACAACGGAAACCCCTGCAACATGCATCTCCTCGATCTCAGCAACCGTGTGCGCGAAGGTGTGCAAAAGGCGGGACTCATAGGTTACCAGTTCAACACTGTTGGCGTCAGTGACGCTATCAGCATGGGTACGTCAGGTATGCGGTACAGTTTGCAGAGTCGGGATCTCATCGCGGACTCGATTGAGACGGTCATGGGTGGTCAATGGTATGATGCTAACATCAGCATCCCCGGGTGTGACAAGAATATGCCTGGCGTGGTTATGGCAATGGGAAGAGTAAACCGGCCAAGTTTGATGGTTTATGGCGGAACAATTAAGCCCGGGTGCGCGGTAACCCAAAACAACGCCGATATCGACATCGTGTCTGCGTTCCAGGCTTACGGCCAATTCATAACTGGTGAGATCACTGAGGCTCAGCGATACGACATCATCCGACATGCTTGCCCTGGCGGTGGTGCTTGTGGGGGGATGTACACTGCAAACACCATGGCGTCTGCGATCGAAGTTATGGGAATGACGTTACCGGGATCTTCATCGAACCCTGCAGAATCCAAAGCCAAGGATCTAGAATGCCTGACGGCTGGGGAAGCAATTAAAACCCTTCTCAAGGAGGATATCCGTCCCACTGACATCTTGACGCGCCAGGCCTTTGAAAATGCAATGGTTCTTGTCAACATCACCGGCGGCTCCACCAACGCAGTGCTCCATCTGATCGCTATAGCTGACTCTGTCGGAATTAAACTCACAATTGACGATTTCCAGTCAGTCAGTGACCGCATCCCCTTCCTCGCAGATCTCAAGCCTTCCGGTAAATATGTTATGGCCGATCTTCATACAATTGGTGGTACTCCCTCATTACTCAAGTTCCTCTTGAAGGAGGGTCTCATCGACGGCTCTGGAATTACCGTGACTGGTCAAACCCTGGCCAAGAACCTCGAGAAGGTTCCTGAATTCCCTTCAGATCAGAAAATCATTCGACCCCTCAACAACCCCATCAAGAAAACTGGGCACATCCAGATCCTCCGCGGAAGCCTCGCCCCTGAAGGCAGCGTCGGCAAAATTACAGGAAAGGAGGGTACCAAGTTCACTGGCAAGGCGAAGGTCTACGATCATGAAGACGATTTTATTACCGCATTAGAACAGAATGAGATTTCGAAGGACGAGAAGACAGTCGTGGTAATTCGTTACACTGGGCCCAAGGGTGGTCCGGGAATGCCTGGTGCGTTCATGCATCCAACTCTTCCGAAACAGGAACCAATTTTATGACACATCCAGCACTAATCCGTTTTCACTTCCCCAACAGAAATGCTCAAGCCTTCCTCCGCCCTTATGGGCGCGGGGCTAGGTTCATCCGTCGCCTTGATCACAGACGGCCGTTTCAGTGGTGGCTCTCATGGCTTCCTGATCGGCCACATCGTTCCCGAAGCCGCAGTCGGGGGCCCTATTGCGCTCGTCCACGATGGCGATGTCATCACCATTGACGCCGAAAAACGTTTGCTCGACCTTGACGTCTCCGAACACATCCTAGCTCAGCGTAGGAAGGAATGGGCCGATAGGGAGAGTAAAGGACTAAATCCCGTTACGGGAATGAAAATGAGAGGGACGCTGGGAAAATATGCTAGGTGTGTATTTGATTTTTTCCTTTTTTATGTCTTTCATCTCGTTGTATTCGTCGTTTATATATAAGAGGAATTACCGCAGCTAATAGCACAACGCCATACAGATCTGTCAAGGACGCAAGTCACGGATGCATCACCGACGCATTATAGAAACCTCCTTTCCGCTGCATCACTGCATTTTCTTAAATTTTTTTTTTTTTTTTTTTTTTTTTTCTTTTTTCTTTTATATTATTTTTTTTTAATTCTTTTTAGACTCGTCTTTGACTATATCCCAGATATCTATTTATTCACTAGATATCGATTCCGGAATTTTTCTATAATTCTAGTGCAAACCGGGGCCAGTTATTGGAACACTAGCTGTTGGGTTCTTTATCCTGAAGCTAATTTAAAAACATGCGAGGGGATAGATTCCAAAAGTTGTTGACTGTCAACATGGATCATGAAGAGCGTCCCTCTGAACTTTTCTCGCTGGATATGGTATATTCTCTTGGACTCGAGCGGAGTACATCACATCACATCTCTAAACGCCATTCCAACGCACTTGTATATACATGTATCTAATAAACGGGGCTCTAAAGAGAAATGCTTTGCGCTGAGAAATCAACGCTTTCGGGAAACAATCATATCTGCCTGTCTTAGTTGGGCCTCGAGAAAGTCTAGTACATACTCAACCCATGCAGCCAAAATGCTTCTAGGTAGGAGGCGACATAAAACAAAATGTACAAGAAAATAGGAGGTAAAGAGATAAATTAGGAGAAGAATGGCGAGACGCCCTTCTCTGTTTTCACTTCAGACTGCATTAAGCTGTCAAGTGTTGCAGGGGATATTACCATTCCGGGGTATTTGTGGGCGTGAACAAATGGGGTATGAAGGGATATGCACCAGGAGACAGATGGCAATCAAATGAGTGAATTCTTAAAGTACACATCAGGGCAGGTAAAAAAAATAATAAATAAATAAATAAATAAAACTATGGGTAAAAAGCGGCAAGTCGCGCCCAATGAAAGAGAGAAGGGGAGGTATGAAGAGAATGAAGAAAAATACCAAAATAAATATATAAATAAAATAAAATAGAATAAAAGGACAAGGTAAAGGGATGCTGAAAGACCGATCTATTATAGTGGTATATTCCCCCGAAGACTCCAATAATAACCCCAATCCCAGTCCAAAATGAATTTACTCCCCTCAAGAGGCGTACTTACCGTAGCGAAAACCGCGCCGTCACCGCATTCGTGGCCAAAATCTCAATTCGCTGCTCATAGAGCTCCATAATATGCATCATTGGATCCCCGAATACTACGTCTCGCAAATCGTCATCTTTCATTAGAAATGCTTCAGCATAAACCCCATCCTGCAAATTATTTTTCTGTTTTTCCATATCGCCTCCGCGAAGAAGGATCAGATTCCCCGCAGTGCAAAGAGACGATGGCGGCGTCTTCCATACTACTGTAGGCATCGGATCGTGGTCGTTTTCCCAATCGTCCTTGGTGCTTCTTTTGTTGCGTTTGCTATCGCTTGCGGCCTTCCTGCCTCCGAGGCGATATAATTTTTGTTGTAGCCTTGCCGAGGCTGATTTTTGGGAGATATTCTCCCCTGGGGTTGCGGAGGGGGGTCGGGGCAGTGGAGGTGCCGGGGAGATATAAAGGTCTAGCAGCGACCGAACGTATGCTTTATCCGCGCGGGGTACCGGGTCACCTTCATTCACAAACGAGAAGAATAGCCATTTCTGGAACCGGTCACGGCCAGGTCCAACGGGCTTCTGCAACGGCAGGAGTGACACCGGCGGGGAGCCGAAAGTAATGCAGTGCACACGTTTAAAGAAGTCGCGCATCCTGATAAGTTCAGATTTTACTGTCCCCGACAACATATGCATGTACAGCAGGCTGGCGATAGCGCCACCGGCTGAGTGGCCTGTGATAATGAGGGAGTAAGCGATTCGTGAGGGGTTATCATCAAGTATCTGCTGTAGTCGCAAGGCCACGGGCTTGACCATGCGGCGGGCAACGGAGAGGAAGCCGGCGTGGCAAAGATTTCCGCGGTCGTCTAAGAAGTTTTCTGGAGAGACGGGGTCAGAGTGCATGTT
This sequence comes from Histoplasma mississippiense, assembly GCF_000149585.1. Classification (NCBI taxonomy): domain Eukaryota; kingdom Fungi; phylum Ascomycota; class Eurotiomycetes; order Onygenales; family Ajellomycetaceae; genus Histoplasma; species Histoplasma mississippiense. The sequence continues at coordinate 2,861,478 of NW_001813980.1, read as the reverse complement.
CGTGGCCCAGTCGCGAAAGCTGTTCGTGCCACGGATGGCGAAGACGATGACGTTCATGTTGTCGACTGGCTCTGATTTTATGACCATTGCCTTGGTGCCCAGGCGCCAGTCGGCTTCAACCCGGGTTTCCCGCTCAGCCCCAGTGGGTTTGTTGTAGACTCTTTGCGAGAAGCGCGCGGCTAGGCAGAGGAGAGGGTATGTAGGAATGTAACTGTAAGGGGGACAAAGGGAGGCAGTTAATTAGATGAATAACTAGCGAGTAAGTTGACAAGTGAGCAGCCAAAAAGCTTACAGGCGCAATGGCGTGAGGGAATCCGGAAGCCGAGAGTTTGCATAATGGTAGACTTTTGAGAAGTAATTGATACTGGACGGGTACGTACGGCGTTTGCGCACTCGGAATGGACGTCCACCGCCAGAGTCCCCGCCACGAAGTGACGGCTGAGGGGGGAGGTAGCTCACACCTTCAAAGGAAATTTTGGTTATTTAACATATTACGCTCTGCGATGACTGAGAGCAACCTACGTAGATCTTTCTCCATGCCACTGAATTCCTGGCCATCTATAGAGGCGATGACTTCGTCGAGCTTCCCGGAAAGAAGATCTGAAAGCCCAACAAATCCACGGGAGGAGCTATGATCCTTGTCGCTATCGCTGTTTAAGCTAGCCCGGGTGGATCCTTTGGAGGTGGTAGGGGCGCTGTCGTTCAAAGGGTGATAGAGGTGACGGTGGTAATGATGCCATTTGGGATGTTGCTCGAAGGCTTGTAAAGGCTCTGTTGGTTGTTCGGGGCGCCTCCAAGTGGGAGTAGAGCGGGCCTGTGCGGGGGTAGGCGAGCGGGATGGCGGGATGGGCGGGGAGTTGGGCGGGATGGAAGGAAGACGATTTGACGACAAATTAGACAGCCTTGAAATTTCGTAATCCGAGGGACTAAATGGGATGAAGGTTTGACTACCGCCACTGCTCTTATCGTCGGGACTGAAGAAGGTGCTGCCATTGTTCATGGAGAGTTGTATATCTCGAAATGCAGGGTGATCTTCCAAAGGGGGCGGTGCAGGGTGGACAACAAAATGAGGCGAGTGCCGGATCTGTTGAGAAGCCACGGCATTAGGAGGTGGAGGCGCAGGGCGAGGAGGCTGTTGAAAAGGGTCTGTATTGGCAAGCCCTGGGTGCAGCAGTGGGGGATTTAATATGGGCGTGGAGATATTTTGCAGGTAATAGGATGGCGGGAAGGGAAGAGGAGCACTGATAGTGGGTGTATTGGATCGCCGATAGGGATAGGAGGCCTTTGGGTTTGATATGCCAAAGAATGTCATAATGCTGGTGTCCTTGTTATTGTCGCATGGATAGACAATAGCTCGGCGCACCAGATATCAAATAGAGGAGAAGAAATAAGTAGTCCCTCACAACGGGGAGGGAGAGGATTCCTCTATGAGGTGGGAGGCTGGCCAGACAAGAAGGAAGTTCAAACTCAAAGCTGCCTCAACACGCAAGCGGGGAACAGAAAACCGCTTGTTTGCCGGAGCACTGGTGGTGGTGGCATGTTGAGAGAGATGGAGCACAACCAACAGTAGCGAGGGATTCCGCACAGCTGTTGGAAGGAGATCACATCTGGTGGGGTTGTGTCAGATATCTGGATGCGGTATCATTTATCAATTTTGTTCTGTTTCTTTTCTTAGAGCCAACCAGCCGGAAATCGCAGCTAACACGACAAACCTCCCAGGATCCGGGCGGCCATTCTTTGGCATCATTGGGCACGCTCGCACTGACAGCCAGGGATCAGACATCCGCAATGCACAGACATGGCGTGAGGCTGTGACATGGGTTAAAGGAAGTTAGACCCTGAAGGAGCAAGACATATCGTCAACAGAGACCCCATCGTTTCATCATAGCGGTTATTTTGTTTCTTTTTGCTCGTCCCAGACAGCCGTATCCACACCCCAACCGGACTAGAATCCACAAACGGCGTTTTTGGTGAAGCTAAGACGGGCTTTGGGTGTGAGATCTGCTGGGGCTTGCACCCGAATTCCAAGGGCGCTGTCCAATAGCCAATATGGACTGGTGAGAGATGTTGGCTTCGTGCATACAAGCCACAAACTAGCATGCAACTCGCGGCCAAAACGGCATTTGTGAAGGCAGAGGGCTGCACCTCACGGGTAACTCGCAGCTTGTGTACTCTATACGCAGTACGGAGTACGAAGTATCGAGAGAGCAACGTAGCGGCAGGGTTCTTCAGCTAATACTTACTTGCTGGGCCGTCAAGAGGTCGGGAAGAGGAACCGCAGATGCGAGATGCAAAGCCTGGGGGGGCCGGACCATAGTTGATCAATGGCCAGAGCTGCCCACACAAGCCGGTGACAATATTGTTGTTGATGATTGTAGTTGAGATGTTCCTTGCTTGTTTTGTTCTTTTGCTCAGGTCAACTACGGAGTAAAGGATAGATACAAGGCCCGACAAGGCTTGAATCCTTGCAGGGCGCGGCGGAGCAAAGTCGCAATCGAATCCCACTCTACAGATTACAGAATACTGAGTACCATACACTCTGAACTTCCAAAGTGATGACGGCCGAACTGCAGATTTTAAAGAATATAGGGTTAGTTAACCTAAAAATTGAGTTTGTAGTTTAACAAAGGAGCCCCGCAAGCCGCAATGCCCCCTTCGAGCACCGCGGATGGACAAATATGCATCATGAACCATCATCTTGACTACAGAGTACAACAACCATGCCTTCCTACGGGTTTATTTGCCGATGCAACGAAATTACCGTCTCACCGCCCCTGATTAAGCGCGTTTGGTATGCAGCAGCGCGGGGAGCTTGAATTCAGTGAGCAGGACTGCAGACGAGGCTAGCATCTTTTAGAACTTTTAGTTAACCCCCTTGGCCTGTTCCGCGGCATGAGCAAATAGAAACATCGACCTCTGAGAAATTCGTCCTGGATCTGCGGGCTCTGGTTTCTTTAAATAGCGCGGCAAGGCATGCAAGCGGAGAGTGGGAGGAGATGAATTCCTGGATTCGTCTACCTTCTATGTGATGCGCAGTACTGCACATGCACTGTACAACTAGATGATGACTCCTATGGGCTGACCGTGTCTCTAACGAGCTATGATGTGTATGCCAGCCCATTCTGTATCGAACAGCGATCAATCGCCTTTTAGGCACACCTGGCAGATTAACGTGGCAACAAAATCTAGACAAACAGCTGGGTAAGTTACTTTTTATGAATTCCATTGTCGTCAGCCGGCACATGCATACAGCACCGATACCTATTCATGAAAAACGGCGTGAGCCAAACGGCAATAATGCCCAATGAAAAAAAAAAAAAAAAAAAAAAAAAAAAAAAAAAAAAAGAGAGCCAGTGTCAGCCGGCTGAGCAGGTAAATGAAATGAAAATTACAAAAGGAAAAGAAAAAAGGAAAGGGAAGGGAAAAGGATTAGAGAGAAAATATAGATTAAAAATAGTGGTATGTAGGAAAATATTGGTTTTATGTCAAAACCGCCGGTACTATTTTCGTTTGACCGTCGTCGTCCATAACTTGACAAATTGCTGCTTATCCTTGGCACCCAGTCCAACCCGTCTCACTCGCCCCAGTCGAGCCAGCGACTCACCAACTTGGTTTAGCAGCGTCTGTTCCATGCTCGTTAACGACGCATCAAGATCCATGCGTGACTCGGCTAGCCTCGCGTCTAATGCGTCAAAGTAATTATGGTCATACGAAGGCTGGCCGTCTGTGGGTCCAAGGCGGGATCCGTTATGAATATTATGATTTTTCGTACTTTTGGTTTGGGTTGGGAGCAAGACGCTCTCCGCAATCCTCACGCGGATGCAGTGGGTAGGTTTGCTCAGGAGATTCCACATGAAAGACCTGTACGATTGTGGTATCGGAGTTGTGATGTCCGCGGGTGTGTACCTCAGGCTGACAGGGAAAATTCTTGTTGCTGCAGAGACCGCGACGAGAGACGGACTCATCTGCAGGATGCCTTTGCCGTTCGTCGTCGTGCATTCAGGAAATACTACAATGGGGCTGTTAGGGTGCCGTTTTATCAGCGTTGCTATATCCACGAGGCGCGAGCCTGCGGGTGGCTTCACTTCGGGGCGCGCGAATGCTCGAAGAATAGCCTGAACTAGGGATATCTGCTGGACCTTGCACGTTGAAGGATACGACACTGTGAATATGGGATCGAATATGGCGGCAAGGTAGAGAGCGTCGATTGGGGAAGTAAATGACGAAGCGATCACGGACGCAGGCCCTGGGAGTGGGGAGGAGTGCTGCGAGGCTAGAGATCTGTCAAACACATGGTTAGAGCTCCAGTAGCGGACATACCCGGCGGAGCCCCGGGGGTGCAGCAGCACAATCGCATACCCTTTTTTAACGCCATCTATTTGAAGATCAATCCACCATATGCCTGGAATTCCCAGCATTACCCACAAGGAGGCCTTCTTACCCAAGGATCCTATGGGAAGCCATTGGAGCACGCAAAAGTAGGCGACAAATGCGGTGATCAGGAGCGGCAGCCGCATGCAGAAGAGAAATATGTAGAATGGGAGATATATGCCGGAGTGTTGAGAAGAGATAGGTAGGAAAGGTGCGATTCCCGAACCTAGAAAACGTTCATCAGCCACGATGATGGCCTAAGCTGTGTGGTGTGCACGAAGGGCGGTTCTGTGGCAAAGGGCGTACCTCTATCTCTGAACTGAGAAAATTTCTCCATGACGAGAGTGACGCAAATGATACGCCCCCAGCTCTCGTGTCGTCGTGGGGGAGGTAAAAAAGTCGTGGTGCTTCGGAGCGGTGGGAAATCACATGTACCTGAAGCGGAATGAAGCCTCTCAACACAAAACTTGTGTTTGTGTTTTGAGGAATGCAGGATGAAGAAAGGACGGCAGGGTCAAGGGCAAGGAAACAAGCTAAAACACATTTTTAAATGTGTGGCTTCCGGCGACTCTTCAGCTTGTGCCGTCTCGCCTGTTCTCGCTTTTGTTCTCGATGGGTTCTTCGTTGTGAATATCAGTACGGAGTAGTAGTTAGTTAGTTACGGAGTAACTAACTAACTAGTTAATAACTTAGCAACGGCGAGAGATTAGTCAGCAGCAGTTAGTCAGTTAACTAACTACTCATAGATTCATTGTCTTCACCTTCACCAGGAAACTTGTCTAGATATTCCTCCTGAGTATTGTTCGAGAGGTTGATAGCTGCTTTCCTTCCCTGCTCAATGCCTCCTTGTCCCATGTCCTTTTTATTTAATAAAAAAAGAAAAAAATAACTTCCTGTTTGTGGATGATGGGGGAAGCAAGCCTGGCCTCAAGGGGAAAAGGGAACAAATAGGTAACTATAGCATGACAATTCCTGGACAACTGAAAGATCACACAGAGGGCACACTTGGAAATCCCTTTTATTCACCCTTCCATCGTCCGTTCAGAGTCAACAACGGGCAGATGGTGATTAGGCGAAGGCTGGACGAGCCCAATCAATTTGGTCAAGCATATCTATCATTCTCCAAACAACTTCCCAATCAGCAGCCTTAAGAGACGCCTCATTCATTTGATTTCGACATACCCCTCACCTACATACTGCAACTACTCCTTCAAACCTCTTGCAAGAACTCCAAGACATCAAATGCAACTAAAATGCCTGTTCTCGAAATAAACGTTTCTGGTCAATGCCGACTGAGCCGTCCTGCTGAGAGAGCCTGCCTCCGTGTGCGTGTGGCGGCGGAGAGTTCAAGTCAGGACGAAGCAGCCCAGAACGCTACCAGGGCAGTAAACACACTCCACGAGAAGTTCTGCGCGCTATCTCCCAGGACGGGGGATAGCCATGCGACCTCAGATGCACCAATCACGACTTTTAATATTGGGTCAATCACCACCTCCTCGAGAATCCCCACGGACATAAACAACATACCCACTGGCCCACGCCAGTTCTCGGCCTTTGCCAGCCTCTCTGCAGTCTTTCGCGACTTTGCCAAGCTAGGCCAGATCGCATCCCAACTGTTCATGATGCCGTTCGTTGAAGTGCAGTCAATCGACTGGCGGCTGACGAACGCGACATCTGCGGAGCTAAACAAGGAGGCGCGGAACAAGGCTCTGCTAAACGCGATTGAAAAGGCAACACTTTACTCGCAAGTGGTTACTCGAGAGGTGTCCGTGGTGGAAATTAGCGACCAGGGTGGAACTTTCCCTGAATCTAGTTCGCAGCCGGTCCGTCGATACACGATGGCTAGAGCTGCCTACGCAGACTCTGGTGCAGAAGCATTGGAACTAGAGCCACAAGAGATTGCCGTCACGGCTTCGATCACGGCAAAGTTTGCTACGGCAGATTGGACCAGGCCAGCTGTCATAATGCGATATTGATTCGATTTCTAAAATGATGTGCGCGTTCCGAAATATTCTGGGGGGATTTCAACTGCACAATGAATATGCAATTTTGTCCTCCTTTGTTCCCCCGCCCACCCCCCCCCCCCCTTTTTTTTTTTTTTGGGTTGTTCTTCTTGCCCCATTTTTCATGGCTCCCTACTTCAAGCCGCTGGTTCTAACCACCCGTTGTTCTCGTCTGGAGTCTTCGCTCAACGTCTCGTCACTCTTTCGTCACCCTGTGCATTGCTTAAAACCTCCCATTTTGTCTATCTCTCTGCTCTCTATATTAGACATAAGACAGACGTAAATCATTCAACAAAGGAATCCATAATCAGTAATCATAATCGCCCTTATCAACTTCATTACCCTCATTACATTACCCCCCTAACTAACCTCACCACTCAACTCCTTCAATCGCCGCCAACCTTCAGTTCCCTCCCACAACTCCTTGCCTTTCCCCTGCACGCTCCTCACTGCACTACGGGATTTAAACCTCCAATCCTTCGCAACAAGTTCCGGGCCCCCCCTATTCGAATCCTCTCCCGGAACCCCATCTCCCTCGATCTCCTTATCCATTGGCCCAAAAGTCGCATATCCCTCACGAACCACCCTCTCCGTCGCCTCCACAACCTCCATCCACTTCGCCTCATCGCCCATCCGGAACGCTCCTTGCGTGCACGACGCGACGGCAGCACGCCACGCCTTCTCGTGGGCCGCGATGGCACGGGAGGGCTTCCTTCGCCATGCCTCTACCTTCGCGACAAGCAGCCACATCGGTGCCGAGTGCGTGATGAGCGGGATGACGTTTTCGTCGAGGAGGTTGAGGATGATTGCTGGGAGGGTTCCGCGGGGGAAGACCGGAGCTGGTGCAGGAGTATCGGCCGTGTCAGTTCTGGCGCTGTCAAACGCATGGCCTGATGTAAGACTATTGACGAGGGCGGTGAGGATGTTGATGTCGATTGCTTTCTCCCCCTCTTTGGGGCCGCGAAGCTCGATGAGCCGTTTCTGTGCGTAGACGACGTCACGGAAGGGAGTTTCTGGAGGCGGGATAGATGCGCTGACGGTTAGGAGATTTTCCCAAATGCGGTGATTAGTGTGTTTGTATTTGGCGGCACGTTTGAGGGCGGCCAAGGCTTCTCGTTTATGCTTGTAGGGATCGGGTCTCTGCGGGATAGGTGCGGATTCCTCTTCATCTGCGGCTAGTGCTGGTGTATTTAGTTCCGAATTTTCTACGATGTTTGGTGGTGGAAGGTTGATCAATGCCGCGGCGAGATTGCTCCAGGCCTCAGCATCTGTTTCATCCAGCTGGATGCTTCGTGTAAAGGATTCCACGGCATCCTCGTATTTCTCCAGTTCTAGCTGCACACATCCAAGTGCAAACCAGGCGCCATGGTTGAATCGATTGATAGCTAAACTCTTGCGGTATGCTTCCTCCGCTTTTTCCAGCGACGGTGGTTTAGTAGTGAGATAATGGCGTGCAAGGGAACGTTGGGCACGGGCATACCGCTGATCCGAAACCGTCCATGCACGTTCGTACATTCCAGGGTCCTTGTCAATGTCTCCCAAAATACAAAACAAGCGTGGGGCATCTGCTGGAAGCCGCACAAGCTCGGACCCTTCGAAGGTATCATTGTCATCCGTAGAGGCAGGATTCGTACGATTAAACAACTGTTTCCGCACGAGTATCCTAGCCATCTCTTCCCTTTCCGTAGCGGCGTAGCACAAGGCAACTTCAGCCCACATTTGCAATCGTTCGTAAATGTCAAGAGCAGTGCGGAGCCCGCCCAGACTGACCCACCGCGAAGCAAGCTCGGCTTCGAGGTCCCATCTCGTAGAGAAATTTAACAGCCAGATATACTGGAGTCGGTCGCTTGCAGGTGCCGACTCTGATGGCTCAGGGCGCGGGAGAAAGGTGGTGGCTTGTTCAGCCGCCTTATCGGCACCAGAAATTGGATCCGACGCAGTATCAGCGATGACCTGATCGACAAGTGCTTGTAGTTGGAGCAGTCCTCGCTCCACCGTCCGTGACCTGTAGCCTTCGATCTTACTTCGAACCAGCAGGGCCTGGGAATAAACTTGCCAGTTCGAGCTTCCACCATCAAGAACCCGTGTCGCATAGGGCAGCGTTTCCTCTCTCGTAAGGCCATGCTCTGGAGAGGTGTTTGTTATCGCGGATGCGATGGAAAGAAGGATGATGGAATCCAATGCATTCAGCTTTGGCTGGTTCGAGGGGTCCAGAACTGCAAGAACTGGTGGCAGGGACGAGGGATCCTGAACCGTCATAGATATCTCTTGAGCTTCCACAGGCTCATCCTTCTTGAAGGATATCGCTTCTAAAAGTGTGTCGTCATTAAGATCCAAAGTTTTGGGTTTGGCGCTTTCTGCTGCTGCTGTGTGCGTCTCCGGCTCCAAGGCCGAGAGATCCTCCTTATGCTTAGACTCCCTAGCCGACGCATGTCCCTCATCTGCACTCTTCGCCAAAACGACTAGTTGGCTAATATCGCGGTCCTGGAACTTCGTCCGCTTCCCCAGCTTTCCAGTCAACGCATATTGGAACCCAGTTTCGCCCGCTGCACGCTCAAGATCTGCTCGAGCCTTGGCATCGAATCCATGATGGGTATGAATCGTGGCTCTCTCTATAAGGAACCTTGCACGCTCCTCCGCAGTTCGCAACGACGAAGGATTGGATGACAGAATCTTCCCCGCCAGAAATTCCAAGTCGGTATAAACAGCTGCCTGCAACGTTGTCGTATTCTCCGATAACATCTTCTGGTGCAGAAAATTAACCCTCATCCGAGAACTCCAGGCTGCCAAAGGAGCCGCAAATGCCACGTCGCCCTCCCCATTGAAAGTGGGTGTGATGGCCGAATGATTCAGAATCGCTTTAGCAAGACAAAACAGCTCGACGTTGGGGGTAAGCTTATACGCCGCCTCCCCGTCAACAGTCAAGCTGCGCACCATCGCCTCGCGCAACGATCGCAGAGCTTGCGCCACACATGGGGCCCCATCGTTTGTGTCCGTTAAGAACTTTGGGATCAGTAGATCTGACGCCCGAAACGCTAACGGAGGGCCAGTGACATTCGACTGAAGGAACGCAGACAACGCGGCGATGCCTATGTGAAGGAGCCGCGAGCGCGTAGCCGGCGCAGTGGCAGGATCGTCCGCGCGGAAGACCGCGTCGATATTTCCGCTGAGGAAGTCGATATAGGACAGGCGGCAATTCTTGATGCCGTCCTGAAAGACTGGATTTTCAGCGCGGCGACCGCAAATGCGCTCTGTTAGCGGGAGACGGAGGACGGCCTCGTATTCCTTGTCCGACAGCCGGAGAGCGTCGTATCTAAAAATTGAGGAAGAAGATGGACTAGTGTATAAAAGGTCCAAGGACGCTGGGAGATGTTCTGGGATCGCCATATGTGGATTTGTGTTGGTGGTATAATTTTTTTTTTTTTTTTTTTTTTTTTTTTTTATTCTTCTCCCCCCACAGATGGAGAAGAAGATTTTAGGCAAGGAAAAATTCCCCCGCCGCAATTATCCTGCACCACACATTCGACGAAAATCAAAAGCAAGCTGTCTACAGACGATTTTATTTAACGATCCCGAGGATTTTGCAGAAGACTCAATTTAACAATAAGGCAAGATACATCAGCCGCCGAAAATTGTTGGTTCTACGCAGCGGACAAACCCTCTGATTATATAAGTGGGGCCAGAAACCCTAATCTTATCGCCCGCAGCCAGGACTTGAAGGACAACAGTTCTTCTTCAAACGCGCCAGGGAGGAACTCAAGGAAAAGGACTAATCGAGAACCCGGGGGGAGAAGAGGGGAGGACATTTCAGAGCATGGCAAAAGGAAAATAAAATAAAAATAACAAAATAACAAAACCCTTATAGAGAATGGAACCAGCACCCGCTATTTTGAAAACATACTCCGTACGGAGTACTATTTATCGCATCCCATCAGCCCCTGTCTTTAAACACACAACCACGAGAAATGGGACACCAAATATCCAAACACCACCATGCCAAGGCCGTCCCTAATCGCAATCCCATATTTCCCTAATCAGATCATCATCGTCCGGCGCCGCCGTGGAATGTGTCAATGAGACAACATTGGTAGGAAAGAGTGAAAATGGCGTGACGGGGCGGTGATGCGGGGTGGTTAGTATCGCCCACTTTCGACTATTTCGTCCGCCGGCTGGTTAACACTATAGAAATAACGACCGTGGCAAGAGTAGTTAGGCCAACAAGTACCCAGATGGCGTGATTCAAGTTAACAGTAGGACGGGCGTACGCTATGCGCGCGCTGGGGCCAGTTTCGGCATTGTCATCGTTGGGATTTGGGGGTGGTCCGGGGCGATCGTCCTAGTCCTGACACTCTCCGTCCGCGGGTGGGCTGGTTGCTGAAGCGCTTTCGTTATCGGTGATGTTTTGGGGGCTCGGAGGGGTTGGAGGGGTTGGAGGCTTTGGCCGGTTTGCATTAGTGTTAGCTGGTACGATAGCAGCGGGAGGATCAGACGGTGGTGCGATATTCCCCTGCGCGGGCTCTGTATCGTGCAGACCATGATTGCTATTACCTTCTCCCGCGTTGACGCGTATTGATCCCGCGCCGACCAGGCGAACCTGGTGGACGTTCGGATAAAACATGACTCCATACGGTGCAGGGTAGTTAGTATGTGCGTGTGTTGCTAGCCCCGGTTGTACAGTTGACAACGCGGGAGCAGCATTTGCGAACCAATTTGCAGGTCCATAACCCAATGCGGAAGCGTTTTCCCGTGGCATTATTCGTCCATGGTAGATGCCTGTCTGTACTGAGGGGAAGGCCTGTCCATGCGGCTCGACGAAGTCCTCGTATCCTGGCAATGCATTGTCGTCAACTGCTGCGCCAATACCGTGAGGGTGGGCACCATCTAGCTCCTCAAAATCATCATTGCCAGCCACACCATGCTCGGACGTTAACTCTAATGCCATGCGATGCAGCTCTGCTAACTCTATTGACTCAGCAAGAATATGGGTGGGGACGCAGCCTTCGTTTCCGGCGATTTTGTGGGAGGTCGAGCGGGAGTCGTTAGGAAGAATATCTTCGGAATACAGCGCCGCGGGGTGTATTGCTTGGACCTGCGGAGATGGGTGAATCATCAACCTCGCGACGGGGAGTGGCAGGTTGACTGGTATATTCGGGCGGCGGGTGTGGTGGGTGTGGGAAGCCCGGATCCATCTCTCGAATCAGGGTAGGGCAGTTAGTGGAAGAGCTGAATGTGGTGGCCGGACGTGCAAAGAAGGCGTTATGACACAGGTGCGTTAGGAGTATTATAACTCTATCCAGTAGAGATCTGCTTGGGTACTATCAAACTACCACTGCCAATGTGACAAATATTTCGATACGATCTTTGCCAGGCGAGTAGTCCCAAGAAGGAGAATTGAAAGAATTGAAAGCCCTACTCCGCATCGACGCAAAGAAGGAGCTTGCTGTGATATCGCAATGTGATGTCCCTTTTATTTTCCACGGAACATATGGAACCATGATTGCTATAACAAGGAACTTTTGCTTGGCATGTATCAAACAGGACGGGACAGCAAATATAGAAACTCAACATGAGGGAGAAGGCAATTGGGAATCAAGTTGGAGGCAATAATAGCATTGCATCTTGCATCCCTGAAGTCACAGTCCCGCTGCAATTCAAGGTCAAGAAGCATTTTGCGGTAGATGATGTGTCTCCAAATATTATAGTAAATATAAACAAAGAACGAGAAATCTAGAAGTGTATCGTATGCACCGGTTAGAAATAGCGAGTTTGCTCCAGTGAATAGTGTGATTCTAAAATCATCTAACGCATCAAGGTGATATCAATAATATTCTTGAGTGTGGTGAAAATGTACTCGATATTTGAGATATACAGAGGTATTCGAGGGCGTGGGGGGCGGGGGGTATCTCTTTTTTTGTGTGTGTGTATAGAATATATGTCCAAACAAGGGACCTCATTTCACTTCACCAGCTACCATACGAAAATGCAGCTCACGAATGAACCCCATCGAATTCAACAAGTTCGAGCGAACACCTGTAGCAGACCTCTACCCACTGCCCCAGTAGCTTAAGGAGATAGCCCTCCCTTAGGACGCACAGCATCAGGATATATAGAAATCGCCGGGTCGTCGACCACGATGCTCGTGCTCTCTACGAGGGCGCTGCTTGTAGGCCACACAGTCCGAGTGATAGTCTCCGTCGGCACGGGAATCAACGTCATGGTGACACCAGGCGCCGTCAGTTGAGGCAGCAGCGCAAGGGCGTTTTCGCCGCCGGATTTTGGGATCCAGAGGCCGAGGAGCGCGAAGGTGCAGAAGAGCGGGACGATGAGGATGGGGCAGAGGGTGACGAGTAGGAAGCCGAGCTGCGCGCAGCAACCGCGCTGCGGCATTGGGAGTTCTCTGGTGGGGATGAAGTAGCGGTCGTCAGAGGCCTGTTGGGAGATTATCGCGGGCGTCGGTGGAAGAGGGAGGAATTCCGCGATAAAGGGGTGATCTGTATGTGGCATTTTCTCTATTTTCTCCATTTTCTCTGTGGGAGATAGGATCACGGTTTGATGTTGGGTTGCTCGTGTTGTATCTTCTTCCAGAAGCGTCGCAGCGTCTTTCTTGGAGAAGGACGTCTGGCGTCCTGGGAGGCTAATGGTAGGCAGTGTGTGTGAGAACCGATCGGCCCTAGGGGTTTGATAGCAGGTTGATGAGCAGCTCTCTGTGGGGCTGGGGATGTCCTTGAAAGGGTTTCCTGCCTCTTCAGTGTATTCGTGAACGGTCGGTTGCTCTCTGTTGTCTATGCTCCCGTACGAGCGCGGAGAGGACGCGAAGAGCGTGGCTGGAGATCCCGCGGGCGGCATGATGGATGTTTATTTGGTTTTTTTGTTTTGTTGAGCAGCCTAAATGTAATGTATTTAGAGGCTGGACTGGTCGCTGTTGGAGGTACCATCAACGAGAAGTCGCATTTATCAACGTAAATATCCGAGTATTGAGAACCATCTGTAAGTCCCTTTTTGGTGATGAAAAAGGGACCATAGTAATATTGTCCACTCGATAGGAAGTACGGCGATAATGGATATTTTGATATATACATAGAGGATATATCGGAGACACAAGGATCCTTTTGAGCTCGCGAAGCCGTGAAGCCGTAAAGCGGCTTGGTTAAATAACATGGTAAACGCTGTTGGTTTCGGGATCTACCAGCATGCGGAATCAAAGAGAAAAACGCAATCTGAAGGGACCGATCTTGTTGGTGCTGTGGCGAGAAGAGGATGAAGATGGCCCACAGGTGTCCAATGTCAACCAGGAGCTCGAACAAAGAAATCAGCGGGTAGCCATTCGCGCGGGCGTCGTCTGGCAAGATGTCTATGAAAGGGTTATTGTGTGTAATGCATGGCTATGGCTTTGACGGCGAGAATGGCGCTGGCCAGAGACAAGGAAGATATGAAAAAAAGGAGATCGTCTCATCGTGGGCAGACAAGACGGATAGTCTATATAGATGTTGGTTGACTTGGAGAATTTCCTATATGCATATTGTGTATATATTTACCTGGCAGCTCATCGGCACCAACAGAGCTTGCCAACCAACAAACACCTTGTGCCCGATATCCACGTCCCTCCAGGGCTCAACCCTGATCCCGAGCCAATTGTCTATCCACACCTTCAGACCGTTTGGGATGCCCCAGGGTAGAGAAGCAATGCATTACACATACGGAGTACACTGACGGAGAAGAGTTTAGTTCGACCTCTTATTTTGATTGACAAACTCACGAGAGTACTTCTTCTCTTTCTATTCTTCTATTCTTTCTATTCTCCCTTTCTCCCTTTCTTTGCTTCTTTTTGCTTCTGCTTTTTGAGTACATTTGCGGACCAGACTCCGGCTGCGCGTAGCCAACCATGTTTACTCCGTACACTTGATCAGAAAGCCCATCATGGGTAACTGATCTCGTTAATCCCTATTATCTGCTACTCTGTGTGGATGAATACACGTACGTGGTCGATGAAGGCTGATACATGATGCTGCTGCTGCTGCTGCTGCTGATGATGATGATATATTTATTTTACTTGGAGGGATCCAGCGTTTCACAAAAAGCATTTCTGGTAAGCAAAATCTCTCCGGGTTGGTTGATAAGTCATAAGATAAGAGCTCTCTGGATTTTTTTCTTTTCTTTTCCTTTTTTCTTTTTTTTTTTTTTTTTTTTCTTTATTGTCCATCAACCCCAGCCAAGAAAGGCGGTGTATTTACGCCGTAAATAAGAAACCCACACACAATAAAATTGATAAAATTCGGCCGGCATCCTCTGCCTGGCTGGAAATGGCTGGAACCCGTAGCTTGGTGAGAGAGTTGGCTGGCGTTTTGGCATTTGATTAGGGTTGCAGACACAACGCCACGATCCACAGATTGGTTGATGCCCGTTATCTGCTTGGGGTCCTGACAGCGGGTGATAATGACGATGGTGATGATGATGCTAAGTTACAACTTACCCTGAAGCCGCTCAGCAACAGGCAGAAAAAGCCAATCCAATGGTTAATAGGACATAGCAGTTAAATAGTAAATAAATAGTAACAGAGTAACTAATGGATATTGATGTGGTATATATATATGACAGGGGTTACCGTACCGTTATCCCAATCCAGACCAATCCATAACCAGACCAATCCATAACCAGACCAATCCATACCATACCATACCATACCATACCATACCATACCCCTTTGCGGACTAGCGTTCGGACCCTCGCCGCAAGGGAAGTCAAAAAAAAAAAAAAAAAAAAAAAAAAAGGTTCGAAAATTTTAAAAGGGACTCCAACTTCTGCCGTCCACCGATTTTTTTTTTTTTCCCTCGCTTCTTCTTCTCCTCCATCTTTCTCGTCCTCCTTGTCTCCCATCTCCACTCTTCCCTTGTTTCTTTTCCTTCTTCTCGTCGGCTTCCTCGGCTTCTTCCTGTGATAGACAAAATATAGAATCCTCCATAGACGGTTTTCTCTGGCCCCCATTTTCCTCCGCGTTTGCGAAGACGCTTTTTTCTTCTCTTGGGCGCTACAAATCGAATAAGAATCCAACTTCTCATCCTCTTTCTCCTTTCTGCAAAGACATCCCTTTTCTTAATAAATACCCTTTTCTTCTTTCTTCTCCTTCTTTTTCCCCCTTTTTTTTTCTCCCTTTTTTTAACTCCCAAAAGTCCTGTTTTCTTCTCTCAAAATGCCTGCTGTCGACGTTGCCCCTTCTACCCCAGCCATGTCTGCCAAAGACGCTTCCAAATCCATCGCCGTCCTCGAAGAACTCCTCAAATCACTCTCACTCACAAAGACCCCTGACGAGGCTAAAGCCGCCGCTACCAACATTGCTACCCTTCTGAATGGCCCTGTCGAAGAGCAGGTTCTCCCAGCCAAGTATGCCACCCACATTCGTCTCTGCTTTGGGCAGTGAAAACCCCAAACGAAAAAACCCGACTAACATGCATTTTTCAGGGCTGTCGAACTATTGAAGAAGCAACTCGCAAACAAGAAAGATGCCAGTGCCCGTGAGTGCGCCCTCGAGGCTATCCTCGCCATCGCCCTTCATTCGTCCGTTGCGCCGGCCTTCGAGCCATACCTGGTCAACCTGCTACCTCCCACTCTCGCAGCGGTTGGCGACAAGATGGTCGCAGTGAAGAATGTCGCTCAAGCTGCCGCTGTTGCCCTTGTCAAGGCCATCAATCCAAACTCCGTCAAGGCTGCTCTGCCCCCCATCATCAACTCCATCCTCTCTGCTCAAAAATGGCAGGAGAAGATGACGGGTCTACAGTGCGTCGAGGCCCTGGTCGAAACCTCTCCGGCCCAGCTCGCCTACCGCGTTCCAGATCTGATTCCCGTGGTGTCCGAGTCCATGTGGGATACCAAGCCAGAAGTCAAGAAATATGCCTACAGCATCATGGAGAAAGTCTGTGGCCTGATCGTCAACAAGGATATCGAACGCTTCATTCCCGAGCTGATCAAGTGTATCGCCAAGCCTGAGAATGTCCCGGAGACCATTCACTTGCTCGGTGCCACCACTTTCGTCACCGATGTCCATGAGCCTACCTTGGCTATCATGGTGCCCCTGCTTGACCGTGGTCTTGCCGAGCGGGATACCGCCATCAAGCGGAAGTCAGCTGTCATTGTCGACAACATGTGTAAGCTCGTCGAGGATCCTCAGATCGTCGC
Organism: Histoplasma mississippiense; assembly: GCF_000149585.1. Taxonomy (NCBI): domain Eukaryota; kingdom Fungi; phylum Ascomycota; class Eurotiomycetes; order Onygenales; family Ajellomycetaceae; genus Histoplasma; species Histoplasma mississippiense. The sequence continues at coordinate 2,844,934 of NW_001813980.1, read as the reverse complement.
TGCTTTCTTGCCAAAACTCATGCCTGCGCTTGAGAAGAACTACGAAAATCTGGCTGATCCTGAGGCCCGTGAAAAGACCAAGCAAGGTCTTGATACCCTCATCCGTGTTGGCCATGTCAAGAACGGCAAGATCCCCGAGGTTTCCAAGGCTGGCGACGTTGAGACCGTCGTTGCCATCCTCAAGGATATCCTCCAAGCCAAACACAAAGCCCAGATCGCCGCCTCCGAGCCTACCATCACTTACATCGCAGCCATTGCCGGCCAGCTTGTCGATGAGAAAGTCATTGACCTGCCGTCGTGGACCGAGAACACCCTGCCTTACATCACCGCCATTACTGGTGAAGCCGACGCCAGATCCGTTGCCGAGACTCTGCGTCTCCGTGCTTCTCCCGGCGCTGCTGATGAGGCTGCCGTTGAGCCCGACGAAGAGGAAGGCGAGGATCTTTGCAACTGCACGTTCAACTTGGCCTACGGTGCTAAGATCTTGCTGAACCAGACCCACCTGCGCCTCAAGCGCGGTCAACGATATGGTCTCCTCGGCCCCAACGGTTCCGGTAAATCCACCCTCATGCGCGCCATCAACAACGAGCAGGTCGAGGGTTTCCCCAAGAAGGATCAGGTCAAGACGGTCTTCGTCGAGCACGACCTTGATGCTGCTGATACTGAGCAGACCGTCATAGGCTGGACTCAGAAGAAGCTGGCCGAGGTTGGCGTCAACATCTCCACTGATGCTATCGAGGCTCGCCTAGTCGAGTTCGGTTTCCTCCGTGAACAATTTGAAGGCCCCATCACCTCTCTCTCTGGTGGCTGGAAGATGAAGCTTGCTCTTGCCCGTGCTGTCTTCGAGGAGCCAGATATCCTCCTGCTCGACGAGCCCACCAACCATCTTGACGTGAAAAACGTTGCCTGGCTCGAGAATTACCTCATCAACTCTCCTTGCACCTGCATTATTGTCTCGCACGATAGCAAGTTCTTGAACAACGTCGTCCAGCACGTTATCCACTACGAGCGCTTCAAGCTCCGCAGATACCGTGGCAACTTGACTGAATTCGCCAAGCGTTGCCCCTCCGCCCGCTCTTACTTTGAGCTCGAGGCTTCGGAGATGGAGTTCAAGTTCCCAGAGCCAGGTTTCCTTGAAGGTGTCAAGACCAAGGCCAAGGCCATCGTTCGCGTCAACAATATGTCCTTCCAATACCCCGGCACCTCCAAGCCCCAGATTGCAGATATCACCTTCCAATGCTCGCTCGGTTCCCGTATCGCCGTCATTGGCCCCAACGGTGCTGGCAAGAGTACACTGGTCAACGTCCTGACAGGCGAACTTATCCCCACCAGCGGTGATATCTACCACCACGAGAACATCCGTATCGCCTACATCAAACAGCACGCCTTCGCCCATATCGACAACCACCTCGACAAAACGCCTTCCGAATACATCCAATGGCGTTTCCAAACCGGCGAGGATCGCGAAACCATGGATCGCGCTAACAAGATCGTCACCGAGGATGACGAAAAGGCAATGGACAAGATCTTCAACATCGACGGCAGCAAACGTCGTGTCATCGGCATCCACTCCCGCCGCAAGTTCAAGAACTCCTACGAATACGAATGTTCCTTCGTCCTGGGCGAAAATGTCGGCCTGAAGAACGAGAAATGGACCCCGATGATGACGGCAGACAATGCCTGGATTCCCCGTAACGAGATCCTCGCTTCACACGCCAAGATGGTCGCCGAGGTTGACCAGAAAGAGGCTCTGGCCAGCGGCCAATTCCGCCCTCTCGTCCGCAAGGAGATCGAACAGCACTGCTCCTTCTTCGGCCTCGATGCCGAGCTGGTCTCGCACTCGCGCATGCGCGGCCTCTCTGGCGGCCAGCGGGTCAAGGTCGTGCTTGCAGCTTGTTCGTGGCAGCGGCCGCATCTGATCGTCCTCGACGAGCCAACCAACTACCTCGACCGCGACTCGCTCGGAGCGCTCTCCAAGGCCCTGAAATCCTTCGAGGGCGGTGTGATCATCATCACTCACTCCTCAGAGTTCACCGAAGGGCTGACTTCTGAAATCTGGTCCGTGCTGAAGTCCGAATCGGACGGCATCGGCCGCATGCAGCCGTCCGGCCACAATTGGGTGCAAGGCCAGGGCACGGGCCCCCGTCTGACGGAGAAGGAGGACGACCAGGAGAAATTCGATGCTATGGGTATGTTTTCTGTTCATTCTACACTCCTATATACGTATATATATATATATAATACGAAAGTTGCTTTGCTAACCATTCAAACCTCCAGGTAACAAAATCGAATCCACCAAGAAGGCGAAAAAACTCACTGCATCCGAGCTGCGAAAGAAGCGCAAGGACCGTATGGCTCGCCGCCGCGCTGGCGAGGAGGTTTTCAGCGATGAGGACTTGTAAAGAGAGATGTTTTTTTTTTTTTTTTTTTTTTTTTTTTTTGAATTGTTTTTCCCCTTTCTTATGAATTAATTTCCTTGCTTCTGCTCTTCCCGCTCGGGAGCTTAATGATGATCGCTTGTTCATACGACTGGGATTTGGGTTGATTTAAGTACTTTTTGCTATCTATTTATTAATGGGTGTTATCTGGCTTACAAAAATGTTATTTTTTCTTTTTCTTGCTCTGATTTTTTCAAGTGATATCTATCTTCCTTTAGGTTGTGTTTTTTTACTCTTAATAACTCATCTTGATGTCTCTGCACCCCTTTTGTTTCATTTAACTACTGTTAGCTGTCAAACTTGTAATTTTTGTGAAAGGAAAAATATAGAAAATGGAAAATAGAAAAGGGAATTCCATTTATTTTCATTGGCAGAAGGAATCAATCAATAGATAGATAGATTTATAGAGGTTTTCATGTTAACCTGTATTTATTTGATCATTGAATTTTTGCTTGTTAGATGTTTTTGATATAGAGAGTCAATTTCGGATAACAGTTCACTGTGGTGACTTTTCTTTATATTGCCTTCTCAGATTTTGTTTTCATTTTATTTACACCTTCACAATTCTCATTTCTGAATCATATTATTGTTAATTCTTTTCTCTGTGTTCTGTGCTCTGCTGAGAGAGTCTTCATTTGTTTTAGCTCTATATATTTCTATCAGCGTATGATCTTCTTAGAAATTCAGAAATGGTACGGAGAAGAAACACCACTCAAACACATATAGATATATAGATAGATAGATGTTAGACTACTACCCATTTGTCAAAACGGTCTTTACAGCTGTTTTGAAAGGAAGAGCTAGCTATATACAACAAAATTAATCATGAGAGCTACTCTATTATCAAAATGATTCATAATTACTTTCATTCTTATCAACAATTATCTATCTTGGATCATCTTTGGCTTATTTTCTTATTATCTCTTTGAACTTTGACTGGAATACAGAGGCTCCTGCGAAAAGTTTTGACTTGCGCTAATAATTTGAGCTGAAATACTGATACCGACGTTTAAGTATTGCTGTTCCAGCTCTTAATGAGAAGGATAGGGAGTCACAGGGGGGCTTATAGAGGCCAATCCTTCTAGCTTGCCCACTAGCTCACTGCCTAAATCCCAGGTAGTACTGCCTGGAGATTCCATATACTAGTAAGGATAATTCAGTGTAAATTCTTAGCGTGGGACAAAACTTTTCGCAGAGGCCTCTGTAGAAACTGCAGTAGTTATAGTCTTTGTTATAAAATTCACAAACCAATTGAAACATGGTGATCAGATTTATTATACATTTTGCTAAAATGAGCTTCTTGCTATTGAATTGTTTATTTTATAGGAAGAAAAGGAGTTTGTTGCTTAGTATATGAGCTTTGCTATGATTTTTTCATGACTACCAGGAGTGGCTTTCAATTAAAATGCTACTACTCACTGCTCAAAGAGACAGGCTGCGCTAGGATTTTAATATAGCTGCAAGTAAGGTAGTGGTTGTAAAAAGCAATTCCTCATCATTGTATGTACTCCATAACAATTGAGATAACAATAGAGACAAAAGCCACCGCAGATTCCCCCAAGCTGGTTTAACAACAAATACCATTGCCCAAACTGGGTAACAGGAGATGGGCCAGCCAGCTAACCTGGTGTATGCAGTTAGAAGAAGGCATATCTATCTATTATCTATCAGGGGACGTATAGAAATCACGGCAAAATAAATCGAATACTCGGAAAAATGACAGACTCGATGTGGTTTGTTAGTATTGTGGCAAGGGAAGAAGGTGGTATGTTCTAAGCTGTTGAACCCGGATTTTCTCCATTGTCTCCGCTTGTCACGTCCTCTGTAGCAGGAAATCCGGATCGAAATCCGGATCGCGACTGCGACTTGCTTTTTCCTACGCGAGAGAAATACTCGTTCCAGGTGCCGTCATCATGAGCATGAATTGATAGCAGTCTAGTCCCCTTGTCATAGTGGAACGAGACAGTAATGACTTCCTTGGTGTCAGTCGGTTCTCTTGAAGAACGACGCGGTCGAGTGCCTCTGTAAAAAGAGTGAGAAATTGAATTCCAAAATGGGGTCTTCCTTATTCTTCTTTCTTTTCTTTCTCTTTTCTTTCTTCTTCTTCACGGAACATGCTGTATTTTTGCCTGAGTGACAGCAGGTATCTAAGCGAAAGGTCCTATTAACTAGCCAAAGTACCAAAAATCGGATAATGCACGGCGGCGTGCTCACTCTCTGCTCGATAGCCTTGCCGGCAGCCTCCGCGGTATTGCTATAGCCGGGCCCAGACTCGTTCTTCAGCACGTCAATCGCAATGCCAATATATCTCATGCTGAGGGAGGCCGAGGCACAAAACATGCGGGCAAGTGAATTTTGGAGCAATCAAATGGCCAGTGAAAAGGAAATCTAGCACGATATAAGCAAGACCAAAATGATGTAGAGGATTGGTAAAATGAGAACTGAAATCCTAGGGATATAAGATGCTCTTATATCCATTCGCTACATGCATGCCTTTCCTCCTCATGCTGAGAGCAGACGAAAGCAATGGGTCTTATCAAAGGAATGTGCCTCGAGAGCTTTGGTTTCAATAAATCGCAGAGACAAGACATGGTTTCATGATCTTGCATAGATGGCAAATCGGTGAGTGATGTGAAGTTGGATCCAAGACAGAGTAGATACACCCGGCACAGATACGGTGCGCTCCTCGCGCTGATTCTGTGGAGGATGGATTTCTGAGGCAAAAAAGGAGTAATATCCCTATGGGAGCATAATGTTGGCATGGCTTCCCAGCCATCCCTGATCGGCTGGCCTATTCGCATGAATGAATGGGCACGAAAAGTGTTTATGCGCCAGTTCGGGGCCTTTGAATAGGTTGGACGGCTTTGTAGTTATGGCTGTCGTAGCGTTTTAGTCCATAACTCAACCGTGCTGGAAAGCTCCTGGTCATTGACATGAACTTTTTCTTTTTTGTTTGCAATAACCAGCCGAGAATGCAATTCGAAACCAACTTAACCACCGCCATTTCCCGAATCTGGCCGAAAAGAGGGAACAGAACAACATCAGCACCATGAGATTATAGTTTCCCAGCATCTCCACGATTTCCGTCTCGAGAGTTGCGGGGGAGAAGAGCTTGTCCGGAGAGTCCTTGATTCCTTCGAAGTCACCCCTCCCAATGGAGTGCACCAGTGCCTTGTCTATAAGCCACTTGGGATGAGCTTCACCGATTTCCTCAAGCTCTTCCCAGACAAGACGTTTCCGAAAGACCTTGTTCAGAGAAGCATCCAATTTCTTCTTTTTGCTGTTGTCTTTTTGCACAGGAGTGAAGTTGTGCATACAGGTGATTCTTTTTCTTCTCCATTTCCCTTTTTTTTTGTGGGGGGGGGGGGGGGGGCCGGCCCAAAAATTGTATCACCTTATCCTTCCTGTAAACACTACTCACTGACTTCTCCACTCGAGATATCTTCTCCAACAATCTCCTCCAGGGCATCCACGATGATTCTATCCTGGAACAACTCGAACAGGAAGAAATCGATCATCCAAGCGCGAGGAAAAGCCTGGAAAATGATCGTGCCATATATACCTCTCGACCCATGCCAATATGCACTGGGTTTCCCGTGCTCTGCGATCTTGGGGAGGCGCGGATTGGCAGCAGTAAGCATCGAGGGGATATCATGCCCGGGATATACCGGGCACCAGAGGTTATCCTGGGCATGGAATGGGACTGCAAAGTTGATATTTGGTCCATTGGTCTAATGGTAAGCATGAGGACATCTCTCGTAAACCATATCATAAGCCAAAACCCGAGAATCACTGACAAGGCGACTTCCTACTTTGGTTGGGTTCGGTTGAGTTTGATGGGTGCTAATATAAATACTTTCAGACATGGGACATATTCGAGGGCGGACGACTATTCATTGCCAGGAAGGACGGCATATTAAACGACGAGCAACATTTAGCAGAAATTGTATCATTGTTGGGTCATCCGCCTCCGGAATTTATCAGGGGAAATTCCAAATGTCTCGAGTACTGGGATGAAGAAGGTAATCAAACATTTTATTGCTCAAAACCTCAATCGACCCGATATTTTATATATGAATCCATGCGGGAAAACACTCACATATATTTCTTTTCTGGCAGGAAACTGGCAGGGCTCCATACCCATCCCGGATCAATCTTTCGAAACACGCGAGTGGCGACTGAACGAAGAGGATCGCGCTCTATTTTTGAAATACCTCCGAAGGATATTACGCTGGAAGTCGGAGGAGAGGCCAACGGCTGAGGAACTCGCTTTTGATGACTTTCTCATGCAACCGCTCGTGGAATCCCGTGCGCGTGCTGCGGGGAATTAGGTATTTTCTGCGCACTTTTTGGGCAATTTTTGTCGGTTGTTACTGTACGATATATATCCAAGTAGAATCTAAATTTCAAATACCCTCTTCTCTGCCTCAAGCCGTAGCTTCCAACCACCATGAATGTTAGAATTGAAAATGGAAGTGAGGGACAGACGGCCAACCTTCACAGACGCCTTACTCATACAGACGCCTATCAAGTCTCTCTTCAACGATCACCGTATCAAGAAAAAACTGATACAGAGCCAAGGCCGATTACGAGCGACGGACCTTTCGCAACCCGACTGCCCGATGCCAAACCGCTGGAAAGCCGTGATGGTCTCGGGGAGGAAACGAGATGCCTCCCGATTATGTTTTTTTCTTTAACGTTTTGCTTCGATGTTTTGTTTTGCCTCGCTACATCTAGCAAGCAGCCAGAGAACCCGTTTAAAGGTCACTCCGCTATATAATCACCATGGCTGCGGTACTGCACGGCTTGAGAATCGACATTGCGAAACTCTCGCTGTCAAAAGCGAAAGGTTAGAAGCAGTTTTGGATCTTCCAAAATCTTCCCCCTCACCCCGCCGTCTTGCAAGCGGGCCTCCTCGCTAACATTTACCAGGCCTCTCTTCCACTGTGCGGGGAGCTAGAAGGTGGGGACAGCCACCGGGTGGAATGTATGGATCAGTTATTAGACGCCATAATGCGACGTCCTCCTCGTCGATTACCCCTCGAGAGAACACTGCGAATGTGCCAGACGTAGCTAGGATGGAGCGAAATGCGTCACTGTTGCCCAGCCAGGATGAAAAGACGGGCGCGATGGGTCATTTTCTGTACAGAACTTTCTATTTGAGCCTTGGCTTTTTCCACCCCACCCGTTGTTCTAAGCGACAAAATACTATATACATCTGAATCATGCACTGTATCGTTACTCTTTGTATTTACGTTTTAGTCGCTTTGATTCTTGCCCTGGCGTCTCTCCCATGCTAACCCATCCTTCGTCCCCATTCTTCCGCGTCCCTAATACAGCGGGAGCATCGACGCAGTCACCAACTGGGCGCGCCAAGGGTCTCTCTGGCCGGTTTCTCTGGGGCTTGCGTGCTGTGGAGTTGAGATGATGGCAGTCTCCATGCCGCGATATGACCAAGATCGGCTCGGCACTATTTTCCGCGCTTCACCCCGCCAATCAGACCTGCTGATCGTGGCGGGCACGGTGACGAACAAGATGGCCCCCGCCCTGCGGCTGGTATATGACCAGATGCCGGACCCAAAGTGGGTGATTAGCATGGGCAGCTGCGCGAATGGCGGCGGGTATTACCACTACAGCTACAGTGTGGTGCGGGGCGTGGATAGGCTTCTTCCAGTAGACCTGTTCCTCCCAGGTTGTCCTCCCACTGCTGAAGCTCTTCTGTATGCTATGGCTGTGCTTCGCAAGAAGTCCATTTCGAACACGAAAATAACGAGGATGTGGTATCGGAAGTAAATATTTTCGATTTTCGATTTTCGATCGATTTCGGGAGAATGTCTTGTTTCACTATTTGTAGATAGCAGCAGGTCGGTTAGACGCTTGGGGGCTATATCATTCACATCTCAACTCATTAGAAGTTTATTTTATTGTTTCCGCGTTTCAAACCAATGGCGAGAGGTTAAGTCCGAGATCAGCATCCTCATTTGAGAGCACGTATGAGCAAGAATGATTAAGTATATTGAGGCTATTAACCGCCTGTACCTGTCTAGGACCCCGGACATCAAAATGACAACCTCAGGAGAAAGAGGACGTGTAAGATAATTGAAAAATGGTGGAAATGTGAAAGAAAACCACAAGTGAAGAGAAAAATCATCGTCCAGATCATATGGTATGACGTCGTATTTCATCTGCGGCATATCACATCAACTCATAATAGATATTTCAGCATAACCCCTTTCCCTTCCAAACTACCCAGCAAAGCGTAACAGCTCCCTTAATCGCCGTAGCTAACCACAACGAGCTCGCCACGCTTGCCTCTTTTGACAGAAAGCCCGAAACCATCGCACCGACAAACAAGGCGCCAAACGATCCAATTCGCCGATTTCTGACAGTGTTAGGGTTGGCGAGCAGCCGCGGATCAATGAGCAAATCACATAGGACCGTCGTCAGCACAAGTGTAGGGATTTCATCTATTTTCAGAAGGCGGGAGGTGATGATTTGCCCACCGGCCTGGAATGCTAGTAGGGAGATGGGGATGACTTCCATCCAGGAAATGCCGCTGGAGCCGTGCGCCGGTTTGTTTTTGACCATGTCCGTTTCCACGAGGATTGAAGCGATGAGGATAGCAAGGGTCTGAATTGTAAATGAGGTGATCAGGGTGGAACGGCGGAGGGGGTTGAGCAAGCGGGAACCATTTATGAAGAAGAGGATTCCGAGAAGGAAAGCGGCTATCGCTATTAGGCATTTGGGCCATCGAAGGCTGGAATCCCCCGAAATACCCAGAGCGAGGAAGACGATGTTCCCTGGTTTTGAATTTTGAGCGGCGGGATTTTATCAAAGTATGGGTTATAGATAGCTATCACATACCTGTCTGCATATTGGCAAAGCTCCCCCACGCTCTGAATGCTAGGCTGTCAATCACTCCGCTGGAGAATGAACAAGCTAGCAAGAGCATGTCACTCCAAAGCGGGATCGACTTCCTCCTTGAGGTGGTGAGAGAGCCTACTGTGCCAAGGAAGTTTGGAAACGCAGCTCTCAACATCAACAAATGTGAAAGAAGAACTGCGTGAGAGATGGGGCAGGTCATTGTCGCCTTTTCTCGATCTGGATAGTTCACGATCTTCCTGTGCGTTGGGAGAGGCGGCAGAAAATTGCACACTCAACTCTTTTGAGCTCATAGTGTGGGATACTGGGCATCTGATTTGGTTACCGTAGTTGGGCGTCATTCTGGAACTGGGGCAATGGCGATTTTATGTTAAGAACACAGGCTCCCACAAACCCGTCGAAGTCTTTCCTTGGGGAACAATAGCGTTATGACCCCTATTGCAATGAGTACGCATTAACTCATTCCTAGATTTCCATGCATATGCGGAAGATCCATTTTTGCCAACCAGAACATATCAGGGAATAAGCAAGGCAGAAATCTCATATGTGTACCTCTCCTCTTGGATGAAGAAAAAAAAAATTTGTTTTTGATTTGCCAAAAGGCTTGTATCAATTACGATCAAGCCCATGCCCCATGGTAAGGAAATGAGATTGGCCCGCCACAGAGAGGCTGGACCGGCGTGTTTTTCAATTGCTGAAAAGATCTGCACTGGAGGAATCGCATGCCAAGTGCTGGGCGATAACAGGAAAATGTCATATATCAACAAAATCGATAGAATCGAACAGAACCTGTAATGGGGACCTCGCGGATGATAACACACAAAAGTAAAAATCGTGATCTAAATCAGATTCAATAGGCATATAGAAGAACGAACAGGCAGGGAAACGACGCGGTCGACATACCATCCTGTTCCCAACGGAGGTGCTTTAATTGTTAGCACAAAAGCTTCCGGCGGGCTTGGCGGGCTTGGCTCCGCTGCCAAGAAAAGCCCACGAGCGCGCCCCGAGTCCACAGCCCGGAATGTAAGGAGCCTATCGGAAAACGACAAGACTCAGCCTTTAGGGAGAGATAAGAACATGCTGGTTTTCTTGCAGGGAAAAAAAATGGGCATTGGGCCGCATATCTGTGGTCCATCAACGCACGGATCTTGTTTCACCGCTGCGATTCTCAGGTGTCACCAAATATGGGCTATGGGAGGGGGGGGGAACGGGTGAGCTCAGTAGTTGGTAAGGTTCCCGCAGCCGAGCGGAAGGCTGGATAGAGGTAATATTTGGCATATTCCTCAGCGGCCAATAAGGGCAGGGCAAACATACCGACTGTGAATCTAGGTTCAGCCACTACCTGGAAAACAAACTGTGAGCATCGATCTCAGAGCAGCTGGGCTCATACCGCGTCATCTGGTCGAGCTAGCGGATGACAATCCTCTTTGGCTCAGTTACTCATTGGCCAGGGGATGCTTCAGGAAGCTCAAGTGGTACAACGAACTCATGCCATCTTTGAAATGAGGCTGTGTTTGATCTGATCAAAGAGCCGCAGGACTGTCCGAGATGTCAGGCGGGGATAAATGGCATAAATGTACCTATTGCAATGGGATATGACCACCCGGTTCCGTCTGGCTTGCGGTATGATGTATTCTAACGCTCGATATCTTCCGACACTGGCTGCTGTTGGGGGCAATGCAGAACCGCTCAGTGAACCACATGTTGGATAAAACCGATCGGATAGTTCAAACTTGCAGCGAAGGGAACCATCCCTGATCTGCATCACTGCCATGTGCGACCCCCCAAGCACATGGCATCCACATGATGGCCGTTCAACACTTTTGTGAAAACCAAAGATGGCTTTAAAGAACATCCCAACGAAGACAAAGACGCAGTCCCAGAAAATTTTATGGATATCACCAGTTTGACCAGGAAGTATCAACCCAACGCTTCATGGTAAGGCATCAGCACAACAGAGCGAAAACAAAATGGATATTCGATATCACTGGATAATAACAGATACATCCGTACACGAGCAGCCCTGAACAGAGAACGTGACCTCAGGCCGCATGTGCAGGCGGAGCAAAGCCTCCGTAGCCCGAGCGAATCCCGGAGGCAAGTCGAATCATAAAAATCAGTCAAAGCAAGAAAAATCAGACCATGGGTGGAAAACAATTCCGGATAAGACACTGCGGGTCTAATCACTATCGCTGCTGCTGCTACTCGAAGAGCTCGAGCTCCCACCCTTTTTGTGCTTGTACTTCTTATCCTTCTTCTTCCCGTGTTTATCCTTCTTCTTGTGCCTATCGGTGGGGTAAAAAAAGGAGCGAATTAAATTTTCATCCATCAAACAAACCCCCCAGCGGATAGATTTGTAAAATCAAAGTTGATGAACGAGATGGTAAAAACTTACTTCTTAACCGCATGAGACGCAGCATTTGCGCCAACCGCACCGACAACAGCTCCGCCTAACGTCCCCAGCATGCCACCCTGGAGCTTATGGCCGACAAATCCGCCAGCGGCACCGCCCAACAGGGTTGAACCCAGGCCCCTCTCGCCGTCAGCGGGTCCTCCAGGACCACCGGGTGCGCTGTATGCCGGTGGAGGCTGATTTCCATAGTAGCCAGTACTCTCTCCACCGTGCTGCTGCGGAGGGTACGCACCGTAACCTTGGTTGCCGCGGGTATCAACTCCCTGCCCATGAGGTCCGGCGGGCCCCGGAGCGGGAGAGCCATACTGGGGTGCCTACGGTTAAGAGTTATTGGAATTAGAATAGTGTATTGTGTGGATGTGGCTGAACTGGCAGTTTTTCTTGTCTCTGCCGTTAAAATGGCTGATAGAAAGGTATTGGAACAGGTTCTTACATTTTGTTGCGCGGGGGGATAATAGTCTTGCTGTGGCGGGGGTTGCTGTCCATACTGGCCCTGCGCGTACTGGTCCGCGGGAGGATAGCCCTGAGGAGGGTAGCCTGCCTGCGGTGGTTGTTGTCCATAGTATCCTGGTTGTCCTCCCTGAGGAGGGGCATTGTACTGGCCAGGAGGGGCACCTCCACCGGGATAATAGTTCGCCATGGGTACGTATATTTGCAGAAGAATGGGATGAAGCTGGGTATCAACGAGTGGTTTCAGCCAAACCAAAGATGTCAGGTCTGAGATCTGAGATGGTATCAGGTTGAATGTTGTGGAAACGATAATTCTCGCTGCCTCCTGAAGGTTGGAGGGCTGCGACTCTCTGCTCAGGAACCGCGTGGTGGGGCGGGGTCAGCGAACCCGGACACTCCGATACGGAGCTAGCAAGGAGGACGAAAACGGGCGAAGATACTAGTCCACAGCAATCAGGTCGCAGTGGCTGACAGGCAGGTGACCCTCCTGTCAGCGTGAACGGTAACGAGAGGATGCAATAGCGCGAGTTGGTGATTGACGATAGGATAGGTGTTCTGACTATGCCCCTCCATAGTTACCTCGAATATAAACATATAAAAGGAACAGCTTGATATTTCGTTTTCCATTCACCTATACATAGGAAATTTGAGACTAATATACCAGAGCCTATGAAGGTGTGGAACAAAAGCCCAACATTTCCAATGTATCAGGGAATTCATTTTCTCTATGGATCATACAACAGGGAGAAGCCGGTGATTTTTTTTTTTTTTTTTTTTTTTTTTTTTTTTGCAAAAGTACATAAAAATCAAGAATGTTATGTCCACAAATAAATAGTATTAAATATAGACACTCCACTGCGTTGCTTCATCTTATTGCCCGTGCTCATGACCTGAACAACTAAACTCAGTTCATTTAGCTGGGTTGTCGCTATCTCAAAGCAAGCGTGTCTATTCCCAGATTCGATGTGGAAAAATTCGGCATAATCTAACTATGCAGAAATCCCCTCCCTCCCAAGATGATTAATTTTAACAAAAGAAGCTTGTTGAAGTAAAAGCCGTACAGTAACCACACCGAGGATACAACGGACACAATCCATGATACCACGAAGGTGAAATAGAACGAACAATATAACCGTACAGAATGCATGAAGAAAAGGAGAGAAGGAAAAATTATATTAAAAAAAAAAAAAAAAAAAAAAAAAATGAACAGTAAAACAGGTAGGACTCCAGCATACCGGCTAAATAAACAGGTTTCCAGGTCGTAATATTTCGTTACCAGTCCTGCCCGCGATCCTTCATAAGGATTTCGATCGCAACGTCCTCTGGTAGGGGATGCTCATTTAAATCTTTGATGCACTCCGTCAGGCCATCTGCTGCGTCGTCCACCTGTTTCTCAGTCCACCCTGTGCAAGCCATGACCATCCGCCGATAATTCTCGCCTAAGACGACGTTTTTCGACTTCAGACTCTCCACTTCTTTGCATATTTCAGCGTTGTGCTCGCGGTAACATCCAAGCTGGGATGTTAGGATTTCAACACTGGGGAGTGACTGGAGGAATGCAACTTGCTGGTCCGAAAACCTGGCTGTCGTTGAGATGTCAAAGTCATCCGGGAAAAGAGTATTAAATTGAGACATGTCGAACCCAAGAGCATCGTCAGCATTTCCAATACTTAAAATTTTCTTGTTAAACTGATCACCCTGGATCGACTTAAGGAGTGCAGTCAGTTCTTCTGATGAGCGCTCGAGGTTCTTTATTTGCCTATCAAGTTCGACGAGATCTCGGGCTCTCTGCTTCAATTCATCTAATTGCTTTTGTTCAATCTGTCTAGCTTTCGCACTTTCACGGATTTTATTGTGCCAGTGTTCGAATTCTTCTTGCTTCTTTCCTAAACCAGACGAATATTCATTATCGATGCTACTGAATGATTGTTCAACGAGGGATGAGACTTGGGAAATAGTTACTGCTCATCGGTTAGTTAAATATACGTATATATATATATATATCAAGGTAGCATAAACACAATTAGGAAAGGTAGCACGAACAGTCAAGTAACTCTCGTCGAGTTTTAGAAAGCCGATTAGCAAACGATTCCGAATCCCCATTCTGCCCCGACAGGCCGCCATTGACCATGTCGACCCCGACTCCATAGTCTGCCGGGCGGAGTCCTGTGTTATTCGCTATATGGGGATTTGCACCGACTTCGAGCAATTGGGGGACAAGAACAGTCCGCGCACGACCAGCCAAATTCAAGGCGGTATCACCCTGGTCATCTTGAATGTTTACCATCTCAGACATAAATTTGCCCAGACCTATCACCCCAGCCGTTGGTTGATCGCTAGAGCCATTGGCAGATGCGTTGATAGACCCTGCAGGTCCGCCATAGCGCACAATGAACTCAAGCAGGGATTCTAGATAATGTTTTGCGGCAACATGCCCTCCACCACCGGTCGCAGCCATCATGGCGATATGGTGAAGAACGGTACGCCCATGGTAGTCAACTATCTCAATGGTAGGACTTAATACGTGCAGTAACTTGGAAAAACTGCGATAATCGAGATTGTTCCTAGTTCCAACCGCCTTTTGCAGAGCCGTCTCTCCAGCACCATTCAAACGGTAAATGCTAACACCTTTGGCCTTGAGGGCATGGACTAAAGGCATCCGAGCAAGCATGGCAGCCCAATGTAAGGCACTGTTGTAGTATTTGTCCAAGGGAATCTCCAAATCCTCGGCAGATAGATTAAGAAAAGCGGGATGGTTAGAAAAATCCTTGGCGCGTTTATCCAAGAATAAAGTCATGACAAGTTTCATTTTTTGGTACCTGTCTGGGGTGGTGGCAGCAGGAAGATGATGAAGACCCCGTGCTGACCCACCTGGCAACCCAGCCCCAGGATGCACTTGATAAAACGAGTCGTTTGGCTCAGTCGGCGACGGTTCAATCAGAGAACTGTTAGGGCCAATGCCATTTGGCGACTGGAACGATCTTTCATGAGCAGATAGCGAGCGCATTCGTTTCCTAGGAGGTTCTAACGGTTCATCGGCATGTTCAAGAAGGCCTGCCTGCTGACTATTTTGCATGTTACTACCAAAGCCGCTGTCCGACGCAATGCTATGCAAGCTCTGCTGGCTTCCGGACTGAATCTGCGACTCTTGACTGCCCACATGGGAAGGTACCTTCATGCTTGAACGTCGGCCATCTGGTCCTTTCCCCAAGGGCGAATCGAACCGAGCCTTGTTTATCGCATTTACAGCACTAACGGCTGTGCGTGAAATGTTTTGGAAGTAAGTGCCCTGCTGGGTTTGACTCATTCCTTGCCCGTCCATTGTCCGGTAGAGCCGCTTTCTTTGCGCGGCCATCGCTTGCTCCTTGGTCGGAGTTTCCACAGCTCCGCGACCCGCGGGCCCAGTACCGTCCTGGCCCATGTCATACTCAAGAAGAGGGCGCAGGAGTTCAAGAACATGATAATGGCGGCACAGTTCAACACCTCTCTCATAATTGACCCAGGTTCCTTGGTATTTCCCATAGCCCCCTTGTACTTTCTCGTGCTCACCGGCGGCAACTTCTTTTTCCAGAGTCTTGGTTCTTCTTGCCTTCATCACCCCCGCAACTTTCAGAATTTGTGTCGCATTCAGCCATGAGTCTGAACGCCGTCGCATAACGGCTACTCCGTTTACTTCCATCTCATACACCGATACATTGGAGTAAACAGCCTACATGCCACACGAATTAGTTTTGCAATATCCGCATTACATAAGAAGGCATTATATAGAAAATGTTTCACATTAGAAACTGGGGGAATAGAGAGAGCGGTTCCGTACTGTATATATCTGTGGCTTGTATTCTTCATACGGGATCACCTGGCCAAATCCATTGGTATCATTATAAGCACCAAAGCTTGTCCGTTGCAAAGAATTGCGCGACGCCCCATTGTTAGGAAAGCTCATCGACATATTCGACTGCTGCGAGAGTCTGGGGGGAGGAGTCGCAGCTGGGGTCGACGCCACAGATTGGGAGGCGTTGAAAGAGGCCACCTGGTTTTGCGACGACGCGCCATTGGAAGGGCCTAAGCTATCGCGCGAGAATGACATGAGGATACTTTATTCGGGGAACTTGGTAAATATCCAGTTGTCAGATTGAATCGGTCGATCTGTACTAGTAACTCTCGAGGGGGTTTCGGTTTCAAAATCAGGAAGGTCAACACCGTGGGTAACAGGAGAAACTCGTTTTTAAAACAATGTCAACAGCCAACAATCACAACGTGTATATGTCATTGTGAGATATTCTATAGAATAATAACCAGGTCGGGGTTGACAATTGACATACAGACAGACTGAAAAGAGAGCGCGAAAGTCAAATGACTGAGCCTGGAGCGCGCGTGGTCACGTTACATTCCACACAAAGCCCTTCTCCCGGAGAGAAAGATTGAAGAATATCTAGTGGAAAAAGACAGAGCGGGGAAAGTTCAACAACACCCAATTATAATAATGCTGCACTGATCACCACACCGCCGTCATCGCAGCTAGTTCATTGTTGTATAATATCCGGTCCGTATTCCACCCAAGCAGGTTTGTTGAGACGCGGGGTTGGGGACTTGGATGTTCGCGTTGAGCCGCGTCGGATGACTCCGCGGTTTATCTTAGTCAGCAGTCCAGGCTCAGTCTGAGATTTCCTGTTCGTAACTCCTTCATCTCTCGGGCTGAGCTTGTCATTCCCGTTCCCTTGCGACTAATAATCATGCCCCTACCGCCTCCCCAGACACCGCATTGGCGGCATGTCTACAGGGCCCTCTTGAGAGAATCTGACTATCTTCCTGACCCCATTGCTCGCCAGTATATGTCCAGCCATGTCCGTGAGAGTTATCGAGCGTACTGGCCACGAGTGATACCAAACTCATATACAGGCCCTAATGGTCAATTTTACCTAGAACGCCGGGCGAGAAAGCTCTTGTCGATTCTCTCTCGTGCAAATGAAGGATATATGAAACCCCTCGAACGCGTTCTTATGCTGTCGTACGGTCGAATCGGACGGCGTAGACACGTCCTGGCGCGACCTTTCTTCGTTCCCAATTCGTCTGGGGACAAAACTCCTTTCCGGTTCATTTTGCCCCCAACATGTCCTCCTAGCTGGGAACCTATTCCTTCCCTATCTGCGTTGATGAAATCACAGATGGAGAACCGCCACCTGAGCAACATCGACGCAACCCCAGTAATCCGCGAGATCCCGCAGCCAAAAAAGAGTATCTGGAATGGACATGTATCCAAGAGGAAAGTGCAGAAAGCTACTGAAAAGTGGTATAATATGGTTATAAAGAGTGTTCTACCCCCTATTCCTGATCAGGAGTGGAACACCTTACATGGCCTAGTGGCCGGAAAGGAGCCATGGTCCCTGCCCAAGAGACGGAAGCGGCTAGACACGAATCACAAAAGGAGTGATCTTGATGCGGAATTTTTAGTCTTCGGCCCGCAGAAGGACCGCACGTTCGAGGCATATGTACATGGGAGGCCACACAAAATTACCCGGAAGCTCATGACACCCATGTGGGAAAGAGTTCTGCTGGCCACTCCACGGATGACGCAAATTCCAGAAACGAAAGATTGGATAGTTCGCTGGGGAGAGCCGGTTGTAAGCCCCATATTCCGAACGTTAGATCCTGAGCTGGGAATCAACTCGTTGTTATTTGATGGTGTTGATAGAATAAACGGAGCCTTGCTAAAGCCTAAAGAGCCACAAACATGAGTTGCGTTAGATTCAGTACCATGAAGAATAATCAGAATTATCACGACATATGTTCCGGTAGCCTACCGTCACTTAGTCTAGTCCCCAGACATTTTCGGCCCTCTTTGTTCCACCACACTTGGATTATCTTGAGAGTATCTCAAACATACGAGGGCTTCCCAACTGTCGATATAGGTTGCCAGTGAAGGTTAGCGTCAACTATCATTCCTGAGAAGCTCATTACCCTCGGTGTTTATGGTTCAAATTCGAACATAAACGTAGACTAACCCCAGCATATCTCCTTGACCACACCCAAGTTGATTTTACTCAAATGCTCATGGGGTTTTTCTCAAAATATATATAACTACCGCGCTTATTACTACACGTAGCGGAGCTAAAAAAGTAAACGGCCCCATTGGGTACGCGCGAAACAAAAATGAATCTGTACCTAAAACATCCTCATGATTCCAATATGATAAATAATACAAGGTATATTTCGTTTGCACTCACTCCGCCTGTCGTGCAAAACTACCCACTCTCAAAACCGCTATTCATTCACATCTTTCAACTTTCCTCTTCAAAAACCCGCAAAAGCTCTCGAAAAGCACTGCATCGAACCCCTTAACCCACCGCACCGTCACCTCCACCTGCCGCTCCATATCCCCCCTTACAGACACCTTAAACCCAAACTCAGCCCCCCTGTCCTGTTCTTCTGTGATAAAATTGAGCAGTTTAGCATCATAATCTTTATTGCCCTTCGCACTATTGCCAGTAGTAGCAATACTCATAGTCGTCGACGCCTGCGCAGTCTCGATGGCTTGTTTTTTCTTCTGCCGGCGTGCATGTCTGGACCAGGCGTTGCACCTTGCGAATCCGAGACCAGTACATCTGCTCCTATTCCAGCGCCAGTAGATGTCCAATTCTGTAATGCTAGAGTTTACTACCTCGATAGCGCTAGATAGGGACGTTGACGGTGGGCAGTGGAATGTGAATTCAGGTGGGAACGGGAGGAGGTGTTTGGCGATGCTTTGACGGTGGGGTCTGGAGGGGCCCTGTACGTTATTTTATGTGAGTGTTAGAATAACACGCGGGACGAGAGATTATCTGGAAAACTCCAGCCCTCGAACCATTTCCCCGAAAATCAAAGAAAAAGGAAAGGAAAGAAAAGATTAAAAATTGAGCATAAGATACAAGGCTGGTCAGGGAGAAGTCTCACAGTTCCAGGCCGGTAATCCATCCAAGACCAACCGATGGCCCATCGCCTCGTCTTACTTCCTTGAACGAATTCCGCCACCGCCCAATTCCCATTTCCCTCCTTGCGCAAAATGTTAAGTAGCGTGGCGACGCTGCTGAATTTCCCTACCATGGAGGTGTACCACTGTACGTGATTCCGCAGCTCGATACTCTCCCTGATCATGCGAGTGACGAACTCAACCTCGCCGCCGGGCGTGATCATTTCCACCTCTGCGCCAGTGCAGGCCTAATAATTTTATGCATGTTAGCTAATAAGCCATTTGTAAGTATTCAGTGCTCAGTGCCCAATTCTCACTAGTATAGGGGCCTGCAAGTTTCTTCATCAAAGTAGTTGTCTTGCAGGAAGTATGGATGAACCAGCACAGGATTAGCTAGAGTACTTACAGAGAAAGGAGGTCTCTGCTTCGCCTTAGCGGATGATATCAACTCGTCGCGGGATTGATAAAAGGGCGGGTTACACATAGTGAAGTCCAGTCTACTGTTCCTATTTGTCGAGAAACAAACCATAAGCACGTAGTTTCCAGGGACATATCTCCAAAAATTTGCAAACATTACAAAAGGGAGAAGCCTTACGATTCAGGGATATTGATAGTCTCCAGAGGAATCAACGCATTGGAAGTCGAGCTTTCGATAATCTGGATGCGAGAATCCAATCTGTTCCTCTGCACATTATCCCTTGCATATTTCAGGTTTATTGCATCGATATCTTGATATGTCCCAAGGCCGATTAGTAAAGTGAAAAATGCCAGCGGACGACAGGGGAAAAACGAGCATACCTGTAGCCGCGAATCTCCATTTTGGTCTCTGAGCACATCCAAGGAGAGGGTAGATGCAACTAGCTCCAGTCCCGCTATCATTCATGGGATTGAAGTCCACCAGAGTCAGCAAAACAAACAAGACAAGAAATAGAATATATCCTCATCAGCTAGACATTGTATAAGATAACATGAACATGCATGCATAATTTATACCCCGGGAGTTAGTCAGGGGTCCTCACATATCAAGTCCAAAAATATCCCGTTCTTGATCGTATCCATCAGAGTAGTTCGCAGAAGTGGAATCAAGCAGGTCTTGCAGCCATAGAATATAGTTAAAGCTTCCGCAAGTGATATAAAATAAAATGAAAAGCACAATATTAGCAATGTTATTGTCTCTTTCTGAAGCAATCGCCTCCATGTAGCCAGATGAGACCTTCTAGTCCAGGAAAAACTAACCGATTAGGAACCTGTTTTTCGGTCATGAAGTATCAGAGGATATCCTATTGCAGACAGGATGAGCCTTGCTTACAGGTGGACAAAGCCGATCGCTAGGTAAATCGAGGTGCAGGCCGAAATCTCTTTTCAGCAGACTCTTTGTCAATTCCCTAGCAATTCAGATATCATCAGCACATGAATCTTCAGCCTGCATGTTCAATCTATGTCCTTAGATGGCAGGGCTGGTGTACTGGACGGCATCTGGATCGGTGAAGTCAAGTTGATTGTTTTGCTTCAGACTATTCATGTACCATCTACAAGTTAGCTTTGAAAAATGTGGTTAATTCCATTCATTCATTTATCTATCTTCTGCTAGTGCCCAACAACTCACTGTTTGGCAAAGTTGGGGTACTGGAGAGCAAGGACAGCGAAGTCCACATCGTGTTTATAGATGTTCCGTGCAGCGTCCATGACACGATGAAGCACGGCTTGATTGTCCGTATATAATTCGAATATCCCATATAAGATTGTCCGTTAATGGGTGTTTTTATAGGTGAATATAGGAGGAAAGGTTGGATCTATGGATGTTGGATTCAATTTGTCTTGGGAACTCAAGCAGGAACTGGGCGCGGAAAGAGTTGAAACAAACATACAACGGGAATTTATTATCAACTCTTGAGCGTAAGAATTCTACATACCCACGCAAAAGAGTATAAAATATTTGTATGTTTTATGAATAAAAAATCACTATTGAAAACTCGTTAATGATCCACTCCACGCATCCTTTGGATCAAAGCTTGGCGATGGCTGTAAAGCTTGCAAATCTTGTAGGAAGGTTTTACCACTACGTCAAAAAGGATCAATCACAAAACAAGATATATATGTATTTGCATGATTCACAATTGCTTTGTCAAGTTATATACTATTTTCAACCCATTTCAACTTCAGTTAACATACGCCTGATGCCCCTTCGCGAATTTCACTTTCATATCCTGCCCACCTATTGGCCTCGCCGTAAGTGACTGCTTCTGATAAATGAGATCACCGTAAACCATATCTAGCGTCGTATACGAGGCAGTTTGGTTACTATGCGGGTTGATCCCCAGCGCTTCGAACTCGAAGCTGCGCAGAACCACCAAGAGCACCATCCGCATCTCCATCATGGCTAGCTCCTGGCCGATGCAGCCCCGTGCACCGCGTTCGAAGGGTCGCCAAGCATCTTTTGGGATTGTCTGTGTGAGGAAACGTTCCGGTTGGAACTCACAGGGCGAAGGGAATGATTCCGAATCGTAGTGCATTGCCAAGATACATATCATTATCAACTGGTCCGTGATTTGGAGCGGTTTTCCCTGATACATAATATTCATGCTGGAATTGGTCAATAACAGTATTAGATCATGGTGGTGAACACTTGTAAAAGGTTGTGTCTATCTAACAAAGAAAGGAAGCAAGGGAGAAGAAAAAAAAACTCCATCTTACGTTTCATCACCCTTTGCCCGGGCGACGCTGCCAACAGGGAATAACCTCAATGTTTCTTTAATGATGGCGGTTGTGTAGTGAAGATCGTTGAGTTTCTCTGGGTGTGCTCTAATCATCTCAACAGTACGGTTGAGATCTGGGCTAAACACAGAATCGTGCTCTTCACGAGCCTTCTTCAATACTTCAGGATGTTTGGAGAGAACCATAAAAATAAACTGCGCGGACGGGGATATCAGTATTCATAATATTTGGCATGGGGTTTAGCGCTATTCAAAGTCTCAATCTTACCCCAAGGGTATAAGCTGTAGTTTCATGCCCGGCGGCCAAAAACGTTTTGATGCTGCAGTCGTATCAGCAAGATCCTGTCTCATTATGAGCGGAATGAAGATGTGAAACATAAAAAAGAAAGATCATCATCATCGTCAGAATGGGGACATGTGGGTATTTACTTCGAAACAGCTATCTCCATAAAGTCGCTATCACCGGCGATGCCCATTGGATTATCCAATTTCTGGAGAAGAACCAAATCCATAATCGACCTTGACTTCTTGACGGACGACGCTTCTTCCCTTTTCATCTCGGCAAAGCGCATGATCACCCTCTTTTCAATATACCGATTGACTTTCCACACGAGAATCCACTTGGGCACCATGCCTATCAGCCAGTTGCGAGTACTAAGCGCACCATCGAATGCATAGTCCAAACCGTTCTTGAAATTCCTGACGAGTTTCCTTCCATCCTCGCTGTGGAAAGGGCTGTTGAACACGGCGCGCCCGATCACATTGAATGTCAGGTCGATGCTCAGAGGCGCCATCGCAAAGCACTCCTGGGATTTTGCAAACTTGGCCAAGTTATCATGGTAGATCAGGACCTCGTCGAGCATCCCATCAGCCAACGTGCGGATATAGGCTGGCGCAAAGGCTGGCACGAAGGTAGAATGCAGGCCTTTCCATTTCGGCCCGTTTACGGATATGATCGAACTTTTCCCCAAAAAGGGGCTGAAGAACCGGCCCACGGCCGGGTCCTTGGGAAATGTTTGCTCCGTGGTGACTTGCGCAGCCAGCTCGGGCTTACATAGGACCACCATGGGACTCACAAATGGCCAGAGGTCCAGGTAGTAAAGTTCCGGCAAATCGTATTTACGCGCGAGAGAGATTAACGTATGGTGAATATACACATTGGTAGGGTAGGCCCGGTTGATCTTGTTAACCTCGAGTAGGTGGCCAAACCAGAAGCTATGCGGCGGTTGGGGCTAATATATTATTCTCGTCAGGTCAATTACCTTGCAGTTGACTAGAACTTATTGCCAGGAAGTGCATTGCTGGTAAGGGTTAGGTATATATATACATATATACATATATCTCAGACCTACTAAATGGCGACATGACAGTCGGGCATGTAGGAACCGTGACACGGTATAGGAAAATGTAGTCACAGCCCCAACAAGAAGCGCAATAGTTGTAAGATTGGGCGATATCAGAAGAGAAATCGGCATGATTGGAAGGGCTGCTCAGCTCTGGAGGTCGTATGGAGAGAGATAGCTTTCTTAACCGTGGAAAAAAGGAAACGTGGGAGGAGCAAAAGCAAAAGTTCAAGCGCCCCCCTTGTTGGAATTCACTGAACTGTTAAGTCCTTTCAGTACGGAGTACATGGAAATGAAATAATCAACAAAGAATTCATCCACAGACGAACGAAGTGTTAATATAAAAATAGGAAGTGCTTCGGCTTAACTCAAGAATGAACAATTCGCACCGCTAAAGAAAGGCTATCATTTATAGGAGATTTGTACTGCCCTTGCTGCAAGTGGGGGGCAGTAAATAAGTTTGAAACCCTCCCCTGGGCGGCCAAGATCATACTAACTACGGAGTATAATATCAATATCCCCTGCAACGTAAGTTCACCTCACTAGCCGATATCCTTATTTTCAGCTGCTCTCTAGTTGCGTTCCACTGCGTATTCGTAACTGAGAGACTCCGCCATATCATTCTGGATCTAGCCCTCAAGGGGGTCCTTGCCTCAGATCATACGGAGTATAATACAAGCAGCCGTACCAGCCCCTCATCACTTGAACTGCGGCGTAGACAATACCGTATCAGAATCCCCCTCTACTGAATCCATCTAAAGTATATACATACTAGTAGTGCTGAACCTTGCTCCGCTCCGCAGTGGCAGTTACCAATAGAAATGAGATAAGAAAGGGTCTCCAATATCCATCAAAACGTGATAATATCCTTTTGAAGAGGTTGGGATTCGAACTTGTTGGGCACTACTAACCGTGCCATGCTTACTCACTCTCTCTAGTGAGTGCGCCACAGTGTATGGAAAACCACAGCGTATGGAAAATATTATCAATATCTTCATTCTTCATCTTCAAATAATCATCATTAATTATAACCATGCTTAAATCTTCTAATTACACTGAGGAGCAGTTGCAAAGAGCTGTTGACACATACAAAAGCAATTCAAAATTAAAAATCACATCTCTGTCACAAGAATTCAAAGTCCCATATGCCATCTTGTATAAAAGTATCAACAGAAAAAAATCAAGGACTATGAGAGTTCCACTGAATAGAGCATTGAATGACAGTTAGAAGGAGGCAATTAAGATATGAATTCATCAGTTGAATATTAATTTTTACTAACTCATCATCAAGCATATTGAAGCTGCTGTGAACTGCATGTTGAGACAGCATCATATAGATCCGGAGACCGCACCTCTCACAGTAAATAAGATGTGAGTATATTGATTCATCAAATGTCTGTCAAATTACAAATAAATTAAGTAAAAGTTCATGAATTCAAAATGAGTGTCTTGTAAAAATATAAACTTCATTATCAACTGATTTGATTGATATGAAGCTGTCTTCAATCAATATCACTTTTTCCCCTGCAATATCTACAACTTTGATGAGATTGGATTTCAAGAAGGAAAAGAATGTGAACAGTGAGTTATAACCATTTTTAAAAACATGAATTCCATCATACAATCATCATACTTTCACAGATTATAACAGTGGTGAAGTGTGTCAATGCAAATGACACAATATTGAATTCATTGATTATAATGAAATTGAAGATTCATCTAGAGAATTGATATACACATTTCAATTTATCTGACAATTACACCATCACTGCATCTGAGTCTGACTTTACAAATGATGAGATTGGATTTGAATGAATCAAGCAGTTTAATAAAATGATAAAAAAGCATCAAATAAACAATCATTGATTGTTATTAACGAACAATCATGATTATCATCTCACAAAAAAATTAATTCAATACTGCAATCTTTATAAAATTATTTTATTCAGATTTTCATCTCATACAAATTATATTCTACAACCTTTTGATGATGTATCTTTTCAGCAATATAAATATTATCATATAAAAACAATTAATGAGATCATCTGTTATGAATATGAGTAATATGATGACAGACAATTCCTTGTTAATCTGAAGAGTGTTTGATTGCAAGCATTCAAATCTGACACTGTGAGAGCTGGCTTTGCTGACTGTGAAATGTATTCAATTAATCACAATATAGTTCTCAATCAATTGAGACCTCTTATCATTGATAATGCCTCAGATCTCAACATATATGATGATGATGATAATGTATGCAATCACTTTATTCCACTGGCTGCAGATCAACTGTCAACTATTTTTTTATAATTAATTTTCTCAAAAACAGTTGCAAAACTATGTCATTAAATCAATGCAGTAGTAAAAGTCTTACAAGATGTGAAGAATACTCTTACATCTGATTTGATAAAGCAATTGAATAAGATTTTCAAGAGTAGCATGATTCAGATAGAATTGAACACACATTGTGATTATTATTATTATTATTATTATTATTATTCTTCCATTATAGATGTATGCAGTCAGTGACTATGACATCTACCTGAAACACTCCAGGATTTTTCAACTTAAGAATAAGCTAATATACAAAGTCAATTTAATACATGTAATAGCAGAATTCCAGCCCAGAATCAAACAACTATTCAAACTATTCAATTTAAGAAAGAATGTCAAAAGAATGA
This sequence comes from Histoplasma mississippiense, assembly GCF_000149585.1. NCBI lineage: Eukaryota > Fungi > Ascomycota > Eurotiomycetes > Onygenales > Ajellomycetaceae > Histoplasma > Histoplasma mississippiense. The sequence goes on along the minus strand of NW_001813980.1, from coordinate 2,819,067 downwards.
CAACAGATCAATACATTCAATTTAAAACAAATGAAATAAAAAGTATAAAAAACAGCAGCTATTAAAAGAAAAGAAAGCATTTACAAATTAAACTTTTCAAAATAAGTTAAAATCAAAAATAATCAAAATGAAATAAATTTTAAAGCAAAAGTAACAAAATAAAAATAAAAACAAGAACAAAAATTAAAGCAAATACATAGAAATAAAAGAAAAAAGAAAAAGAAAAATTGAATTCATTATCAGATCAAACTATTCAATTAAAATCTTGTAGCAATATTTGACTCTTTCAAATATTCAATCAAGAATTCATTTCCAGTTTTTGTATTGAACAAAAGTTTTAAATTTAACTGTGTCAATTCAAACTTCTCTCTCAATCTCAATCTTAACTCTGTATGCTTTGTACAAATTAAAAAAGATGCTTTGGGTTTTCATATAACTGACAATCTGAACATAAATCACTTAAATCATTTCTAATCTTTGTTAAATATGATTTAAAATAACCATGTCTAAGTTTTAGCTGCATTATTGTAGCAAAAAGTTTCTTTTTACATTTCATTGAGCAAGCTTTCCATTTTGGCTTAGTTTCAAACCTGGAATAATGTACACTCTTTTTTTGTAAAAACCAGATATCTTGCCATTTTTGCAAACATGATTCTCTTATTTTTCTCTTAATATAAGCCCATGATACAATTCTTTGAAAGCAGATTTCCAATTCAGTTGCTTTTTTTGCAGCTTTATCAGCCATTTCATTGCCATATATACCCATGTGAGCAGGCACCCAGTGACACACATTGTGAAAGTCAACTTGCAAATCATTATCAAGCAAATAAATATCAAATCATCAAATCCTTTCACAGACAGATGTAAATAAACAGAATCTTCATTATTAAAAATGTCAATTGCAAGATCATGATCTCTAGAGCAGATGAGATGAAAAAAACATGCAATAAAACCCTTCAATTAATTGAAATCAAATCTATAAAATCTACAGCCATTCAATCACAATAAGATAATTCTATAGAATCTCAATTTACAGTGGATTCTACACCTTTTAGTGAGTATATAGATAATCTTCATATTATAGATAAATGTGATGATGATTATTAATTAATTTTCAAAAATCACTATATTCAAAATATTTTCCGTACGCTGTGGTTTTCTGTACGCTGTGGCGCACTCACTAGAAAAAGTGTGTCGGAACTAATAAAGTCTGAATATTGTTTCAATTATTGAATATCAATAAAAAATAATTAAATTGCTTCTTCTAACTTTGATAATTACATGATAATTAGACAGTATTTATAAGAAAAGCTATGCACAAATATACACAATAGATAGCACTAAGAATCTGTGAAGCATTGCTTGATTTCATCAAATAAAATGTTTCAGATTTTAAATTGTTACAGAATTCTTGATAATCAAACTTATTAAATTTTATTAAATTTACTAAATTCTTGATATATTCTTTTCAGCTGAATATCATCAGTAATGAAGCTGAACAAATTATCAGAATAGAAAATAATATAGAAAATATGATGATCAATAAAAATGAAGAGAAATAAATAAAGAAGATATATGAGAATGTTAAATTTCTTCTATTCAATCTTGTCAACTTTTTATACTTTATTTTATTATTTGATTGATAATATCCATTATATTAATTAATTCTAACTGTTTAATGAATTCTTTTTGCTTTTATTATGATAATCACTTGGTCAATCCATCCACTAACATATTGCTTGTAGATGTTCATTGTACTGAGATATCATCAAATTGTATTCATTCTCTCAATCAATTACCGTAGATATTGACATGGCATAGTTTGATTGTGATAGATGAATCTTTTTTAGTAAAGATATCAATTGTTTGTCAATTATTACACTGAATTGAAATCTTGTATTCTGAATCAAATTATAGATGATCAAAAAATCATTTTCATCAGATTAACTTCTTGCCTGCTTGTGATATAACTAGCAGTTCAGCTTCAGTGATGAAAGTTGTTATTATACTCTGTTTTTTTGACTTTCAATCAACAAATTTTTTAAAAAGTTTAAAGATATAATCTTCTGTTGATCTTTTATTTGAATTATCTGTGAAGGAGGCATCACAAGCTGCTTCAACCACATTCATTGATAAGTCATCACTATCAGATACATTATATTCGATTGTTAAATTCTTCAAATCTTGCAGATAAGCAATAACACAATCAATCTCTGTAGAATGATACTTAGAAGAATTGATCATATAAATTATGAGCTTGTCAACTGTGTATATAATATCTGATATAATCATTACTGCAGTATAGATACAGAATCTGATTCAGTGTTGATAGTAATGAGTATTTTCTAACAATGTAATTCTTTGATAAAATGTTAATAAAATATTAGATAGAAGTGTTGATGCTTTACAAGCATGAATAAAATGATAAGTATCAATTATTTTATCAATATAAATATCTTGACAGAATTATAACTTCTTAGAGTTCTGATTTTTAATAATTTTTATATTAAGAAACCATTTGAAGTTTCTCATCTGTCAGAATTTATATGTATTTTTGAGGTCTTTGATTAACTGATTCTTTTTCTCTCTGTCATCAAAGTGAGATATGACAACAGTATCATCAATGTAGAAGAATATCATTATTCATTCATTGATAAACAAGCATTTATTCTCAGAGATTGAAATGAACTCTAACTGTTTAAGAGTAGTAGATAGTTCTTTAAGCCATAGAAAAGGTGATCTTCTTAGATCATACAAAATGTGTAGTAAGTATAGAATATAGTTGTTTTTTTTGAAATTTCATATCCTCTTCAACTTCCATCAATCATCTGACAGTTCAACATAAACTAACTCATCAAGTGAGCTGTTTATAAAGGCATTGACATCATCTAATTGCTCAGCATCGAGGTTAAAGATGTTGATAATAGCAAGCAAGATATGGAAGGTTTTTGCAGCTAGAGTGTAAGCCTTGATATTTCACTCAGATATTGATTGTAAATTATCTCAGACATAGATACAAGCTTTGAAGTTAACAAAATAATCATCATCATCAAATTTGTAAGTAAACATTCAACATAGTGAAATCATTGAAGTATTTTTTGAAGGTCTGCTAATAATTTCATAAGTATTTCACTCAGTTATAGCCCGCGTGGCGCAGTTGGTAAGACTGTTACCCAAGGTAGCACTGTTAGATGTGCTGGTAGGTTCGAATCCTGCCGCTGGCAAGGTCCCATTTTGAGCCACTTCTTACCCATGAAGGCCCCCGTGACCAGGGGCCAAGCTTAGTGAGGCAGTGCTGACAGGGATGCTGCTTGGCAGTGCCGAAGGTGGAGCCCACCCGGACAGGTTGGGCGATCACACCAAGCGACAGAGGCATACGCGACGCTCTGACCACTGAGAAGGCAGTGGCTACTCTCTGTGAAGTCCTTGGCGCCACGGAGATCCGGCTACCAGAGCGGTGGTATAATTATGCTGTCCCAGGGGTCCCAGAATTTGTCCAGGACTGGGAAGGGGCAAGAATCCCCACAGACAAGATGATTGAGGGAGAGGTTCTGGCTCAGGCAAAGGTAAAGCCAGTGAGCTGTCGACCCTCGCGTCATGGGGTGAACCCCAAGACAGGGAAGATTACATGGATTGTCTCCTTCCTTGCCCCGGTAAAAGGCTTCTCACTCTTCAATGCCGGTGAGAGGGCCAGGCTGATTGAGAAACGGCCTTTGACAGTGAGACATAACCCAGGATGCCAGGGGTTCTGCCACCCACCAAAGTGTGCGCGACTGGCAAGATGCTCCAACTGCAGTGAGCCCACAAGCCAGCATGAGGGGCGCGGAGTGCAAGAGAGCGCCAAGATGTGCCAACTGCTGCCAACCCTACCCAGCTGGGCATCAGCACTGCCCTGCCGCACCCAGGCGCGTGAATGGCACCCTCAGGCGCCTAACTCAAAAAGAGCTAGCAGCTGTTCGCCGCCTTGGCGACAGGTGCCACAGGGATGCTCAGGAGCGGCAAAATGGTCGCAGTGGTGGTGCCTACACCAACCGCTCAGTCAACCCAGTCAACACAGCCCGCTGGGCTAGCACCCCGCAAGCGGGCGGCTACTCAGAGTTCCATCAGTGAGGAGGGTGCCACCTGGCAGATGGCCCGCACCAGGCGACGCTCAGCTCGCACAGCAGTGCGGCAGCACAGCCAAGCAGCTAAAGAACAGTCTGACTCCAGCATGCAGGTGGCAGGTCTGGAGGTCTTCAACCTCATCCCGCAGGTGGACTTCGGCAGCAGCTCACCAAGTGACTCCTCATGCTAGGACACCAACACCAGCGACGCGGCTGGCGCCGCAGGAACAACCAGCAGGAAAATCGCCCCCTGCAGGTCTTCTGGGCAAATACAGCCAGGGCAGCCCCCTGTCACACAGCAGCTTTGCAGCTTGCTTTCGAGCAGGGCTGTGAAGTGATCTGTATACAGGAGCCATACACACACCCTGGCACCAAGACTTCTAACCACCCAGCGTATGAGTGCTTTGCGCCTATAGACCGCTGGGATGACACTAACCCGGAGCAGCGAGAGGAGGAGAGGCCCCGGGTCATGACATATGTACGCAAGGGCTCAAAGACAAGGGCACAGCAACACCGGTCTGTGCAAAGCAGGGATCTGCTATGGGTCAGTGTAAATGGCTGCCACATTCTCAATGTGTACAGACAGCCTGGGACAGACGCAGTCATGGACTATCTGACCAATCTGAGCCCACCAGCCCGCTGTCTGATAGGTGGGGATATCAACGTACGGCATGATGCCTTTGAACCAGGGGCAGTGAATCTGCACCGGGGCGGGGAGCTTGTCCAATGGGCCAGTGAACATGGGATGGACTTTGTGGGAGAGATAGGGGTTCCGACTCATGCAGCAGGTCATGTGATTGATCTCACCTTCTCCAATGTGGCCTTTGCTTCCACTACAGTGCGTCAAGATCTACACTGCGGCTCAGATCACCAGTCTATGATCACTATGCTGCCAACAACACCTCAAACACAGCTGAGCGATGCTCGGATCAAGATCACAGACTCTCAGCTGGAGCCCTTTGCAGATCTTGTCAGAGGTCTCATGGTGGACATGCCTTGCCCAGAGGGGGTTGGAAATGTGGCACAGCTTGATGATCTGGCCCAGCACTTCGCTCAGAGTCTTCTGGCTGCAGCTCAGGCAGTCAGTAAGCCAGCTCAACAAGGGCGGACCACAGCCCCCTGGTGGACAGCAGACTGCCGAAGAGCGCACCGAGAGCTCACTACTCAACAGACAGAGGCCGCGAAGCACCAGTTCAAGGATGCAGTGCGCAAGGCCAAGCGTGCATACTGGAGGCAGGTGATCAATGAGGCCAGAGATGGTAGAGACCTGTACCGGGTGGTGGCATGGCATAAGCTGGAACCCAACCTCAGAGCACCCCCTCTGGTGATTGGGGATCAGGTCATAGAAGAGACAGCCGCCAAAGCTGAGGCACTTCAACAAGCAATTCTGAAGCGATACAACTCAGCTGATGATCTGGAGTATGACCCACTGGATGATGAGCACTGGAGCGGCATGGGGAACCTGCCCTGGAACCCCCGGATTGAGATGGAGGAGATGGAGCGCAACACCATTGGGGTACAGAGCACCTCCCCAGGCACGGATGGAATCACAGTGCGGATGCTCAAAGCATGCTGGCAGCATGTGTCCCTCTTTATACAGCAGCTATACAACTGCTGCCTCCGGCTCTGCCACTTCCCACGAGCCTGGAAACTGGCAGAGGTGGCAATGATACCCAAGGTGGGTAAGAGAGATAGAAGCTCAGTCCGCTCCTGGAGGCCCATTGCCCTGCTTTCAGTAATCTCCAAAGGGCTGGAACGCATCATTGCAAGGCGACTGGCGTCCACGGCACTCATTCACGGCATAGTCAGCCCACAGCATGGGGGGGCGCTGCCCAGACGATCTGCAATGGACCTGGTAGCTGCTTTCACTCATGAGGTGGAGGCAGCCTTCGCACAAAACAAAGAAGTGTCCATGGTCACAATGGATGTGCAGGGTGCCTTTGATGCTGTGCTGCGCAGGCGGCTGCTTCAGCGGATGGCGCGGCAGGGGTGGCCACGCGAGCTGCTGCAGCTCATTGACAGTTTCCTCACTGAACGCAGAGCTCAGGTCCGGCTGGAGGGGACCACCACAGCAGCACATCAGATGCAATGTGGCACGCCACAGGGGTCTCCTTTGTCACCAATACTGTTCCTTCTGTACCTGGCAGAGCTGCTGTGGCAAAACTCGGAGTTGCGCTTTGGCTATGCGGATGATCTGAACATCTGGCGGGCGACCCACTCACTTGACAACAATGCCACCCTTCTCAGACAGGATATACAGAGTATTCTGAGGTGGGGGGAGATAAACAAGGTGGCCTTCGCACCAGAGAAACTTGAGATGATCCATCTTACAAGAAAGCGACACAATGAGGCACCAGCAGTAGTTGTGTCTGAGGACCTCACTGTTCACCCTGTTACTGCCCCAGCTGGACAGGAGCCAGCACTTCGCTGGCTGGGTGTACACTTCGACAGAAGGCTCACCTGGAGACCACATGTCTCCACCCGGGCAAAGAAGGCAAGGGCCGTAGCCCAGCACATCCGGAGTCTGGGAAAGACCAGAGACGGGCCCCCAGCAGACGCTCTGCGGAAGGCGGTCACCACCTGCGTGGTTCCCTCACTGCTCTATGGCACAGAGGCCTGGTACGGCGGCCGCACGCAGCCAGCAAGGCACACGGGCAGGAGTGGGGAGGTTAGCTCCCGCCTGGGATGGCATGTGGGGACAGTTGAGAAGGTGCTTACTATGGCAGCCAGAGGGGTCCTCCCAGTTTTCCGTACAACGCCCATCGCTGCCCTATACCGGGATGCTGGGCTCCCATCAGCAATGGTAGCTCTGGAGGAGGCCAAAATTCGATTCGCGACAAGGCTTCAGGTGGTGGATGAGAAGCACCCACTGGCTTCACGGATAGCACCTCCAATGATCACACGAGGAAGAGGGGCTGGAACCCGGCAGCGCTCAAAGACCAAGATCCAGCGGTTGGGGGCGCTGCTACCTGCAGTCAATAGACCCACACTTGCCATCCCACACTACTCAGAGGGATGCGGGACAGACCCCACAGAGGGTGTAGACAAAAAGAGTGCTGCTCAGGCATTCAAGGAATGGTGGAGAAGTCAACCCTCAACAGATCTATATGTTTTCTCAGATGGATCAGAACGGAGCCTTGACAACAGCAGGCAGGTGGGCTATGGCTTCATAGTCTATCAGGGAAATAAACAGCTGGCCAGCTTCTCAGCTGCGCTGAGCCCTATGTCACATGTCTTCGACGCTGAGGCAGTTGGTGCCTGCCGGGCATTGGAGTGCGCCGTGAAGCTCCTACCTTGTGTCACAGAGGACAGCAGCAACCCTCAGATCTGGCTCTGCCTCGACAACACCTCAGTCATCTGGGGCATACGGGGCAGTGCAGCAGCCTCCTCAAACTGGGCCTACAACCGCTGCCATGAGCTCCTCAGACAGCACAATGTCGGCCTGAAATGGGCTCCTGGGCATATGGGGATAGAGGGCAATGAGGAAGCAGACCGCTTGGCTAAGCGGGCAGTCTCATCCACTGCGGCCCCAGCCTATGGTCTCGAGGCCACACCCACAGTCAGTGGGGTCCGCACAGTGGCCAAGCAGCTCAGCCAAGAGGCAAGGCGAAAGTGGTGGAGTGGAGCCTGTGGCAAGCTCTCTGACTGGTACCGGGGCTGGAGTTTCAGCAGGCCGACTGTGGAATACCAAGTGAAGGCCCCTCCGGAGCTCACCATGCCACGGCATGCCCTTCACCGCTGGCTCGCACTCCGCTCCTCTCATGGGGACTTCTCCTGGTACCACAGGCGTTTCCAGCATGCAGATGCGAGGCTCACCTGTGTCTGTGGACACAACAAGAGCCCAGAACATTTGGTGCTCTGTCGACACTCACAGAGGCACTTTCTTCACTGGCCCAAGAGGCCAGCAGCACGGCCACACAACCGGGCGACAGCTGTTGCCTATCTAGGGTCTCTGACCCCTACAGACTTTGTAGAACTGCTGGACTGCACGCAGTTCTACACACGGTACTGCACAAGGTAACGCAGCCGGCTGGCTGCAAACCATCTGACAACCCCCGCAGCAGTTCCACGAGGCCGGCCTGCTGAGTACACCCACGGTAGCTAGTGCAACTGCCAGGGACATCACAGTCTATGCAGACAGTACAGATAGCACAACTAGGCTCATCTGTCTCAATTAGCTGTGGTGTAATCAGTACAGTCTACGTGTCTGACTCAGCTGATATGGTTTTGACTGCCGGCATTGTATCTAGTTACGCGTGCTCTGCTTTGTTTTCCTCTCGTTTGCCCTTGTCTCTATCGGCTCAAATGCTTCTTCTTCCTTCTTTTCTTTGCTCTCTCTGTCATTCTCTGCTCTTTTCCTGTCACAACCTTCTTCAGTGCTCTCTCCTTCATTATTTATCTTGTCTGTCTTTCTTCTGATGTTAGAAGCACAGACAGCTCTCTGATCAACTGAGAGAGGTATCCCTCTCTGCTCACTATAAAGCCTTCCAGGCACGGCAGAGGCGGTCCCCTCAGGGAACCACACTATAGCCCCACCATGAATGGCCATACGTCGGGCCAGAAGTGGATGCGCAGCTCAGAAAAATCCTTTGCAATGAGCTGAGTCTTCTCAAGAGTTGCCACCTGGATTCTGTTTTCTCTCTCTGTGTACATAGAAATCTCTCCAGCGTAGCACGTCTCCATGCCCTTCGGGAGGCTTCTGAAACACGGGCGCTGCCCGTGTTTTCTCCGGGACGTTAAACCTATACATACATACATACATACACTCTAACTCTAATATCTGTTTTCTCTGGTAGAAAACAATAATACGCTCAATGAGATACACTATACTCTTAATCAGCATTAAATCTGGGTTCTTGAATAAGGACAAAGTTTGCTTTTTGCTTATAGCCAATTTGTAAACAGAAATAAAGGCATGGATTTGTTCTATCCACATTATTTTAAATACATTTGATTTTTGTTGAGCTTTTAACATTTTTTTGTTGTTTTTCTGACATTACACAAATATTAACAAGTATTTCTCTTTATTCAAAGTTAGATAATAGACTGAATTTATTATTCACAACTTCAACTGCTATCATATTCTGCATATGTGTATCTCTTATCGTTGTTTGAACAGAGGTTCTTGGTGACTTCTGTGATCTAATTTTTTGCGTTATAGAACATTCAGAGATAGCAGATTCAGAGAATTGAGAATTTCTTGTTTTTTATTTATTGCTATCATTTACATTAATAGAGACTGAGTTATTTGTCTGTACTGATGGCTTTCTTGATTTGAGAGCAAATACACATTCTTTTGAATTTACAAAGTGAGGCTCTTTACAATTGACACACTTTGCAATAGATTTAAAATGCTCACACAGAGTTCCTTTTCTCAAACAAAGATGACAATTATGCTCAGATGTTCTATGAGATTGTGCACAAATCTGACACTTTACATTTCTTTTACATAAATTTGCAAAGTGGCCATATTTTTGACAATTTGAGTATTGAACTTGAGTTTTCAGATTTTCTCTGATATCTTTGAACTCATAAGTCCTCATTCTCGTACCAGCAATTCTCACAAATGAGATTTTGAATTGTTCAAATATCTCAGTAATGATTAGAACTGAGCTATTTTGTCTATTTTCTCTTTGTTCTGAATTGTTTAATCAGATAGAAAGTTTTTTCAACTTGATTGAATTGAAATCTTCAATTTCATATTGCAACTGAATCAACCCATCATCATGATTGAAGATTGCAGTTGATATATCACAAAGCATAAATTTTCCCCATTTCTCATCCTTTTCAATTGAAATTTCAGTTTTTAAAAGAGATTCAATTATAGGTGCCCAGATCTGCTGATTTTGAATAAGAAAATTGGCATTAAAATCAGGCATAGTGATGAGAATAATTGAGTTTCCAAGAAAAGAGCTTTCAACTGAAGCTATCGCCGACATTTGTAGCTTAGATTCAGAGATAGAATTCAGTGCATGATTGATTTCATTTCTCAGTTGAAAAATAAAACCTGCATTTGACAGCATCTTCTTCTTAAAAATCTCTTTGTTAAAGACTTTAACAATGAATCTTTAATCTTTTAATTGAAGAAATTTTTTCTTTTTCAATTTCTTTCTTGATTTCTGTGTGATCTGAGTATTCAGAGAAGAAGCAGTTTTTGAGATTTGAATATATTTCTTTTTCAAAGAAGATGTATTTTCTGTTGCAATATTTGCTGCTGTTTGAGCATAATATTTTTGCTTTATTTTTTGAATCTGAATTTGAGATACAGACTTTATCTCAATTATCTTTTCAAGTTTTAATGAGATTTTCATTTTGTACTTGAGAATTTCATTCAGTTGTCTTGCTTGAATAAGTAGTATATGAAGTACTTCAGTGTCTTTTTTCTCCATACATTGATTCTTCAAGCATTTAACAGCTTTTTCAAGATTTTGAATCTCTTGTATTTGATCTTGATATTTCTTCTTTCTTTTTTAAAAAAATTCAATCTCAGAAATTTCCTCAGAAAAGACATTCTTCTCTATCATTTTGATAAACATTGATAGATTTAAAGAATTTGATTGTGTTTCAAACTATTTTTCCTACTAATGATAGTAACTAGATTAAGTTTTTCAAGAGAACTTAATAAACTAATACTGATTTTTAAAGATAAATCAGTTAAATCTTCACAGATTGAAAGTTACAAAGATTAAAAAGGGGGGAAATTAATGATTTCAATTTGAATAAATCAAAATTAAAATGTCAGTTTTTAAAAGAAAAATTAATAAAAAATACTCAGCTTTTTGAAAAGAAGCTGTTAAAAATAACTGATTATATTCTTTATTTTAGAAATCTCCTCACACAACAAGTGTGCAACTCAACTGAAAAAGACAAGATATATAATAACAAATTAATCAGTATTAATGAAAGCTCTTCAGTCTTTGACTAAGGTAAAAGAAATATGAATTTTTGAGTAAGAATTCTTTGTTTTATTAATTCAGAGTTAAAATAGAGAAAATATTCCATCTCTTTCAAACTTTATCTTTTTTTTTAATAAAAAGCTTGTCAAAGTCTCTGTTTAAACTAAACCTCCTCTCAGTTTAAGATTATATTTCTGAAATATCAAAAGCTTTCAATACTAAATGAATTCCCTTTCATTCAAATTGAAACACTTTATTCTACTGAATAGCTCTCAATAAGTTGAATATTAAGTTTTCAAAGAAATGAGTATGCAAATGAAGAATCAACAGGCTAAACCTGCACTTTTTTCCTTTATAATAGATTATATATATATAAATATATATATAAACTACCTGCAGGAACCAAGCTATCTTTCAAACACTGAAATTTCCACTTTTATCTTATGTTTTTATCAACAGGAGGGTTATTCAAAGGGATTCGACGAGGGATTCAAGGGACGATGGATTCGAATTGATGGGGTATTGCACTAGTCAATTGTGCCGAGGTATCTTTTTATTACTTGGCAGGCACGTGTGGCTGGGAGGTACTCAGGGGGGACTTGGCACGGATACGTTGGAACACGAAAATTGATCAGAGTTTTCTCAAACAGAGAAACAAGAATAACTCAAGCAACTGCAGATCAAATTGAACAAGATTTTAATAGATTATCAATATAAGATAGATCTATCTCTGGTCAAAATCTGAGTTGATTTGACCCAGTATTGATGGAGTAATTTGATGAAATGTTGAAAATCCGCCCAAGCAGATGCCAAAACACTATTCATCAAATATCTCCATCAAAACTTCATCAAATCTTTTCAAATTTGCAGCAGTTACTGATGAAGGCAGCAGGAATCGACTGAGGGTACTCGCGTTGTCTAATTCGAAGAATTGGGCTCGTTCGGGGTTTTGTATCATAAAGTGAATATATGGAACACCGGGGTTCACATATTATGTGAGAATATAAGCGCCGCTATTCCTATCTGACCATGCGTCTTCAACATATCGACAAACTGGTCAATTCTGTTGATTGCCACATGTCTGTGCCATGACTCTCTAATCCATCCTGCAAGCACCAGTGTTCAGAGCAAAATCCGTCTCAAGTGAGTGGATTATCACAATCAAAAAAGCAAAAACATGACCATTCAACTGATTCTTCACTGTGAGAATTCTGAGACAATCTGTTGAAGCTTTGATTAACTAAAGATGTGGTGAGAGAGCTAAACTGAAGGAATCCTCAGCTTACTCCATACCCATTTTATTTGCAGTGCTGAAAATCAAACAGATCATTGACTCATCAGCTTCTGACTACACTGAAGAATAATTGCTGACTCATTCAGAATGCTATTAGCTTCCTCTGCGATTGTGTGCTGAATTATTCAAAAAATATAAAGCAATTTGCCAGGCATAGTGATCCAGATCTCTCAGATTTGAGAGGTGTAAATACTTGTCAGATTGCTCATATCATTCTAAACTGATCATTCTCCCTCTAGTTCTCAGAACCTATAAATCATTTTGGTCGCACGATGAACTTGGATTGATCTAGGTCTCAATATTGAAAGCGGTCTGCAACATTTACTTCAATCTCAAACACTCAAGGAACTCAAGACATCAAAACTACCAGCACTACAGCTTATAAACATAACTTCGAACAGAATCTGATCGATCATGGTGTCTACTTTTCAGAGTACAATTATCCAGATAGTCAGTTCCCGCTAACACCAGACAACTGAGAGATCATCAATGAAAGATTAGTCAGACCTTGAGCTTCACTTTCACCATCAAAGTTTTCAGAAAAAAAATTCAAAAAATTCAAAAAGGCAGATGCACATGCATTCGAAGAGCAATCAATAACAGTTTCAATGATTTCAATTATTGAAGACAAGATTAGTGACATTAAATGTGTTGGAGAAGAATACACATTTGAAAATCAGATTCTCTTGATGAATGGTACTCTTACTGCCAGCAAGTCGGATCATTTTTACAGAGCTCATTCTGAACAGCTTGACTGAAATATCTGCAGCAAGTTAAATGGCTTTATCATCTCTTCAATACAGAATAGTCTTTTAATGTCACTGAACATCTTTCTGAAAGCAAAGAAACTCAATGAATCTGCAGCAGTAGCTAGAAGACAGATATGCTATGATGATGTGTTGAGTGCTCAAGGTATTCAAAGTCTTCAGTCATATGGGAAAGACAAACTAGTTTACAATAACAACATCTATACAATTACATCTACATACCATGATGGCATGCTCAAGTTATACACCTCTCATTCTATCCAGCCAACCTATTCTGGAGATTGTCTTGAATATATTATGACCCAACTCAAAGGGTGGTCTATGACTGGTGACCCAGAAACCTTTCATCAGAGAGCAGCTGCTTTTCAGCATGGCAGAAACTTGGCAAAGGAATGGAGAAATGGATTCATTGAGGCTGCAAATTGGAGGGTTTCAGACTTGAATAGTGAATCTCAGTCTTTTGCATCATCTGGCGAAGGCCCAGTTTTTATTTTAACAGCGGGACCAGTCTTGGTCGAGTCTGATACATCAGCCAACGAAACCGAGGCTGAGTATGAGAATGCCCTACAGTGGAGCTTCACAGATCATGTTGGAGAGGTGGATGAGGAAGAGGAAGATACCATTGGAGCAAGTAAAGTTGGCTTTAAAAGGCAGAGGGTTGGCGACAAGGCAGATGAGCAAGGATAATGGAAAAGTAATTTCTAATCTTCAATAAACTTTCATTATAGGAAAGGGGGAAGGAAACGATCTCGAAGCATCTTAATGTAGTTGGGAATGCGTAAGCCGCGAATCGAGAGATTTCCCACCAAACATTGACTGAGATATTGACTCTCTGTAGAAAGATGAGGGTAACTGAGAGCCAATTGTTAACTGTGGACAGAAACTCCTGAAACACAATCCTGTCGCTTCTTGTGTTTCGCCAATAGACCGAGGAATGGAGCAACGCGTTTCTAGAACCTCAAGCTATTGTTTTCTGGATTTTTGAATTTCTAAATTTCCTTTAATTGTTACATTCCCTCGCAATACATCTTCAGCCACCGTACCAAAGTCACACCGAATAGGAGATCCAAAAATAAGGGACTGTTCATGTGTACCGCTGGGCAGCGGTTCAATTCCATCATAGACACTGTACTTCTCATTCTGAATATAACGCGGCAGCCAGTGGTCCCAAGCATCACTCAGAGCACTTCACTCATCTGACGATTTGTTCTCTCTTTCTTGATATAGAACATGACTAGTATAGCACCCTTGTTCATCGTGGTAGATGTGAGCTGTCTGAGCTTTGTTGTTTTTGAATTGTTCCTCGGTTGCAAACAGTGCTGTGGCGTAAGGCTTGAGGTCGGTATGACTCGTATGCGATGGGTTTCTGCCATGGTAAGATTTCTGAAAAACGGCAACTTCAGTTACACATAATATTAATATGGTGCTTACTTGAGGATGGCGATGGTGAAGTGTGCTAGGTCAGGCTTCTGAGAAGCGTCTTCGATGAGGCTGAGTGTGAGATTACGTAAAGTAGGATTGCGAATCCTTTGCGTGAGCTTGACGGCCTGCCGGGAAATAGGAGACATTATAAGCTCCAAGTTTCATATAGACACCGTAGGTTGTATATAATATTTTTTCTAGACCTAGATACATCTTCAGAGAGCAGTAGGGACTGATTTATACGTTCTTCCTGTGGTTGTATAAGTCTGCTTTCTGCTTTTGCCGCCACTATGTTGCGGAGGGATTTGGTGGTGTGCCGCTGACCAATAATTTGTCGCCAAGAAGAATTAGGCGCTTATAAAGATCATTTGATTGGCTATCGTTTGCGAGTTGCTGCCAACGTCACAGTCTGGACTCATGTTAATATTTGACAGAATAGGCACAGACAACTTCGGTTTAAATAATCTAATGGCAATTGCCTGGATACTATCGAGACGTACTGTCCCCTTGAGGAGCATCTCACGGCTTTGGTCTACTCATCCAGACAAGAGTCAGATGGACCAGCCCCTTTATATTTCCCCCGTTGACGCGGAGCCACTTCATCGCTACCGAAAAGGCGGTTACCACCCAGTTGCCTTGGGAGAATACCTGAAAGCTGGAAGGTATAAAGTGCTACATAAACTAGGATGGGGAGGTTACTCGACAGTTTGGGCGGCGAGAGATCAAAGGTTGTACAAAATTGTGTGACTCTTGGTAGTTCTAGCTAACGAGAAGTTGTCTGTTTGCAGGGAAGAGGTTTATGTTGCTGTCAAAATTTCTGTTGCAGAAAGGGATCATGGTGGGGAGACGCGAGAGCTCCAAACCATGAAGGAGTTGGCATCTCATCACTTTTGTCTGAAACATACGGTGCACATGCTTGATGACTTCGATCTTGAGGGCCCAAATGGATCTCATAAATGCCTAGTTTATGAGCTTCTGGGGCCTAATATTCCGGACACAATTGATGCACACTTTCCTGATGGGAGACTCCCTGGGAAGCTCGCCAAAGTCATTGCGAAGCAGAGTCTTATTGGGCTTGATAGCTTGCACCGACAGAATATTGGACATGGAGGTAAGACTCTCTTGGTGATATTTTGAACAATTCTCACCTAGTATAGATCTGCATACCCGCAATTTGGCCTTCACTATGCCTTACATGGACAATGTAACCGAAGAGGGGTTTACTGAGATGCTTGGAAAACCAGAAATTGGCTATGTCCGAAGGAGCGATGGGAAAGACCTGGCGCCTGGCATACCTGAATATATCGTTAAGCCTACCTCATATCGGACGCATTCTTGGAATTCGGCCCAGTCAATCAAAATAATCGACTTCGGGGAATCATTTTTACCCACTGCAATTCCTCAAACACTACACACACCTCTAGCTCTTCGGGCACCTGAAGTGATATTTCAAGATCGCATTGATTATCGTGTTGACTTGTGGAGCATGGGATGCATGGTGGGTGAAATCATCCGAGGCTAAACGCTATACAAGGGTAAACTGATAGGTATAACAGCTCTTTGAACTTTTCACGGGGCAGCCGCCTTTCGACACCTTCTTGATAACGCCAACAATTCTTGTTGGCCAAATGCGAGAGATGGCAAGCGATGACCTACCTGAAAGATGGCAAGGGATATGGGATACAATGAACGCAGGGGACGGCAGAGCCACAGAAAACACCGGGCCCAGCTTGCAGAAATGGCTGGAAGAAGTGTACTTTGAAGGGCTGGAGAGTCCCGATCTCACAAGAGAGGACATAGTGAGGCTGGGGCAAATCATTGGAAATTTATTGCAGTTTGAGCCGTCTGCAAGAGCGTCAGCGAGACAAGTTCTAGATGACCCTTGGTTTAATGAGTGATTAGCCCACGACAGTCATTACGTCGAGAGTGTGCGTGGGAAACTCGTTCTCAACCAAAACTGTACCTAGCAACTTTCTGAAACCTCTTTGATTTGGGGTTCAGAAGAAGAAGCAATCGATCTGTTGCTTCCAGCTCGGGGCCGCCGCTTGTACAAAGCCATAAAAGGGACAGAAGTAAGAGCCACCTACGCCGCCCTTGCAGGTCGATTCAACGCAATCTATGTCGTTCAGGTGGTCGATCAGACAATTCCGGAAATTCCAAATTATGAATTAGAACGTGGAGTTGGCCGTAAGAGTCGTGCATTCCAAAGAGTTGCAGGAAGAATTTGGTTGCGAGGTTGACATTGTGAGATGACTTGGGAAAAAATTGATGAAAGGATGTGGCCCAGCTATCCTACTAAAACTTGGTACCGGGCTTGCGACCTGTTAGCCTCTTTGCCTTTCAAAGCTGGGTTATTTAGCTAATGGTTTCAGATGTGAAATTCATTTGACAAATGAGCAACCACTAGTTATTCACAAATAATTGGCTCCGAGACCAGTATCCTGAGGAAAACAGGGCCGAAAGGCGCTCCAAAGCCGCGCGAATCACACTTGGGTTTCTGTTAAGATGTGAATTTCCAGTCGATTTGTGGAATGTGATTTATTATGGTTTAATGTAGCAACGGGTGAACCCAAACATATAAATATCCAGAACTGGAGCGATAATTTCAATAGGGCTCCTCTCCAGAGCTAGAAATAAATGCGAATAAAATGAAACAAAGAAAAACAAAGACAGAAGGGACAAAGAAAAGAAAAGAGACAGCAAAACAAACAAACAAGGCACAAACAAATGAACACGAACAAAAAAATACCATACCATATTTGTAGGAAAGGTAGACCCCGGTCTAGAATGTGATAGGCAATCTCAATAGTGCTTCCTAGAGCAAACAGAAGACAAAGAGCAAACAAATAAGACAGGCAAAGTACGGGACAAATTAGAACCAAAAATGGCATAATATTATATAGTTACACTAATGAAGGTTCTATCCAATCGACTTTACAATCTTGCGTCCACCGGCCCTGCGCGATCCCTGTCTCTGCTTGAAATGCCTATAGCCTGCCAGAGTTGTCAACGAAGGCCGCTTGTTCTTCCATTCTGCATGGAATTTTTTGACCAACTTCTTGCAACCTGGAATCAGATTGCTTAGCGGTTGCCAGGTAGACTCCCATGAGACATGATCCTCTAGAATTTTCTCGTCCCCTTGCACTCGGATCCGAGAACGTAGTATCTTCTTTACTGGCCACCCCTCCTTGGTCCCGTTGCACACAGCCGGGATCGCAGGAAGTTCAATGTGCCTGAAACGCAATTGGCACACCTGTCTAGTCCGCCAGGTAGCCTTCCATGCGACAAGGTACTCCAACATTGCCTCGTCCCCCCGCACACGGATCCGGGAGTCTAGTATCCTTTTTACCGGCCACTCCTCTCTAGTCGCGCGTTCAACCGGGATTGGAGGTCGACTCTGTGGACGTGGAGAGACGCGGGTGTGGGCATCACGAGAAGAGGTCGACTCACTCCAGGTAAGTTGGGGGTTTCTGTCGCGGGTCAGTGGGAAACCGGGACGGTAATGGAACGAGCCTTACCTCTCGCGGAGTCAATGCGGCACTGCCATCCGTCATCGGATCTTGGTTCGTCACCTTTCTCGGTGGATGCCTTGTTGGCGGATGACAACAGCCGAGGCGTCTGCGCATCTACAAACTCTTTTGTGGGTCCATCATCGTCACAAATCTCCATCGAATCATCGATGACGATGGGGTCATCTGAAATAGCCAGTCAGCGGAGTCGGTAAGAAACGCCATGAGGGACTCTAGAAACCGACCACTACTTGAACCTGACCGGTATGCATGAAGGCGGGCTTCAGGGACACTTTCTTCGGCCCTATCCACCTTAATAATTATATCAAGGCGGTCGTCAGAAGAATCGCTAAGATCCAACCTGGTGGAAACTAGCGGATTGTACTCGCAACTTCAGCCTTCCAGCAGCCGATTCTTACAGCCGTGAGGTCATCCTTCTGATAGACCAGGCGACGAGGGCCAAAATGATGATACCAAATACCCAGGAACTAACGGCTGACGCCTGAAATCCGGCATTTCTGCCGGCTTAATCGTGTTTTTTTAAAGGTCCAATGATCTTGCCGCTATGCTGATCCAAGCTGGAAACCCAACAGCAGATGACTCCCTCACTTTGCTGTATGGACGACTTTTGGCAGCCTCTAATTTACTGAGTATAGATGATAACTGGCTGGAGAGCATGGTTAATCACAAGGCTTTACCTGGGGAACTTGTTGGTGGAGAAGACACGCTTCAGATATCACTACGCTGGATGCGCAGCTCTTAGTTTTCATTCTCCCCCTTCTTTCCCCCAATTTGTCGTTTGTTTTTACACATGCAATCTCCTGTGCCTCATACCTCAGGTGAAGACAAAAGTCCGTGGCTGGAAAAAAGCCGTGATAATATGGATCATGAAACACGACACAGCGGCAGCAAGCGGCAGCGAGTATCGAAGGCCTGTGATTGATGTCGAGGCAAGAAGTATTGTTGTGACGGACAACGCCCAGCATGCGTGGCATGTTGAGAATCCGGCCATGATTGCTCGTACGACCCCACCGCAAAGAAACGAGGGCAGCCAGAGGGTTACTTACGTCCGCGGCCTGGAGAAGCTTTGGGCTTTGTCAATATCCAACATCGAGGGCCTAGAGGAGGGGATACTTGAGATGCTGGGATCGAAAGAAGTCGAATCCTCTCAGATACAAGAGCTTTTCTCCCTGTGGAACAATGAAAGGGCGTCAGAAAGGCTACATGAGATATGGAAATCGAGCGAGCTATACACGAGTGTTGAAGAGTTGTTGTTGAATCCAGGCTCAATTATTACTGGAACGCCGTGGATTGAAGAAGATAGAGGAGGGATCGAACCTGAACATTCATTATCTGACATTGGGTCAGATTCCCAACTTGACGACTGTTCAGACCATTGTATTGGAGAAATTTCGCCGTGGACATTGACTCAAACTCAACCTGTGTCACCCCGACCTCCCGACATGGACGCACGAAGAATCAAGCTTCGTATTTTGAGCCAAACTGCAGAAAGAAACCCCCGCACGAAACCCCCCACCCAAACGCCACACCCCCCCGACACCCACCCCGCACATACACATAGCTGGTTCCCTATCCTAGCAAAACATGAGATTCTCAAGGCATCCTACCAATACATAGATCCATCTTTCCAAATGACAAGCAGTAAGTATTTTTGGACAACTAAGCGCTATTAATTGCGACCATTGTCTCTTGATTTAACTAACCTTCCATAAATTATTGACCTTTCCAAAGAGGAACAAAAAACGCATGTACGGCAGAAAATCAAACAAGGCATAGTTCCATCACGCTGTAATGGACGACCTGATATTATTCTACCCAACGGTTTGATATCACAAGAAACTAGCAGCATTGATACCTCGAATAACTTCCAACGCCCATTTACTGCCATTATAATACCTAAAATCTGATATTATTCTTTTACTTTAAACCGCGATTTCGCCGGTAATGCCAGGAATGAGATCGCATTCGCTTGTCAGTCCACATATCCCGGGGTTCCTCCTTTGCCTGCGCACACCCTATTTGGGAACACAACCGGCGCATGGTCAACAATTTGAGGCGTGTTTTATTCTCAAGGAATATGGCTCCAAATGAGACCGGGGTGAGGCAGCTGGCAAGCTCGCACAACAAGAGGAATGTCAGACCACCGGAGCTGCTTCCCAGCGCGGTAGTCCTCGTAGCCTATAATACCGTCCACCAAGGTATCCTCTGAACTAAAAGTTTGGAGTCGGTCGAGTAGGTGATTCTTGTTTCCTCAATCAAGACCGTTGGCAGTTTCTCATACTGTAGTCGGCGACTCTGTAGAATTCTCGGGATTGATCCATTATCACAGCCCTTCTCAGCGTATAGATTTGCTAGCCGATGTAGAGCAGGGTATAGTGTCATAGCCTTCCAGCTCTGCACCTCTTTAAAGAGACGCCAGGTGCCTTTGGAAGGCATCGACTACCCAAAGGGGCATGCACCACGGCAGATATTTTCAAGAAGGTCGATTGCATCATCGACGCGCTCGCTAAGAACATAGGAATGGGCCAAACCCACTGCAATAGGTATCAGCACCTCCTCTTGTTCCATCTGCAAAAACCACTTCCAGGCCGTCTCAAGGATGAAGCGAGCAGCATATCTTGCCACGAAATTTTTGCAAACGATAAAAACCAGCTCCCGAAAAACCTTGCCCCAGCTGTACTTCTCCACGGAACGACATTGATTCAAAAATATTGTTTTCAAAATCTGGCGGCTGCAGTCTTGGAATACAGAGTAGAAACATCGACAGGTCTGGACAGCTGAAAATAAAGCTGCAAAATCAGGTAGGTTCTTAAGGATCATGGGAACAATATCAAGTGGGAGGCACGCTAGATTAACTGTCATGGTGACTGTGAGGAGGCAGGAAGGAGGATGCCGCACAGTGCGCCTTTTGTTATAGAAGGCGGATATGACAGCAGACTTCGCATGTAAGCGATGAAAGAAATGTGGGTAGAATGCGATCAGGTGGGCGCCGTCACTGTGAAAGGAGAATAAGTGGAAAAGAAAAAAACAGCAGAGATTGCTGAGATAAATATCCTTGGCCAGGTCCCAGGCGGGGTTCAGTGCCGACTTAGGCTCACTAAGATGAGGCTGGTGGATGACCCGGATATTGATAATGTTGGTAAACTATACCTAGAAACCCAGACGTACGCTTAAACTAAAGATGCAAGATGCACATTATCAGATGCTGTAAACTAATGGAGATTCAGTGTATTGATAGCGTGAATTGCTCTTGTTTTGTCCTTTAATCCACCATGCCTTTGACCGACTCTTCATTCTAAAAATTTTGATCTGGATGTTGAAAAAAAAACGCGTTTGCTGAGTCACCACGCCTGGTCCCGTGACAGGAATATCCCCGGCTATGCCTCTGTTTCATTCTTGCTCGGGGAAATGGAGCGATGGAAGCAAAGTGGGAAGAGGGCTGGCTTTATATGCCTCAGACCATCTGTTCTATGCTAATGTTCCCTCTGAAGACAGACTTGAAGTGATTGTGAGAAACTGCACCATTTACAGAAGATGTTAACTGAGCTAAATACCTGCTCAGAGTTTATAAACAGAGGGGATATTCATATGACATCTACAGTACACCCTTCACACTTCCAGTTGATGTATGACTAGTGATGTTTACAAAATTTGACTAACTTTCATCAATTATTGAATCACAATAAAAAATCAAACAAGGCGAATCTCATTAAGATTCAGCATTATAACAAATAGCATTGTCATCAGATATAATTACTGATAGAAAAACATAAAGAAAAAAAAAAAGAACAAAGTATATTAATTTTCACAGATAGAATATTTGATGAATGAGCTTCACAAATATGAGAGTTGAAGAGAATATATAGAAATCTGTTTCAGTCTGTCTGCTGAGAAGATAGATTTCAAATTAACATCTCATCAAGCAAAACATTAAAGAGCCTCTCAGATTGATCATTTATATAAAACTGTTATCAGATATAATTACTGAAAAATAGAATAAAGCAAATTAATAGATTAATTTCTCATTCACAAACAATTTTCACAAATATGAAACAAACATGATAGTTAAGTATAAGAAGAATTAAATTAAATCAGATATTAAAAAATCTCATCATTTATTCATTCATATCAAATAAAATTAAAAGGCGGATTATATACTTCTGAAATTATAGCATTTTAATTGTACATGATCTTGAAATGTTTCATGCAATTAAATATGCAAATGAATTTCTTATTCAATTTTGTGATCTGCTTTAAATGAGTGTAAAACACACAATTTTTACTGGTAATAGCAAATGTATGAATGATCATAATCAGATTTCTGATCTGAAGATGAATATACAATTAGAGATGAGATATGAATGATGAGCATTTCATCACATATCTTTCAGACACTGAAATTCAAATCCTTCAATTTATATAGCTCATCACTGAACAGCTGCAAACTTCCTTTATACATGCATGATTTTAAAAGAAAACTTTTTCAGACATCTCTCTGAAATTCTCAGTTCAAAATTTCATACTTCAGCTTATAATAAATTCTGCTGAGAATAGCATCATCAAACTCATCAACACAGTTTATAATGAGAAACAAAACTTTCTCAAAATATTCAAATTTGCAGAGAAAGATTGTCATAGAATAATTGTAAACTTCATTAACAAAGCACTCATACAAAAAGATATTGATTTCATTCACAAGAAAAATAGCATTGAAATGGCTAGCAATTTTAAATATATTGAAAACATGATTTTTCAAACATCTATCTCTGATTAATTTATCTGCAGATATTTAAAATGTAACATTAATCTTTAAGTTTTGCTCAGATGAATTAAAGACATACTATGGCGTACGCCGTTCAATTGGTAGGATAATTCATGTCTGAGTTTCTCTAACCTAGAAGGGTGGGCGAACGCCCCTATATATATACGTAGTCATCCCGTCAGCGATCCAATCCAGAGGAAGGAGCGATAGCAGCATACGGGAAGAATAGGAGGAATAATACGGAAGGAGCAGGGCGGAAGGGAGACTAAGGGCGGAACGCCACACATACTTTATAAAGAGAGCACTGCAAATGATTTGTTAATATTTTCAAAATCTAAATATTCACTGACATTAAAACCAGAATGCTTTATTCACTAAGTCAGAATGCAGACACTTATTATAAAAGCATATTGAAACCACATTTTTTATCAATAATAAAGTCATCAAAGAAAACATTAAACATCAGATTTAATTGAGCTCTAGCTAAAGTTAAAAGCATATCTCTTTACTGCTTTGAAATCTTGAAATTTTTAAAGAGATTAGATGATCATTCAACTTGATTGAGATTATTATTATTATTATTCTTCCATTATACTCGTATGCAAGCAGTGCTTATGATGAGTCCTTGTGTAATGTTAAATACAGACAAAAGTTAATTATACAGAAGGAATGCTTAGTGTTAAATGACATTAAAAATATAACAGATACATAGAAAAATTAAAGGGCATGGAGACGTGCTACGCTAGAGAGATTTCTATGTACACAGAGAGAGAAAACAGAATTCAGGTGGCAACTCTTGAGAAGACTCAGCTCATTGCAAAGGATTTTTCTGAGCTGCGCATCCACTTCTGGCCCGACGTATGGCCATTCATGGTGGGGCTATAGTGTGGTTCCCTGAGGGGACCGCCGCTGCCGTGCCTGGAAGGCTTTATAGTGAGCAGAGAGGGATACCTCTCTCAGTTGATCAGAAAGCTGTCTGTGCTTCTAACATCAGAAGAAAGACAGACAAGATAAATAATGAAGGAGAGAGCACTGAAGAAGGTTGTGACAGGAAAAGAGCAGAGAATGACAGAGAGAGCAAAGAAAAGAAGGAAGAAGAAGCATCATCATTAGTTATATAGAATTTATTTTATTAATTTATTTACAGCTTGATGTAGTTCAGATTCATCTGATGAAAGAAGGCTGAATTAATCATGACACAATTGTTGATACAAATCTAAATTATTTCTCTTCACATTTTGAAGAAAGCATAGCCACAGCAGTGATGAATATGCTGACTCTTCAAATTGTAAAATTTTTAACAGAAGTTAATGATAGACTATGGCGTACACCGTTCAATTGATAGAATAATTCATGTCTAAGTTTTTCTAATCTAGAATAGTGGGTGAACTCCTTTATATATACATAGTCATTCTGTCAGCGATCTACTCCAAAGGAAGGAGTGATCGCAGCATACAGAAAGAATAAAAGGAATAATGATGCAGAAATGAAAAAAGTAAAATGAAAGAAAAAATAAAAATAAAATATGAAAAAAACAGAGTGAAAGAAAGAATAAAGATGAAATGCTATATAAACATTATGACATCTCATTTATTGAGATGGTGATTAAAAGAAAAGATTTTGAGAGTGTGAATGAATCTAAGTCTGTGGAACTCAACAATCTTCAACTGAGTATTAACTTCATTGAATACTTCACTGTCAAAATTCAGATAGCAATAATTTAAATTAAAATATTCAATTTCATTCATTTTCATTTTCTCTTCTTTAGCATTGAATATAACACATCACAGCTTGTCAGTTCTCTTTGATTTGAAAATGATTTAAAGCAAATTGTATATGATTTCTCTCTTTTTCAAAAATGGTGAAAACCTCTGAATTATGGAGGTATAAATTTCTTTGCTATATTTAATGAGCAGATTCACATGCTTCACGTATGAATCTGCATGATTTCATCTTTTTTTTGATAATGTATTTTTTAAAATTGAAAAAAAAGTTGTATAGAAAGTTTTGCTCAATCTGATATTGAATTAATAACTACTTTAATGAAATTGAATAGAAGAGTGAAACAATATTGAAGGCTTATTCTCATACAAATTGATAGCTTTAACATCTCTCATAATTTCTCTCAGCACATCAAACAATGCTTCAGATTTAATATCAATAAAAATCTTAATTTTCTTGATCATTCTGTCTGATATGCTGTCGGTAATTAAATGTGAATAGGATTTGAAATTATATTTCTTATCAAGCTACTTTCAGACAACAAATATATACTGATCAAAATAATCAAATGCTTTATCCTTTTTCACAGAGTTTACAATTTTATACTTTGAGTTGTTCTTGTTCCATCTAACTGACAGTGAATATAAAAGGAACTAAGAGATTGAATGATGAAATGTACACTTTGTGAACTTTCTGATATTTGAATTTTGATGCTCAAGCTTTCCCCTTCTTGCCTTCTTTATTCTTATTTTTCTTTAATTTAATATCTTCAATTAGCTTCAAAGAATTTGATGACTGCTTGACTTGATGAAGGACATCTATGAAAAGTTCTTGCAGTTGTTTCATGGTAACGGGCTACCCCCGGGTTGGGATGGAGGAGGTGGAGCGCAACACCATTGGGGTACAGAGCACCTCCCCAGGCACGGATGGAATCACAGTGCGGATGCTCAAAGCATGCTGGCAGCATGTGTCCCTCTTTATACAGCAGCTATACAACTGCTGCCTCCGGCTCTGCCACTTCCCACGAGCCTGGAAACTGGCAGAGGTGGCAATGATACCCAAGGTGGGTAAGAGAGATAGAAGCTCAGTCCGCTCCTGGAGGCCCATTGCCCTGCTTTCAGTAATCTCCAAAGGGCTGGAACGCATCATTGCAAGGCGACTGGCCTACACGGCACTCATTCACGGCATGGTCAGCCCACAGCATGGGGGGGCGCTGCCCAGACGATCTGCAATGGACCTGGTAGCTGCTTTCACTCATGAGGTGGAGGCAGCCTTCGCACAAAACAAAGAAGTGTCCATGGTCACAATGGATGTGCAGGGTGCCTTTGATGCTGTGCTGCGCAGGCGGCTGCTTCAGCGGATGGCGCAACAGGGGTGGCCACGCGAGCTGCTGCAGCTCATTGACAGTTTCCTCACTGAACGCAGAGCTCAGGTCCGGCTGGAGGGGACCACCACAGCAGCACATCAGATGCAATGTGGCACGCCACAGGGGTCTCCTTTGTCACCAATACTGTTCCTTCTGTACCTGGCAGAGCTGCTGTGGCAAAACTCGGAGTTGCGCTTTGGCTATGCGGATGATCTGAACATCTGGCGGGCGACCCACTCACTTGACAACAATGCCACCCTTCTCAGACAGGATATACAGAGTATTCTGAGGTGGGGGGAGATAAACAAGGTGGCCTTCGCACCAGAGAAACTTGAGATGATCCATCTTACAAGAAAGCGACACAATGAGGCACCAGCAGTAGTTGTGTCTGAGGACCTCACTGTTCACCCTGTTACTGCCCCAGCTGGACAGGAGCCAGCACTTCGCTGGCTGGGTGTACACTTCGACAGAAGGCTCACCTGGAGACCACATGTCTCCACCCGGGCAAAGAAGGCAAGGGCCGTAGCCCAGCACATCCGGAGTCTGGGAAAGACCAGAGACGGGCCCCCAGCAGACGCTCTGCGGAAGGCGGTCACCACCTGCGTGGTTCCCTCACTGCTCTATGGCACAGAGGCCTGGTACGGCGGCCGCACGCAGCCAGCAAGGCACACGGGCAGGAGTGGGGAGGTTAGCTCCCGCCTGGGATGGCATGTGGGGACAGTTGAGAAGGTGCTTACTATGGCAGCCAGAGGGGTCCTCCCAGTTTTCCGTACAACGCCCATCGCTGCCCTATACCGGGATGCTGGGCTCCCATCAGCAATGGTAGCTCTGGAGGAGGCCAAAATTCGATTCGCGACAAGGCTTCAGGTGGTGGATGAGAAGCACCCACTGGCTTCACGGATAGCACCTCCAATGATCACACGAGGAAGAGGGGCTGGAACCCGGCAGCGCTCAAAGACCAAGATCCAGCGGTTGGGGGCGCTGCTACCTGCAGTCAATAGACCCACACTTGCCATCCCACACTACTCAGAGGGATGCGGGACAGACCCCACAGAGGGTGTAGACAAAAAGAGTGCTGCTCAGGCATTCAAGGAATGGTGGAGAAGTCAACCCTCAACAGATCTATATGTTTTCTCAGATGGATCAGAACGGAGCCTTGACAACAGCAGGCAGGTGGGCTATGGCTTCATAGTCTATCAGGGAAATAAACAGCTGGCCAGCTTCTCAGCTGCGCTGAGCCCTATGTCACATGTCTTCGACGCTGAGGCAGTTGGTGCCTGCCGGGCATTGGAGTGCGCCGTGAAGCTCCTACCTTGTGTCACAGAGGACAGCAGCAACCCTCAGATCTGGCTCTGCCTCGACAACACCTCAGTCATCTGGGGCATACGGGGCAGTGCAGCAGCCTCCTCAAACTGGGCCTACAACCGCTGCCATGAGCTCCTCAGACAGCACAATGTCGGCCTGAAATGGGCTCCTGGGCATATGGGGATAGAGGGCAATGAGGAAGCAGACCGCTTGGCTAAGCGGGCAGTCTCATCCACTGCGGCCCCAGCCTATGGTCTCGAGGCCACACCCACAGTCAGTGGGGTCCGCACAGTGGCCAAGCAGCTCAGCCAAGAGGCAAGGCGAAAGTGGTGGAGTGGAGCCTGTGGCAAGCTCTCTGACTGGTACCGGGGCTGGAGTTTCAGCAGGCCGACTGTGGAATACCAAGTGAAGGCCCCTCCGGAGCTCACCATGCCACGGCATGCCCTTCACCGCTGGCTCGCACTCCGCTCCTCTCATGGGGACTTCTCCTGGTACCACAGGCGTTTCCAGCATGCAGATGCGAGGCTCACCTGTGTCTGTGGACACAACAAGAGCCCAGAACATTTGGTGCTCTGTCGACACTCACAGAGGCACTTTCTTCACTGGCCCAAGAGGCCAGCAGCACGGCCACACAACCGGGCGACAGCTGTTGCCTATCTAGGGTCTCTGACCCCTACAGACTTTGTAGAACTGCTGGACTGCACGCAGTTCTACACACGGTACTGCACAAGGTAACGCAGCCGGCTGGCTGCAAACCATCTGACAACCCCCGCAGCAGTTCCACGAGGCCGGCCTGCTGAGTACACCCACGGTAGCTAGTGCAACTGCCAGGGACATCACAGTCTATGCAGACAGTACAGATAGCACAACTAGGCTCATCTGTCTCAATTATCTGTGGTGTAATCAGTACGGTCTACGTGTCTGACTCAGCTGATATGGTTTTGACTGCCGGCATTGTATCTACGCGTACTCTGCTTTGTTTTCCTCTCGTTTGCCCTTGTCTCTATCGGCTCAAATGCTTCTTCTTCCTTCTTTTCTTTGCTCTCTCTTCATTCTCTGCTCTTTTCCTTCCACAACCTTCTTCAGTGCTCTCCCCTCTCTTTTCCCCCGGGTCTGTGCCAGATCACGTGACTGCAAGGTGTTGCAGATGACACAGTCTTTCCTTCACCTCTCTCTTTTATTCTTTTCATTTCAGAACACACACTTTCCCTCTCTTTCTTTCATTATTTATCTTGTCTGTCTTTCTTCTGATGTTAGAAGCACAGACAGCTTTCTGATCAACTGAGAGAGGTATCCCTCTCTGCTCACTATAAAGCCTTCCAGGCACGGCAGCGGCGGTCCCCTCAAGGAACCACACTATAACCCCACCATGAATGGCCATACGTCGGGCCAGAAGTGGATGCGCAGCTCAGAAAAATCCTTTGCAATGAGCTGAGTCTTCTCAAGAGTTGCCGCCTGGATTCTGTTTTCTCTCTCTGTGTACATAGAAATCTCTCCAGCGTAGCACGTCTCCATGCCCTTCGGGAGGCTTCTGAAACACGGGCGCTGCCCGTGTTTTCTCCGGGACGTTAAACCTATACATACATACATACATGGTAACGGGCTGCGGAGGGTTTGCATGGTTACAACTATCTAGAGGTGTTTGGGGGTGAATGGGTGAAGAGGGAGAAGCTTTAATATCATTAAACTTTGTGAGTTTGAACATTGTGATCTATAAAGATATAGTGACAACGTGTAATGGCTCGCGGGGATTGGAATTGGGAAGTTTTGCTCGGTAAGTATTTCTTGATTGCCTCAGGATTTCAGGGGAAACTGTGCCTTCTTATATGCCATTTTGTTGACACTTTTGATATCTATTCTTTTGTCGTCCTCCCCTTCCGCTTGGACCATGTGGATATATGAGGAGATAGCCGTCACTCCCCTATTTTAGGGATGCATGAAACTGTGCCGCAGGATATATGGTATCGACTTTGTTGAGGGTAATCAAAGAACGGTGTCTTGTTGTAGCTTGCAGTAGTGTTGTGATTTTATAGCACTATCCCCTTGTGAACTTCCGCATCATGCATGGTAGTCAATGAAGCGCGGCTGGTGATCTGCATATCGATGTTACTGTGCATTTGCTTATTGATTGATTAATATGAATGATGTTGCAAAATCACCTAACTTCTACAGCATCATAGTTATCTACGGGGCGCGTTAGCGGCGTTATAACATGACCCCCCCAAATAACCAGGTTATCCCGGACGCCACCCCAGCCAAACCCCCCCTGGATAACTGAGTTATACAGAGGAGGTCTGCTTGGCATGTTATCTTGACAGTTATTGAAGCTCTGTACAAGATGATTGGCTGAAGAAAAATATTGTGGATAAAAATTGATTAATATAGATCTGACTAGCTAGCTAGATATCTTTCCTCTATCTTTCTTCTATTTATATGATCTGCTTGACTTCACCATATGAGCTACTAATTTTAGACACCAACATAGAGGTGCAGATCATGTCTAAATGTCATACACAAATTTTATATGATTGAAATAAATAGAAATAATATATACCTGCCTTTTCAGAAGAGAAAGAGAAAGAGAAAGAAAAAAAAAAAAGAGATTATACATATCAGAAAAAGAAAGTTAATCAAGAATTATAGAAATAGCAAATGTTAAATCAGTTATGAACAGCTACTGTTCAGAGAGACTCTTCATTCATTGTTGAGAGTCATTCTTTTTATCATCATTTATAATTTCTATCTCCTTCACCTTTTTCCCATCTTATACAGAGCAGTGAATGGCATGATCACATCATTTGCAATTGCCACAAACTTCATCAAAGTGATCAGACAGATGACAGCATTTTGAGAATGGTTGAAGATTTGAATGGGCACTTCAGCAGATAAAACATGCATGTGACTCTGTTTAATTATGAGATTGAATGAAAATAATATGAATATATAATAACTAATAGCTTCAAATCTGCAACTCTATCATACTGCTTTGTATAAAAAGTATATCTTGCTCTGAAAGAGTCAGAATTGCTCTGAATTATGAACTGTGAATAAAAAGATTCAACTGTTGATCAGTTATAAAAAGAATGTGATGAGAACTCTGAAAATTAGAGAGATTGAAAAGAAAAAAAACTTTATATTATACAGAAAAAAGAGCAGTTAATGTTGTGATATTTGATATTTAATTGATAAAGCAATCTGTCAAAGTTTTGTACATACATGATTGATATGATGATGTGTTGAAAGAAGAAGAAAAGAAGAAGAGAAGAGAAAGAAGAGAATATTATTATAAAAAGATGAGTAAATGCAAAAAAGCAGATGTAATTCACTGCTTTTATCATCGTCATCAATTTGTTAATTCATTCACTTTCATTAATCAGCTCATCAGCCCCGGTGGCCGAATGGGTAATGCGGCCACCAGGTAGCGCCTTGGCGTGGGGACCCAAGGCGCGTGGGTTCGAAACCCACAAGGGGACAACATTACATCCGGAGCCAATTTCTAAGCTCCTAAAATAAAGGGATGTGAACTTGCCAAGTAGGTACCTTCGGGCGAACCTACTACCTGATTTAGCTTATTGTTTCTGGGCTGGAAACCTGTATCGCGAGTACCAAATCCTGTTTTTCATTAATTTTCCTATGTTTCTGTTATATTCTTGGCGTCATTCAACACTAAGCATTCCTTCTGTATAACCAACTCTTGCTTGTATTTAACATTACACAAGGACTCGTCATAAGCACTGCTTGCATACGAGTATAACGGAAGAATAATAATAATGATACAATCAGCTCATCACCCTCTGTTGTCTTTATATAATAGTCAGTTGTAGTGAGAGAATACATTGTATAGTAGAAAACCTTCATACAATGAAGAGCAGAGCTGTATTAATTAACTAGCAGTACATTTTAATCCATCTAAAAATACACTTTATTTATATTATTATATAAAGTCAAAGTTTCAATAACTCTGTATAAAGAGAAAGAAAATGACAGATTCTCTAAAGCTGTTTCTGTTTTTTCAACAACTCTGTTAATTTATTAAAAGAGAGCTTTTCTCACTGACAGATCAGCTTCAGAGATTTCACAGCAGCATTGACAATTATATTAAAAAGCATATATATATGAATTTCATTGATAATGATTTTTCATTAACAGAATATTATCTGCTTCTTGAAAAGCTCTTACATCAACTGCTTCTCTGATTTTTCAGACTCTGTATTGATGAATCATCTCTCAGATCAATGGTTCACTTTCATCACAGATTAGACATTGATTATATTATATAGAGAAAAAAATGGCCATTTTCTGTCTAAGAAGAGATGAGAAGTATGGTTGTCAGATTTAAAAATTTAACATTATTAAATAATAATTGTTTCATCTTCATCTCTGACTTCACTGACCTCTGTATGATGTCTCTGAAAAGAGTAGAAGAAGAGAAGAGTAGAGAGAAAGCAGAGAAAATGACAATCAAATTCATAACTGAATTCTGAGCAATAGAGTTTTGATAAATTGTTTGTATGAAAAACATGATTTGATCATCAATTAAATCAGCAAGCTGCTAAGCCATCTTCTGCTGCAGCTGTTGATTTTCATAACTTCATTTATTAATAAACTGAATCATCTTTTGTTACATATTTTTTAGCTGATCAGCAATGATAAATACTATTCATTGAATCTTAATTTTCTGAAACTTCACAGCTGTCTCAAGAATCTGAACAATCTGAAGAGTATATTTCTGATAATTCTCTTGTATAAAGAGAGTATTTGATTATAAAGAGTGGTCAGAGAACTGCCTCTGCAGAAGCATAAAATTTTAAAAAATCATTGTATAAAACTGTTTCAACAGCTGCAGAAATCTCTGAACTGTTAAATCTTATTCATTTTTTAACAATTTTTACTCTATCTTCTTCATTTCTTTCATTTTTACTGCTTTTTTTTCCCT
Source organism: Histoplasma mississippiense (assembly GCF_000149585.1). Classification (NCBI taxonomy): domain Eukaryota; kingdom Fungi; phylum Ascomycota; class Eurotiomycetes; order Onygenales; family Ajellomycetaceae; genus Histoplasma; species Histoplasma mississippiense. The sequence goes on along the minus strand of NW_001813980.1, from coordinate 2,786,964 downwards.
TCTCTATATCTGTCTCTGTTTCTGATTCAATTTCTCATATAAATCAAATCTATATAGTTAAACATCTACTTATGATTAGATGGCAGCCTTCAGCTGCTTTGAAGAGGGGATGATGATTTGAGAAAGAAAGTAATTGCTCTGAATCTGTGATTTAAACTCTGTCATTGCTCATATAAACTCTCAGAAGATATTGATGAGATAGCAATTGATCAAAGCATCATTATTTCATTAATCAATTTAATAAATCTGATTCTCTAACATCTTATTCATATTCAGTTCAGTATATTTGAATCTTTAATTTCAATCAAAATGAATCTTCTTACTTGATAAAAGCTCAACTGCTGCATATATATGATTGATTCATTGAAGCTGAGTATTATATAAAAGAGGTTTGAAGGGATTTTGTTCACAGAGAAGATAAATATCATATCAGAAAAAGCATCTTTGAAAGTTTGAAAAACTTTTTCATACAATATTTCAGCAGTAGAATAAATAGAATGTTAGATAAGATATTGTATAAAATGGAGAATTCTTATATTTCATCACAGTAATATATTTCAGTTGTCTCAGCTGGTTGAACTTATCATTATCTATAATGAGAATTATAAATCAACATGAAATAAACCTTTCATTTAAAAATTGAAAAGTGAAAACATCAGGCAGCTGTGCTGTATAAAATGTTTCTCTTTACAGAAGCATGTTATAATTCATGAAAAAATTTAGCTTTATATAAAAATGACTCATCACAAATGTTTGATTATTTTTATATCAATCAGTTCAGTAATATTTCATTAAATAAATTATTATTTTTTCATTGTATTCATTCTGCAGAGTATTGACTTCTCAATTTACATACTGTGTCTGCTTTTATACAGATTTCTTGATTTCATGCATATGAAGAACTGCACTGATCAGTTGTTTATATAAATGATCAGAGAAGTTGATTTCTCTGCTCTTCTGAAATCTTTACAAATTCATCACAGCTGTTATATATAGCTTGATTATATTTTTATTCACAGTCTGCAGCACAGTGTTGCCATCCCTGTTTGTACAAACTCTTTTACTTTTATAAACAGAGCTTTGCAATGAATGATAAAGCATTTTCTCCTTTAGAAATCAAATCAGCTTTCTCTTTGTCATCATTTTTTCATTTCAAAACCAATTTCCTTGCAGAAATTCTGTATGAAGAGATAGAAGTTAAAACTAGAATGATCAATCTGAATGCAAGAAAGCAGTACCACCCACTCACCATTCTCTCTACTTGAGAAGATACTGTTTATTGATATTCTTTGATCAATTCTGCAGGGCCAAAGCCAGTGCCTTTTCCCCATACAAAAAGAGGTCTTTGCTGATCTGAAGCTGCCGCTCCACCTCTGTACAGTCAGCTAGAGATGTCATGATGAAGAATAGTGAGCAGAGATGCTTAAAAATCTATTCTTGAAGAATGATGCCTGCTCATACAGTATGAATCAAGTGGGGTTGAATGTATGTACGGTATAATTAAACACTAAAAAGTTATCGTGGGGCTTGGCTAACATACACAGTAACATGGGTTATAACGCCACCCAAACCCCCCCCCCCCGTATAACCACTAGTTACCTAGCTAGCGATCAACTAGAAATTGTGACGCTTCTTGCGGATTGATTGGTAACTCTAATAGACGACTCATACGGAGCATATCCATCACCATTGATGTTCATACATATAGGTAAAGAGTTTTGTCATACCCCAGGGGCTTGGGGGTTAGCACAGTGATGAAAATCATATCCTCTGTTATTGGATGTTCAGTCTCCGAATACGCGGCGTAAACTATGCTCCAGTCAAGCCCGCTAATCCTAGTCAATCCAGGTGTCAAAGGGCTAATGCAAATGGCACCATCACGCCTTATTCCATGATGTGAACGCCCGGAAGATTCCGCTTCTCATTTTCTGCATCTCCAGGAAAAGGCGATCGCCCAACAATAGATTTCCCAAATACACTCTTCGTGCGAACCCTTCACTGGCAGCGATGATACTGAACAGTGATATTCCGCGGGTGGATATCTCCATGTTGCACGTTATACGCATATATTAATGATTCGGCATCGACTGTGGCCTTCATGATGATTTGGCGCTCCAGCCGTGAAAAGTGTACCGGGCTCAGTTTACCCTATGGAGACGCCGGAGATTGGCTCAACGAGGATCAGTGTGACGAAAAGATTCGTCTAATTGACAGGCAATCCAAGAGAGTGAAAGAGCCGAAGTATCTTGGCACAATTTTTTCCTTGTACGGAGGATCCTCTCAAAAGTTTTGATTAGAATTTAACTTGTAACTTAACTAATATTGCAACCGGCATTAAGTATTTCCATTCCATGTCTTAACTACTAGTTACAGCTGGGTTCTAAGGGGGCTAATGCCTGTGGCGCCTGAATAAACCACTACAGCTTAACTACATCTGTAAAGATAGCCTAAATCTCAAGGTGTTTGGAAAATGAAGATGCTTTAGAAGGGTAACAATATAACAGCTGAAATTCTTAGCGCTAATCAAAACTTTTGAGAGGATCCTCCGTAATTTTGCCAGTGTCAGATACGCTGCAGCTTCATGGGGAGTAGTCCTGATCAATGCAGAGAAAAAGGTCTGCGTCGTCTTGCTCATGGTTAAAGTTAAGAGGAGCGTAGAATTTGGCCATCAAGGTCGCGTTTTCTGGTGCGCCCTGCGTTGTCAGTGGTCTTACATCTGAAACATGAACGGGCACCCAGTTGAGCGTTTTGGTGGTTCCCGAATCTAATTGCTTCCGATATAGTCAACTGGACAACCCGCGGTCCATCGCAGCCGTTTGAAGGAGGGTGGAGGAAACAAACATTCGAGAGGATGTTTCCATTCTCACTCATGTACGGTATTAGGATCGAGCGCAAAACTCCAGCGCATGGGAGCTAGATGGTTGTGAGCGCAAACTGTGAACTGCCGCCCTGAAGCATAAGGCAAAGGAGGCTTGGAAATATTAAATCGGGAGCAAAAACTAGCACTCAAAGGATATGTATATGTCATGTTGCGATATGGGAGTGTGGAAGTTGTTGGATCGATAAAGTAGAGCAAGATTGATTACTAGTGAAAATTTTCGATGGGTAGGTAATACCACTGTTACTATAAGTATTCAGCTCTATGGCGACCCAGAGAGAGCTCCCATCCACGAAGAGTCCTGTTGTCCCCTGTGTGAAAGGGTAGATTTAAGATTATTCATTCAATCCAAAATGTAGGATCGCTGTTCTGCCTGTTTGATTGATTGAAACCCTTTTTTACCCCGGTATCATAAGATCGCGCTAATTTCAAACAATCCCATTCTCATAAATGCAAAAGTAGCTAGAAAACAAAAGGCAAAGCAAAAAGGAAGGGGAAACAAATTGAACAGTGTTATAAATAAACAGAATAACAGATAATACGAACAATTAACTACATAGTACTCCGTAAGAGCAGAAGCGATGGCCGAAACGTAATTCCTCGCTAACTGTTTGATGAACAGCTAGAACTGAAGTTTATCTATTTATTTATTTATTTTTTTAATTTCATCCCTTCGATAACAAGGATCACACTTATTCTGATGACAGAGCTTACACTGCCAGATAGCGAAAAAAGGACCAGACGTGCAATACGAGCAATTCCAGCTCAGGATACTCAGGTCACTTTGGATAATCGCCCATTGATGAGGGCAGGTCGAGTTGGCCATAGCAGCAATTGTGGGTATGGAATGACGGAATACACGAATAGATGTCTTTCAGAGGAAGAGTTCAATGAGTCGCGACGAATTCTGGCTGGCAAACCGTTTGAGTTTTGCTAGATTACCGGCGGTGCGGTTTGTGGTCCAGCTTCAAGCGGCTCAATAGGCCACACCAGCCTGGTTCGGTGGGTTGGCGGCCAGGCTGGGCACACACTAGCTCATAAAACCTTTCCCAATCTTGATGGGTGCGCTCGATATTGTTGCGCCACTAAACCCAAGGCTTTGGTTGAGACTGAACAGGGGAGGCCCCAATGGGATCGTCAGTGCGCAAGGGGAGCTTTTGAAATGCTCTTTAAGGGCAAACTACTCTGTAAAAGCGCAAGAGAAGGAGGCAGAAACGGGTGGTAATCGTTTGATGGAATAATTCGATAAGGACGATCGTTGTACAGGTGGTACTAGTATTTATTGCCGTTAACAACTTGGTTCCCTGCAAATCCAGCTCGTGCTCTTGAATTGGATTTTCGGTTAAGACTTCGAATGTTTCCTGCAGCTTTGATGGGAGAATCGCTGAAGCGCAAAGTCGTACAGAACGATTAGCGGCAGGGATATCAGTTGGTTGTACCAAAAAAAGAGACTGTCTTCGATTGTGTTTCCAGAAACCAAGCGGATGGAACCTGCATGCAGATAAAGCGAATTTATTCCTCCTTTTGAACACCAACGCGCTGACCCGATTTCATCGGTTGCTGAGAAACGTCCTAGAAAAGGTATGTGGAGGGGAAACGATTGACGCAAAGCAGCAGACAAAAATGCAACAAGGAATATCTCTGGCAACACGGGCAGAATCGGGGGTCAATGAACCAGTGCCCAGAAGCAGGCGACAAGGTGAAGATAGAGAGGAACAGGAGATCCAGAAGGAACGGCATCCATAGATAGATATAGGTCTCCGACGAATTCGGCGCAGCTGTCGGCACCTGTAATTTCTGCCTTAATAAGAAAAGCGTCCGGCGGCGCCATCCATGGTTGATCTCGCCCACACACTTTCCGCGCAAGATTGGTACCGCCATTATTGGCTTGCGACGGTGACCGCATGTGATGCCAATGATGAGAGGCAAAAACAAGGGCCATCGGCCCGTAGTTGGCGGTATTCAGGACACTGTCTCTCTGGATACATCAATAGTGCCATGTTTCAAGCTTGGAGGCTTGAACCCACACACTAAAGAGCCAGCAAACCCACAAACCAGGAGCCTGGGACCTGACCCTTGTCGACCCTTGTCGACCCTCTGGGCTTGCGACTTGCAAAGAAGCCAGAATTCGACAGGCGGCGGTGGCGGGCACCAAAGCTGCTAGGGGTCCTAGTGTGCACGCCGGGATGGCGCCAGAGTTAGTAATATTGAATCGACAGCTTCGCGAGTGTTCCTTTTTCAGGCGTTCATTTCCAATTTCCCACAGCCATCCCGAAAACCGGGAGCAACAGTGGGAGCTAGGTCGAATATGACGGGGACCGGCTGGCCTCTAAGGATCCATGCAGCATTGAGTGGTGGAGGCTGAGACGGAAGAAGAGGACGACGGCTTGGTGTCGGTGTCGTTCATTTCTCCATATCGCAACCCTGGGGAACATCTGTGGGTTACTGAGTACATCAGGCATCGAGCGACCATCAACGGGCCGCCTCTGTACATGTTGCTGCCATTGCCCAGATCCCCATTCGCCAGGCGCTCTTCTGCACATGAGTAGCGCGATGTTTGCTTTTTCCGAATCGCTTGTTGCTTCCTGCTGAGCATCACCGAACCCTGCCTGTCATGCCATCGCGATCGGTCCCTTGCGCATCGCATACCTGGATAACCCCAGGCAAAATACGGATTTCATGAACCGCAGTTCCAGTGGCATATCCACGTTTCATGTTGGAAACCAGATCTCGACTGTAACTGTTGGCTCCATGCTCCGCTAGATACGTAGGTACACTGACTGTCGCTGAATATCACTCCCTTCCCCTACAAGGCTGAATATACCCCATCGTGAAAACCTATATAATTTCTGGTCGAGGGAAACTAGACCTGGTCCTTTGCCATATGGCGGTACTCATGTGGCTGTTGCGCCTTCAGGATCGACATCGCAGAAAATTCCAACAGCCTGCCGTAGCTGAAAGGGAAAATTAGATTTATCACATAAGTCTATCTCTCCCACCAAGCCAACGACAAATCTCCCTGGGAATGGATATCCTCGACCTTTGCAAGCCTCCTCAACTCCGTTCCTAGATTCGTGCAGTTTGGCAACCGCCACAGTATATCTACAGTTATCCAAGTTTGGAGCGAGCTAGTGGCACCTGGAAGTTCTGATCACCAAGGCTCCAAAAGATGGATTCTGGAATTATTTCACATCATTCACAAACGTTCATTGGCAGCCTTGACTTTCAAGAGGCCTATGCTCATCCTCACATTGCATGCCACAGTGACACTTTCCCATACTATTAGTATGTTCTGAAGTTTTGACAAAAGCTGATTAGGCGGATAGCAATAATAAAGGTGTTTTGTTCGATGCCGATATGAGTTCCGGCCCAAGCAGCCGACGGCAATGGCATACATAAATACCTGGATACGCCAACTAACACATTGAATCAAAACTCAAAATTCAGAAGGAGGAGTTCTTTGCGTTCCATTTGTTCAGGCCCATTGAACTACTGCCTGTTCCTCACGAACCTACAATATGGCACGAATCATAGAGTTGAAGAGGGTGGGATCATCAACCGGATCACGTCCTAGGCAATTCAAATTCCTTTCTTCTTGTGCATTGATTGTGGCAAAGATAAGGCGGGAATGGTATAGCGGTTCCACCGAATCAAAGGAGGCGAAAAGTTAAGGGAAAGAGAATAGCCAAATCTCCTGTTCCCCAAGCCGCATTTTTCGCCATTGTTGGTGTTTAATCTGCTTGGCAAATTGGAGATCGAACGTACCATACAGAGAGGCTTTTTGGCCTTCCGCCGATTAATCTGAAGCTTTCAACCGCGAGTTCAACCCCAACAGATTTCATGGAAATCCCCTCGATTCCTGAGGATCTCAACGGTTAACCTAGGAACCTTCCATTGTATAATGTCATAGGCTATCATAAGATCTGTTCAGGTGAAGAGATTGGGCTCACCGCTGAAGACCAGGCACGTTGCCAATGACTCAATTGGGATTTGCTTGAAATGTTGCAACGTCTTACCTCGCTGACAATAGCCTGTTTCCGCCGGGGTGGCGACTGTGAAACTGATGAATCCGAAAGAGACCCCGTGAGCCCTCACTGTTGAGATATCATACGAAGACCAGAGTGTGGATGAGGGCTGAAGACCACGACGGAGCATTGAACCAGCAGGATTCAAGGAAACTCTGCCCTGCTGATAATAATAACTATACAGCAAGCGCTGATTAAGAATCGGATTTGGATACATCATCACTTGCAATGTCCAGCACAGCATTGTCCCTTTTATGACTGGAAACCTGGGCAATGATAGGACTTGCTTAGCGCTGCTCTTTGGAAGGTCAAGGGTAGTGAATGGAAAGACTTCCAAGTGTGGCTCTGATGGTGAAAGAGTGCTTATGCGAACCATCAAGATGATCCCGTCCATATACAGTCAAGCACTCATCCAGTTACGCATTCCCTCATGCCTATGCGGTACTAAAGTTCCATCAAACTCAACTCTTTGATATTGATATTCACCATATGGTAACCTGCCTACACTACAAATATGATCAGAAGCTCGTTCCACCCTGAAACTTTACAACGATATTCTAACCAGCGTACAAGATTCGAATAAGGCAATATAAAACCTGCAGTTACCATTATTGTTATATCGGGGAAAGCATCGGAGATCGTGAATCGTGATATTGATACTAGCTCTTTCCTCATGTGGGGGGAGGTACAGTACATGTAATAAGTAGTATGTAGATTGCAGCCAGGCATCAAATCCAGATGAGCATGAGTGTCAAATTGGCTGAAGTCATCCCAAGAAATAAACAACAACAGCTAATGGATATGTGTTCAGGAAGTGCCCATTCAGATACTTTTATATGAAATAGGTGACTAGGAACAAGGGCTGAGAAAATGTCGGAGATCGATACACAAGACACACAATCCGGACGTTCTCATCGGTGGAGAGACGAAATATATTCATTCCCACTCCTTTTCTCACCTCTCAACTCTTTCGAACCTATCTCTCCAGTCAACCACGCCCTTCCCCTTTAAGATCCTACTCCCTTTTCGTTGCAGTCACGGCTCATCCTCTCATGACCAACCCCGCTCAAAGAACATGAATGGAGTTAATACAATAGAGAGAAGAGGACGGGAGCAAGAGATAGGAAGAGAAGGACGCGAAGGATATAGAGTCAGGAAAGCGAGCGAGAGAGAGAGAGAGAGAGAGAGAGAGAGAGTGTTTGTGAGTGGCGTGGAAAAAACTCAGCAAGAAAGAGCCCGGATTGTGTGTATAATAATAATAAGAGTAACTAATCTCCCATTTCATAATCCGCGCTCCTCCATAGAGAGAAGAAGGATGGGATCAGGAATTAATTTTGGTCTGCCAACGCTCCGTTAAGGACAATCTTAGTGGGGGGAGGCAAAGAAGAAAGAAAAAAAGAAAGGTTGTTTATCGAAATAAAAACCTCCTTTTCTTGTTTCGGCTTTCCAGATGTCCTTGCAGTACCCCAGTACGGTTCTGCATCGTTGGAAAAAATGATGAATTTCCCTTTTGAACAACAAAGAAACATAACAATAACGCAAATAGTAATTAGGCTGTTTTAAAACGACGCGCAAATTTTGTGCACGAGGATCCAGAGGGCGCAGAGGAGAGGGATATGAGCGGAATTGATGAATTTGATGAATGGTGCGCAAATGGGCTGAACATGGTTGAAGGGATACTTCGATGGAAAAAGAACCAAGTGATGTGATTGAGATGGTGGCCAGGTCGCCAGTAACACAGTGTAGTTCTGAAATTCAATTATCCATTTTTGTCTCAGCAAAGACAGCAGCATGTTGCAGATTGGATTGGAAACATGTTCTTGTTCTTGCGGCCAACAGAAAAAGAAAAGGACAAAAGGTCCAGAAAGTTACCTAATCAAAATCACGTGTGCATTTCCACTCCCAAGGATCTCATAGAATGAACGTTGTTTTGTATTAAAACTAACTAGCCGAGCAACAACTAAATAAGATTGGGGAGCACGTGATCTAGGGTAGCCGTAGTATCCACCTACAGGATCGCCCAACGGTGCCAAGATCAATCCTTAAGGTAGCCACCTATTCCTCAAGGCACGTATATATATGTATATTGATTTGCAGTATCTAAGAATGTGAAATATAGTAGAATTTGTTTATTATGGGTTCAGGATTTAAGGTTCCTACAGAGAGTAGGCTACAGAGTACGAGTACACATCCACATATGTCACCCTGGACTGTTGTTAACAACGTAGCAGGAAAGCCATCGACTTATATTCTTCTCGTTTTTGGTTGGCTGGTCGAGTCAACAACGAACGACCTTGAGATTATCGATCCAGTCTGTTCTCCGCGGTCGAATACTGTCCCAGCTAGAGTTGTTCCCAGAAAAGAACGTCGACTCGTTTCGTGGTACAGGATAAAGTCAACAAACCGTAGAATGAATATTCAAAAATCGCAGCTAACTATCAAATGTCAGGTTACGGGATGATTCCTGCGCCTTTCAGACCGACCTAAATAGATATCTTTCGGAAGGGGGGCCGGGTCGGGGAGGGGGAAATTGAGCAGAGAACAAAGGGTTTTTATTTTTCTCTCCGTTTCTTCTTTCCTACTACTGTATGTCTTGGTGAAGGCAGGTCTCTATTGTATTCAGTCGATATTTGGTCCTCGAGATCTAATCTTCTCTGGCCACTTTCGCAGATGGTGGTTTTGTAGCTCGTTCAGCGAGTTAGAGTACAAGTTCTAGCACAACTGGCGACAGATCAGACCATAATAAGAGCTGTGTTGCGACAGAGGTAGCAACGCAATGGAAATATCCCGGCGATAAAAGCCATCTATCCTCCGGCAAAGACAGCACCATGACATAATCGTTACAGAACAAAGCGGCACTCTAGCAGGACAATGCCTTAGGAACAAAAACTGTGTTGTAGGGAAGAAAAGTAAACGTGTAAAGAAAGAAAGTCAAATTGTGACAGAAGAAAATACAAGTTAGAAAGGACGCCCAAAGATCCCCAAAGACCCCTGGAACCCACTGGGTAGGGAGGTGGCAATCCCTAGTCATTACTTTGGAACAAGGCAGAGATACTGTTTGATACAGCGTCAGCGATAATACTTTTAAATATACCACAAGTGTATTAAGCCCTGTGAGGGCGGCAGATTTGACAAACCTCTCTCCGTAGTGATGACGCCTTACGCTTTCTGATAGGAGCGCCGATAAATCGATGACTATCAATTTTTTCGAATCCATCGCGTTCGGGGGGATCGGAAACGAATTGGTGATTACAATATAATCGATACACTTGCAGGCCTCCATCTCCTGCAGTGAGTCATGATTAAACAAGCCATGTGTGGCGATGCAGTACACCTTTTTGGCCCCGCCCCTCTTCACCACTGTCTCCGCAGCTGCGATCCACGAACCCGGCTTATCAATCATATCATCGACGATAAACACTTTCTTGTCCCTCACATCACCAACGAGTGTTACCGTCCTCTCACGAGTGAACATTTCCTGCTTATTATCTTCTTCGTCGGAGGAAGCGGCAGCATCAAATGAGCCTCCTAGGGCATGGTCAGGATGGAAGGACGATGCGTTGGAGATAAAAGATAAGGTCATGGGATCCCGCGAGGATGGTTCATATTCGGTGCCATTCCTATCTCCAGAAATCGTGTTAACAGAAGTTGACGAGAGAATTGGCGAAGAGTAGTCATCGTCAACAATATGGCCCTGCACCAATCTACCTGTGATCACCTCTCGCGCGCGCTCATCGGTGTACTCGAACGCGGCCTCTTGCTCAGAAGGACGGCGCGCAGAAAATGACGATTCGATTTGTTGCGAGACAGTGGTCGAGGCGTGTGGTGGCGTCGGTGGTGATTCAGACTCCGCAGCAGACGCCGTTCTTGCCAATGGACTAGGGGAGACATTTCGTTGAGAAGGTCGAACGGGAACTCTTGTTGAGGGAGGTTGGGACCCGGGTGGTTCGGTCTGAGGAACCGGATCAACAGGGGTCTGTTCGTCCTGCGGTGAGGGAAAACCGCGATCAACAGAATCGAAAAATATGGCGCTTCCTGATCCACTGTTCATGTTTCCCCGGCTCCGATCTGTGTTCACGATACCAAAGTTTAGCTTCAGCGCATCCGCCAAGGATGTCACCCTTTTGCTTCCGCCGGCATTTTTTGTGACTACAACAGCTTCATTCCAGCGAGGCACATTCATCCGGATCCAGCGCGCAATCAAGGGCTCAGCAAATAGGTTATCGACAGGTCTTCCGAAAAAACCTTGCATTTGAGATGCCTGTGGTGAAAACTTAGTGCTCCATTACATGGAAGCGAAGGATGACATTGTGGTGCCTGAAGGTGAATCATCATACATGTAAATCCACGGTAATTATATGATCTACGCCGGCGACAGTGAGCAAATTGGCAAGCATTCGAGCGGTTATCGCGCCACGATGGCTCTTCTTTTTTGATTGACGAGAGTAGGGGAAATAACTCTAGCATGTTAGCAGCATTGGCTACGGGTTGAGAGAAAGGAAGTAACCTACGGCATCACCGCTAGAGAACGAGAAAGAAAACAAGTTAGAGGTTGGGCATATTTCAAACTAGAACTGAATCTGGATATGAATAATAATCTATACATACCGGTAATTGATTTGGCAGAGCCACCTTTACAAGCGGATATCATGATAAGCAGTTCCATAACGCTATCATTGATCTTGGAGCTTCCGCTTTGCACAATGAAAACATCCTGGTTCCGCACGGAAACACCAATATTGACGCTTGTTTCTCCGTTACTGAATTTGCGGAGTTCACATTTGGCCGGGAGCGTGCCTAGACGTTCACAAATGGCCTCTGTTAGGGTAGGATGCGAGCTGCCTGAGAAGATTTGGACCCCACGCATAGTTTGGTATGAGCTGTAAAGGGGGCGTGAGAAAAGTCAGCTATTAGCGGTCATTGAAGAATAAAAAGTCAAGATGCTGCCAGTAGTGATATCAATCCCGTCTCCTGCCGCAGCCACTGCAATGTTCCTATCTGAAATTGCTGCCAGTGTTGTTCTGAAGAGTGAGGTTGGCATTTTTGATGGGGATTTTGGGATCTATGATTGTCTTGTGGCATGTGACCAGACCAATCTTGCTGAGATAACATTCTTCCCCATCAACAATATAGTTATACTTTCCAACCTTTTCTAAAGATAAATGTCTATAATTTACATTGATTCCTCTTCCTCGTACTACGGCCCACATGTCTTGCTATGCTGCCCTCTAAGTTCCCACAAATCCAACCAGGCGGCTCCTTGATCGTCGCATGGCAAGTCAAGAACAAGCACATCCTAGTGGTTGGCGGCGGTGAGGTTCGTCGCTGGTGCATAATCATATCAAATCCCAATTGGTGTACCTTCAAACTAACGCAGCATTAATGCCAACAGGTAGCTGCCGGCCGCATAGTGCATGCGCTCAACGCCGATGCAAAGGTAACCGTTATCAGCCCGTCCTCAGGCCTCAACGACGAAGTCTCCTACCGCGTCGCCTCGAAACAAGTCTCCCATGTTGACCGCAAATTCGAGCCGCGCGACCTCGACATCGCCGGTGATAGCGGAGTAGGGGTGGTAGACATGGTGTTCGTTGCCATCGATGACCCAGAGGAGTCAACGCAGATCTGGAAGCTATGCAAGCAGCGCCGGATTCCAGCGAATATAGCTGATGTGCCATCAGAGTGTGATTTCTACTTTGGAAGTGTGCACCGCGATGGGCCCTTGCAGATCATGGTGAGTACGAATGGGAATGGGCCGAAGTTGGCCAGTATGGTTCGGAAGGAAATTGCGAGCACGTTGCCCGGAAACACTGGGGCGGCGATTGAGAACGTGGGCAGCTTGAGGAGGAGACTTAGAGAAATCGCTTCTTCGCATCATGATGGACCCAAGAGAATGAAATGGTCAGTCATATCTAACTTCTTTGCGTCCCTGGTGCACCCACTCCGTCATCATCTATGTGAATTTTGTCTATCGTTCCCCTTCCATCTGATAGCTGCATAGGATATCTCGGATATGCGACATGTGGAGCTTGGAAGAGCTTGTGGAGATGGATGAGGATGATATCGAGACCCTCCTTGGTTACTATCTCTCCGACAAGGTGCCGACATTCGAACAAGTGCGTCTGGGAGAAGACGCAGACTGGATTGGTTTTGACGGAAGTATGGGCTTTAGCTGTTGATGGGGCATTTTATCTACTGGCATATAAATCGTTGTTGCCTTGGCTGGATAGGTGGGTGCATCTACAATATTCCTAGTGGTTTGCAATAATTTGCGGCGAATCTAATGGTAATTCCGATCGTAAATGCATTGAAATGAAATGTGTAAGAATAAATATAGTAAACTAGTTAGTCGATATTGCATGGCTTTGGAGTATTGGATTTTTCTCATGCAGAGTTCATAATTTCAACCAAGGGTGACAACGGCAAAAGCAAGGAGGTATAATGTGGAGGTATTCATATATGTAATCGCGCGAAATCTGGAATTAAGAATTGCCAAGCGCTTTGGGGAGGACATTTAGGAGAAGAAGTAAAATCAAAAGAGGAAGAAGTAATTTCGAACCAGCAAAGTCTAGGTAGATGTGCAGTACAAAATGGCGTCTACCAAATAACTCAAGGTCGACAGAATCATTAAATGAAAATGAAAAGGAATAAGAAAAAAGAACAATCGTGTGGGTAATAACAGGAAAATAAGTGGAGAAGATATAGAGCGCTTGTGAAGGTCTGCAGGTCGCTTTTCATTTTATTCACCGTCCTTTACTACGCCGCCTGCTGCCATTAAAATAGTGTTGAGAAGTAAAGCTCCGTGGGCTGGAGGGTGTTTCTGGTGGGATGTACGGAGGCATTCCGAGACGGCACTCTCCTACACGACGGAGAAAGGAGTATAAGGCAAGCCGAACGTCGTTGTTGAGATCGCGGCCGAGAAGATCAATGCAGATTGGATAGAAGGTTTCAATGTGCTTTTCGAAAGTCTCACGGGGCATGCCGGTGTATCCTTCCATAACGTCCACGACTACTGGTCGCCACGCCACGATGTTGCGTTGCTGGGTTTCTTCATCCAGATGGGCATAACCACGAATGATATCCGCGCATAGGCTAGAAGTGAATAAGGTTATTTAGCTTTCGGAAATGTTGTATTTCGCTATTCAAATTGGAGGTTGTTCTGGAGAAAAAATTAAAAAAATAAAAAAAACCTACGGGATAAGTGCAGCTTCTGTCTCGGCTCTGCTGTTCCTCCGTTCGTCACCTTCATCATGGTACATGCGGAACAGAATATTGACATATGTAGCGGCACTTCCGCTTTCTTGTTTGAGAAGATTCGGCGGCTGTTTCATGAAACCCTGCCGCCACAGTTGGACCCTGAGATCCTTGGCTTCGTTGAATTTTTTCGCGAACTGGTAACTTTTCTTAAGGAGTGCCATGAGGCGGAGAAGTTCCTGGCTGGGTATCTGTGCGTAGACGGCATCATTCGAGAAGAGCTCGTGGACTGTCTCAATCATCAGTAACTGTAGAACGCAGTTGGTGATGATTCCGTTAAAGAAGCGTCTTCGTGCAACTGTCACTATTGCAGGAGGTTGGCCCATTTGGGATTGGGGACGGTAATCTTCAAGCTCCGAAGATGCGGCTGGGGGAAGTTGGCCAGGATTCAATTGGCTATCCTCCGCATCATGACTTTCCCCATCAAAATGAGTATTTCCATTAACCTTCGTAGGCATAGAAGTCGACGAAAGCTCTTCATTCATAGTTTTGTCAGCAGACTCTTCACTTGCCGCATTTTCGGCATTGCGTTTTTGAGCCTCTAATTCCTTAAAAGGTGCTGTGGTAGTTGCAGTAAATAGTTCATGGGCAGTAGTCTTCTCAAACAATTCCACGAAAGCCCCTACGATTTTCGTCCAATGCTTCTCCTGGAATTTGGAGACGTTTTGTAGGATAAGTTGTTGCAAACAGTTGCTGCCAATTCGTGCAATCGTGTCGTTCTCTTGGCATATACATAGAGTGAGTAGCTCCAAAAACCGATCCAACATATACTCGAGGGAGTCAAAGTAATGTGTGAACAGAGTAATCATATTACGCAGAGCTTGGATCATTGTGGTTGAGAGCCAAACAGACAATTCTTCATGATTTGGCACCTTCGACATCTCTGATTTCGACTGGAGGACGATGAAAATAGGATAAAGCAGTTGTCTCCAAAGGATATCCCAAAATTCTGGAGGGAAGTCTCCTCCGAATCGGATTAAAGTCTCGAAAAGATAGTTCAACGCCCTATTGTTGTCATAATTCAGTAAACAAAAAATATAATATAAGTATAATATTGTGCTATCCTCTCTCTTACCTTGATCGAACTTCAAGATCATCACCAGTCATCAGTACGTCCTGGAAGGCAATCAAGACAGGATACCAGAATTGTTCTTCCGCCGATTGTCGACTTGGCTGCAGAGGTTGAGTCGGTACATCAGCTCCTTCTTCTCCAGGGCGGCGTTGATACAACGGGCATTCAGGAGTCTTAAGCATTTTAGGAATGGTGGATTTCAATGTTTCAATTGCCTGAAGAGACTTTTTCTGGAACTTGAGGTTTTTCGAGAAATCTGTGAGGCACACAATGAGGTCTGCGAAAGCGCCTTGGGTAATGATAACACCAAAACGAGTCGTGTAGACCTGCAGGACGTGCTCAAATGCCATGCTAACGATTCCCTCTGTACGCAATCATTAGAAGTCATTTCTTGAAACCAAAGTCACTCTTCCATCTTGTTTTGGAACATACCATAGGGCTCTCGCGCAGCAACACTGAAAACACCAAACATAGTTCTCCATCCAGACCGAATATTATCACCACGAGCCTGAATCATCTGGATGAGACAGCGAAGTACCATATCCTTGACAGTAACCGTAGTGCTGTGGGCCATGACGTGCTCAAATGGTTTCAAGAAATCTTTCTGGAATTTGAACCCGGGCAGTTCTCCCAATTCCATAAACTGCATGGAAAGCTGGCGGAGAGAGTCGAGAGCAAAAAATACAACGGCCGTATTGGTATGACAGCCAACCTGGTTGAAATGTTCGCCCAAAATCTCCCAGATCCTGCTCCATTCGATCCTCACTCGGGTCATATTATAGTAACTGATCTCAACAACTTTCTGGAGGCTGTAAGTACGAGGTGAGTCACTTTGGCCAGAAGATTGGATTTCTTGCCAGCTCACGTGGCTGAGCGCCCGAACAAAGTCTACAATGGCGTCGTTGGAGAGGTTGGCAGTGTTCGTAAATATGCGGTCAACGCCACGAATCATTTCTGTAGAGCGACTTTCCATAGCCACCTCGACACGGTAGTGCGCATTTGCATTTTGCATGGAGCGAGGTCGAGGTCGTCGGTGTGCTTGAGAAGATTTTCTGGAGCGAGAGGCATCTGCAGTTGACGGTGGAGTAAGCCTAGCCATCGACACATCCGGCAGCGCCCCTTCATCCACGCCATCGGTAAGGAGCTGGAATCTGTCAAGTTGACTTATACAAGTCAAGATTTCTCGCCAAGATTCCTTCAAGTGGTTACCCTCAGAAATAGCAACATCAAGCAGCACCTTCAACGCTTCCATATTTTTAGCCATCATTTCTCTGAGATTGCCTAGATTTGTAAACTTCGCCAACACGGTAACGAAGGCAACGCGAGGGGTTTCTAGGTCGAATCGGCAAGCGATGCGGATTGACAGACGAATTCCCTCCATACAAAGACGTATCGTGTCTAATTGTTGAGTATCCTGGACATGCGCCGAGAGACCAGAAAGAAAGGACATCCAAGTAACATTGAACATGGACCCAACATGCCGCGCCGAGGTCGCGGGGATAAAGCGCGAGAGAGCTTCTTTGATCGCAGACTTGCGCTGCGCTCGGATCAAACTTCGATAAAGCTGTTCGGTTTTGTTGGCAATCTCCTCCGATGCTTGCGCATAGCGTTCACCCTGTACATCTCGGCCAACAGTTGCCAAAACTTG
Source organism: Histoplasma mississippiense (assembly GCF_000149585.1). NCBI lineage: Eukaryota > Fungi > Ascomycota > Eurotiomycetes > Onygenales > Ajellomycetaceae > Histoplasma > Histoplasma mississippiense. Next base: position 2,770,090 of record NW_001813980.1, on the reverse strand, counting down.
CCCTGCCCTGGTGGCTAACCCTGGTTGTGGTTGTGTTGGAATGCCCAAATTAGCAGCATTCTCCCTCTCGGTATTAAGAACGATCTCATTATTAGCGATCTCGTCATAAATACCGGAGAGGTACTCTTCGGGAAGGTCGCTATTATCATTGATCCCGCGATTGTTGTTGATAAAATCCTGCTTCGTCATTCGCCTTCCCTTCATTTTGGTGCTGTGAAGATCGGTATTTAACAAGATAACCGAATATGCAAGAACGTAGGCGGCATCAGCAGTGGCGAAAGCATTCGGGTTGCCAGTTAAATATCGCTCAGCAAATTTAAGCATGAACCGGTCAATTTTCTGGGACTCGCCAGGTAATCGAAAACTCTGCAAGAATTGCCGGAGAGCATCCACGAACCGACGCTTCTTGAAATCCATACAATCAACAAACGCGTGCATAATGGCAATATTTTCGGCATCGCCCTCCCCGAGATACTCTCCAAGAGTTGCTTTATCCAGTCGGTCATTTCGAATTAGGAAGTTCGCGATATCCACAGGGGAGTTGGATCGGATGAATCCTTCCGAGAGCAGCGCCTTGATTCCTCTTTTTGGTTTGAAATTAAATTGCTTGATAGCATTCGTGAGGGCAATTTTTCGCTGCTTTACTTTTTCTATTTGATTGGGATCATCATCTAATATAGGCGCAGATTGACTGGGTGTAAGATCTCCACTCTCAGTATTAGGTGATGGCGCTAGGAAAATAGAGCTCGTATCTAGAGATTCTCTGGAACCTCCTATGGACGATCTAGATTGGAATTCGCGGCGTGTAGGGTTTTGTTCTTCGAGTTTCCGAGATGACCAAACATCCAACGACCTTAAAATTTGTACTAGACACTCTAACGCACGTTGTTTCAAAACGTATTCTTGGGGAATACTTTGGGTGCCTGTGGGTGTTCCAGAGCCCATTTTCGCTGTGGAAAGCGAGGGTGGAAGTGTTCCTTTCTGGTGCCAATCATTATTAGGAGATTGGGATTTGCTGTGTTCCTGATATTGTTGCTCCTGCATCGCCGTCACTGTTATAGGAGTGCTCGACTGCCTCGATAAATGTTCGATAATGCTGTTTTTCGTTAATATTGCTACATTAAGTTGGTATCAGTCTAATATTGACATACCCTTGAAATATATTTTCTAAAGCCGTCCGATCACAGTCATAATTCAAATAAATTTCCACAAGTGCCCTTGGGTCGGCGGACAGCCTCTCTAGAATGTCCATAAAATATAGTTTTTGAAACATTGGAGAGTTCCGCTTTTCCAAAATGGCGAGGTAAATTTCTTTGAGAAATACTTCAATTTCCTTCTATGGAAATTGTTAGAAATTTACCAGAAAGGAATTAGTACCAATGCATTCAAGAACTCACCTTGAGCATAACTCTCATATGTTTGAGCATGAGCCAAAATATCTCGCAACCAACTTCAAAAACGCGCGGAACAGAGCTAGCACCATTTCTACTCAGACTTAGACAAAGGTGCGGTTTGACAGCTTCTAAAAGAGTCATGGAGTCGGAGGAATTGCTGCTATGTTTTAAGGTTGAGAGAGGAGAAGTAAAAACCGCGATATGATTGCTGAGGAGATGTTGGATTAAGTGCAAGGAGAGCAACTTGGATCTCATATTCTGAGATTTGATATCCAGTTGCTGTTCGTGAGAAAGAGCTTTATGACTGAGTTTGCACAACGCGCGGAAAACGAGGAAGGCATCTTTCACATATATTTCATCCACGTCGTCGTCGGCGAAGGAATCACCTTCGTCGCCAGATACAGACTTTTCACGCTTCCTGCTAACTTTCGCTCGCGTAACCATTGTTGGAGCATTATCGTTGACTAGAAGAGTGTCCTTATTTGTTTCAAAACTCTGCAGGGTGAGCTTCTCTGTCAAATCCTTGGCGACGGGTTGGTCAGGAACAGGTTGGGAAGCTTCAGATGACGAATCTTGCTCGCTTCGCAAGTCACCATTGGCCTGGCTTATTGAGTCCGGCGCTGGTGAGGAACCATCATGGTCTTCCCTGTCGCGAATCTGGGTCTCCTTAAGATCCAAACGAACGCGGACCCTGTCGTACACAGTGCCTACCATCTGGGTGAGTGACCCTTGGGCAATCTGTTGGTTTTGACTAGATTTGGAATATATAAAGATATTATATATTTGTCTAACAGCCTTTAGAAGACCAGCTCCGTGGACGACAATTTTGTCATTCAGTACGGCGGCGAGGAGGGACTTAATGATCTGTTGTTGAATTTCAGGGGGGGTTGATTCATTCTCAAAACAAGAACAAATTGTCTCAATAGCACGCTCTATAAGTGGAAGCTGATCGGGGGTTGCCTGTGGATCTTCGCCAGCAGCAGGGACGGACGGGAACGCGAAATAAGAATAGGTGATCAGCTTGCCGATACAGTCTAGGGCTGTCACCTGTAAGGGTATGCTAAGCGTCTTCGTAGCCAGCTGTAACGGTGCAAATATGGCTTCTGGATCAATAGGTTGTTCGTCAGATTGTTTAATATTCGCACGAGCTTTGGCCACAGCTTCTTCCAACCCCTTGCTCCGCCGTGCATCCTTTGAAGACCCGATTGTATCGAGTGCCGTTAAAATGAACACAGCGGAGCTAATTGGCGTAGATCGCTGGGCGTTCTGAGTCGTGACGGTAGACCTCGAGTCTGAGCGCGTTCTGACATCAAATGTGCTCGGATCTGTTGCGGTATCATCCTCTGGCGACGGAGATTTTGCCATCTCCGATTCGTTATGTGCAGAACCCTCAGCGCCTTCATGGGGTTCAAGAGCTGTTACCCCACTGTCTGGATTAGGTTCTTCAGCATCTGTATTCTCAATGGCAACAACTGTTTCTGTCTGCTCAAGATTGTCTGCTGTCCGGGAGGAGAAATCCTTGGCCTCTTGCCGAAGGGGGTGTGGATTCGGAGTGGTAGCGGTCGGGGAGACATCCATATATACTTTGTTTTCCCCGTCGATAGAGGAATCGTGCTCTCCACTGCTATCAGGTGACAATGACTGGGAGCCAGTTTTTTGGGGGAGCTCATGTTCGTCGCGTAGGCCGCTGCCTTTGAGGGAAGCCTCCGCCGAAGCCGCGGGAGGGACATATTCGAGCTCAGCCATTGAGATGAACAGCGGACATAGGAGGGTTGCACACCGCTGAGATAGCCGTCTACATCGAAAACCGAGAAGAAAGCAATAACCAAGGAGAAACAAACAACACAGGGTATATGAAAAACACAAAAGCCACGACACGACGATGCAAAGCAGATCTGGAGCCCGATTCATAAATGCCGAGACCACGGACTGTGGCTTCTAGTCATGTGATTATCACTCAGCCACTCGGCTGACTAAACCAATCATTTTGTGGCGCTAGTTAAACCTGAGCACCAATCTCAACAGCCAACCTAAACTCTTTTTGGAAGTCTGGTGGAAGTTGAACGCCAAGTCTTACTAAACTCCTTGTGGACCATGGCTGAAGCTCAACAAAAAGAACCGAACTACAACAACAGGAACAACTTCCCCGACGTTAAATTTTGTCTATACCCCAATACTCACTCTCAGTATCCCCGTGTTTCTGAATCCCAATTCCTTCTTCTTCCCTTTGTGAACCTGGGGCTCTCAATTGCCCTCTCTTTTGCCCTTCGGTTCTCATAGCTCAAGATGGCTACCACCGTCATCTGTCGGTCCGCTGCCTGTCGTTCGTTACTTTCCAAAAACGCATCTAGCATACGCGAATCACGGCATGTGTATCGCCTCCGTGATGCTGTCCGGTATGCCCCAGGTCTTGTCAATCTTGATTGTGTGCCTTGAACTGTATGCTGATTATATCCCCTCTCCCCGTTCTAGACCGCAATTACCCACCCTTTCAGCCCTTGCCAGATACTATGCCTCAAAATGTAAGTCAGCATGACAGATCATGTTGATCGTGAATTTCAATTACTCTCCGGTTACTAATGCGGATATTTGTATCTACTTCTTCAGCTTACCCTCCACACACAATTATTAGCATGCCCGCGTTATCCCCAACAATGACTGCTGGCAATATCGGGGCTTGGCAGAAAAAAGCCGGAGATGTCCTTTCTCCCGGTGATGTGCTAGTGGAAATCGAAACAGACAAGGCCCAGATGGATTTCGAATTCCAAGAAGAAGGAGTTCTGGCAAAGATTCTAAAGGAAGCTGGCGAGAAAGATGTTGCCGTGGGCAATGTAAGTGTGCACTTGGGCACATTTTTTTTTCGTCTCCGAGTGGATGTTAGATGCGGAAACTAATATTTCCCGCAGCCAATTGCAGTCATGGTGGAAGAGGGGACTGATATTTCTTCTTTCGAGTCCTTCTCTCTGGAAGATGCTGGTGGGGAGAAAACGCCTGCTGCAAACAAGGAGCCTCCGCAACCTCAGGAGCCGGAATCCAGGCCTGCTCCCACAACCGAAGAATCGAAGCCCGCAGCTCTGGAGTCCGAGTCTACCAGTGAGAAATTACAATCGAGTCTTGACAGAGAGCCGTTCATTGCTCCCGCAGTCAAGGCTTTGGCGTTGGAACGAGGCGTGCCGCTCAACGATGTCAAGGGCTCCGGTCCTGGTGGGCGAGTGACAAAACAAGATATCGAAAAATACCAGCCCCGCGCCGCAGCTACGGGTGCTACTTTGCCAGCTTATGAAGATATCCCTGCCACATCCATGCGCAAAACCATCGCAAACCGCCTCGTCCAATCCGTCCGAGAAAATCCACACTACTTCGTAACCTCAAACCTTTCCGTTACTAAGCTTCTCAAGCTGCGCCAGGCCCTCAATGCCTCCGCAGATGGTAAATACAAGCTCTCGGTTAACGATTTCATTGTCAAAGCCTGTGCAGCCGCCCTCTTAAAAGTGCCTGCAGTAAACTCGATGTGGATCGAGGAAAACGGCCAAGTGAGCATCCGCCAGCACAAGACGGTCGACATCAGTGTTGCGGTAGCCACTCCCGTCGGCCTCATTACACCCATAGTGAAGAACGTCGAAACTCTCGGCCTGTCCAGCATCTCCAGCCAGATCAAAGATCTGGGTAAGCGCGCTCGCGAGAATAAGTTGAAGCCCGAGGAATACATCGGTGGCACCTTTACGATCAGCAACATGGGCATGAACTCTGCCGTTGAGCGTTTCACCGCCGTCATCAACCCGCCACAAGCTGGTATACTAGCTGTGGGTACGACGCGCAAGGTAGCTGTGCCCGTGGAAGGTGAGGAGGAGGGCAACGCGAGCTCTGTGAAATGGGATGACCAGATTGTGGTGACTGCCAGTTTCGACCATAAAGTTGTTGATGGAGCGGTGGGGGCCGAGTTTATGAGAGAGCTGAAGAATGTTGTGGAGAACCCTCTCGAGCTACTTCTTTAGACAAACCAACACTCAACTCCCTCCCGTTTCTTTCAATCTTTAGAAGTTTGGCTACTGGTTAAGTTAAACGACCCAGGGTGGCTAACTCATCTGTTTCATGTGAGCACAACAGAGCAAACTTGTTTCCCTCCCTCTTTTCTTACAGCAACCCAAACACAGCTCCATACCTTCAATTCCAGCATGTACTAAAAATGTATTCTTGACTATATTTACACCGTATTTTTCCTTGCGTTCTTTCATTATTTCCAATTCTTTTGTTCTCCATCTACTCTTTGCCTCCTCCCTACATGTCTAACTACTTTTGTAGTAAGTAGTGAACTTCTATCTAAAGTGCCTCAGTTATCTACTAGTTAAATTAAAATAAGTCTCATCTATTTGTTGACTATACAAGAGTAATAGCATTGGATACTATTTTATTCCTCCGTATTTTGACTAGGCATCTATCTAAAGAAAAGTGAGTGACTGAATTGAAAACAGTGTATCATTTCCGTGCTTTTGGTGCGCTCTGCAAGACAGCACCCGCTTCCTATGATAGTCATACGTGGCAGACTTAGGTTTCGAATTGTGGCTAGTGGGTGGATTTTGATTAAGAAGCTGAAAGCCACAGCTAGTGACGATGACGTCATGAAGCTCTTCTTTCCATGGAACAATGGACGAGGGAAATGGTAGCTAGAGAAAGAAATCAAAGAAGCAACCGCCCCGTGCCTCTGCTACAAATACTCCGGGATAAAAACAACTTCAGTACTTCAATTTCTCATCCATCCTTTCGTATACTATACAATTCCATTGCCGAAAGTCCAGAGCTGGTCAGAGGGTCACATGGACAGGGACTCATATGATTGTCATTTCCAATAAACATACTACTAGTATCCAGCTCATTATCCCATCTTGCAATAAGGAAAGAACTGGTTTCGTCACTCATCCAACTCAGCACACATAGCTATATCAGTAGCTAATTCATTGTTTCGTTCAAACGACAGACAACTTACAGTACATATCTACTTCTTCATACCAATCTCCCTGAGTCTATATTTATTGCCACATATTCGCTTCCACGCTGATCCGGAAGATATCCAGCACCTCCCTAACCAGCATCCAATAAAACAACGCCGAAAATGTCCTACGCCAAAGCAGTCTCCAGGGATGCCCAACAATCTCCTCAAGAGGTACGTCGTTTATCTTAGAGCAGTTGTATCTATACCTGCTAACAAAAATCCAGGCGTAAGTTAGCATAAACACACACTTTCACGAGATAACCCCATTAGCATTTGGCCCGTCACCTGAAAAATGCTCTCCAACACTAACCCCACACGCACATGAAATCAGTGCGGCACCCCAACCTCGTGAAGTTGAAGTCGCCGAAGCTGAACCTGCAACATCCTCTCTAATCGATGTCGACTCCCCGCACATCTCCTCTGTTCCCCCCACCTACGAGTCTCAGCGTATAAAAACAAACACCCAAGCCGAGCGCATCGAGCGCGAGGGCGAGGAGAAACAGCGGCGCGAGCAAGCCGAAAGAGAAGTCAAACGCGCCGCAGCAAGAGACGCCAAGGGGAAAGCGAAAGCCGTAAAGAATAAAGCAGCGTCCGCCAAGTTGTCCCTTCTCCGGAACAGGTCAAATCCCGTCCTTTTGGGAAACGCGATGTTGATGGCTATTGCGGGCGCCGGGTTGGGATTTAGTGCATATCGCTGGCATTCTCGGGGTGTGTTAACGTGGAATATACTGGGGTTGTGGTCTAGCGCAGTAGGTGCGCTTGGATTTGTGGATTATTATGTTAGCAAGTGAGTTTCCTTTTTCTCCCTTTTTGGGCTTTGCTGACTGGAATTGTTTGTGTAGATGGTTCCTGCAAAATAAGTTTCCGCTAAAGTGAAATGCTCGACTCTGCACCCGATCGGATGATTCATGTCTGGCTGTCAACTCGTAGCACGTATTCTCAGCACACATGCACGAACATCTCCTGTGTCGTCATTTCGAGTCTGATTGACCCTTTTTTTTTGTGTTTTGGAGTTAGTTGAGACGATTGTTTTGGATTTTGAATCATTGGTTTGGTGGTTTTCATTTGGCTCTCGCTCCTGAACAACATCTCCTTCTTAGCAGTAGGTTGTATCATTGCTGTGATAATTCATTGTAGCTAGTTTAGTGCTGTAGGTTACTCCTTAGTCAATCTTAATATCGTCAGCCAAACATGGTTCAATAAACATTATTTTCAGATTCAAAATAAACAGCATAGAAAGACTTTTGACTTTTCATTAACTAACATTCATAGCGGGCTGGAGCCCCGAGAGGGTAGGATTAGAGATTGATTAGAGATGGTAGATTAGAAGACTAGATTAAAGAATTAAATTAGAGATTAGAGAATTAGTTGCAAAGTTGGAGTCTGAAAATCATACGGAGTAGAAAAAACAATCATTATGAGAAATAACTACGGAGTACTCTGTACTTGTATTGATCAGGGTAGACTGGTAACTAAAGGGTACTACTACTCACTAGTAACTTAACTTCAACTAGTATCTTAACTTACTGACGCTAAAGTTGAACGAGATACATTGTAGATGATATGCAACAAATCTTGAATCATGATCAACTTTGAATCATGTCATGATTGAGAGTTTGAATCACACCGAAAGTTTTTTCAGCCAAAAATTCGAACCATGCTCCAGTCTTTTTGAACCATGTTCAAGTGTATACACTGATTTTCCCAGGGCATGAAAGCGGTGAAAAATGTCAGAATATCGTAGCCGATGTTTTTGTGATGAAGCGAGTTGGACAGATTGCAGGTCGAAATGCTCCTTTGAGTAGGCTCATTCTCACAGATTAGCCCTTTGCCATGTGCCACATTAACTACTGCCATGAATACCGAACTGCTCAAATGAGTCTGCCCTAGCAAGCCTCCCACCTTTAATTTCCTTGAGCTCACCACGCAATTTGCCGCCAACAACCCCTAAAAGTACCTAGTGAAGAGCTCTTGGTTACCGAGATATCACCCCTCCTTGCGATTCAGCTAACATGGTTAGTATCCTGTATGTCTCAATTATCGTTTATTGCTTCCGAAACTGATAATATTTTTTATAACCAGAACTCGCTATTCAACGCGGCGCTGAAGCAGTCCTCTGCCCTCCGCCGCGACCTGGACGTTTTTGCTGAAGCTGGCAGCATGACATCCCCCGCTTTGCAAGGTTCGGGCAGAGCCTTACCTCTCTACCCCTATGGATATTCAGAATACTTGCTTATATTCACTATGAGCAGGCCAAATATCCGCCTCTCTTACATCATTCTCCCGCACAATCGACGACTATTCCTCCCTTTCCAAACAAGAACTCATCCCCGCCAAGCAAGAGCTGGCCTTTGAACGGTTGAAGAACTTCCGCACCGAACTGGCAGATTACAGACAATTATTTGATCGACTAAGAAAGGCGCGTGATGATGCTGTGCGTACAACACTCGTTGGATACATATATATCAAATTTCCACATCGCCGAACTCGGCTAACAAACCAACAAACAAACTAGCAATCCGCATCAAACCGCAACGAACTCCTCGGTCGCCGCCCCCATCACGCTTCCACCCCCGAAAACCCCTACGCCCAATCCAACCTTCCACAATCCTCTCCCTTCGCAAACCCAAACTACCCGCTCCACCGCTCCTCGCCGAGTACTAGCGGCGGCGGTGGCGGCCTCGGTTTCAGCGGCGGGCCAACAGACTACGCTCGCGAAGATCGAGTCCTACGCGAACAGTCCTTCTTTTCCAACACAAACGCACAGCTGGACGAATTTCTTGATAGGGGCCGGGCCGTGCTGGGCGACCTCGGGCAGCAGCGGGAGATCCTTAAAGGGACGCAGCGACGGTTATATAGCGTTGCGAACACGTTGGGGGTAAGTGGGGATACGATACGGACGATCGAGCGGCGGGCGAAGCAGGATAAGTGGATATTTTGGGGAGGAGTGGTTGTCTTTTTCTTGTTTTGTTGGGCGGTTTTACATTTTTTGAGGTGAAGGAGTTTTGTCTCCGGTTGGTTATTTCTTATTTTTCGAAATTCATATATATATATATATATATATATGTATGTATATACTTTTCCATGGATCTCAGGATCCGGGAATGGGCTGGATGTTTTACCTGAGTATCTGATTCCCTTTTGTTCCTTATCTGTATTGCCTTTCTTTCTCTTTCTGTTTCTCTTTATTTCTATTTTTCCATCAGCATCTTATTTTTGTGGTTTGGTTTGTCCTCATCACGGATAATACAGCAAATGGATCTATCAATTTATTTTCCCTTTCTCAACCTCCCTCATATCCTTTCGGGCCCTTTTCGTGGACCTCATCTTCTCTATTAATATTCAGTATGCCCAGGTGAGAGAGCTTGGGGGACTACGGTTTCCTCGTCGGAAAAAAAAAAATCGTGAGCACTGTAGCCTCCATAATCACGGAGAGCGATACATGGACCACCAGCCGCCAGACATAAGCACTTCAAAGATAATGAAACAACATCCAAAGAATATTTTTCTCCGGAGAGCCTTCGTCGTCAACACTGCAACCCTAACCCTAAGCAGATCCAGAAACGCTGCGGTAGCATTGATCTTATCGCAGCGATGATGAATGTTCGCCGCAAAATACAGTTTGTCGACATTGCTGGGCGTCATGCAGTCTTTGCTGGGCCATCACATCAAATGGCTCTCTGCCTGGGATCAGCAACAGAAGGGAACCCCTATCATTGTTCAAACTTGGGCGTAGTATCAGAACCCGAGCCTGTGACCTGAGCCATCATTTTCCGAGGTTGATAGTAGGTATGTCAATGTAGTTGCTCGATTATAACATGTGGGTTGCGGCGATTTTTGAGGGGTGCTTTGTCGGAAACACTTGTCCAAAGCTGCTGGGCATGGATACAGTTTAAAAGGCTTACTCTTCACGATAATAGTAGTTTTAGCCAAGGATACTCATACTGAACAAACTCCTTTTGCTAGACAGGCCGAACGGTGATAAAAGAGAAGAATACGGATAGAAAGAAACCAAAATGCGCGATTCCATCTATAACAGCTGGCACTCTTCTATAGCTGGCTAGGAACCACTGCATAGTCAACTATAACTCGACACCGCCCCCTTACCTAATGCCAACTGCCGCTCCAGCCGTGGCCCCGTGATCCGCTGTGGTTGCGGCCACCCTGGAACTTAGCCTGGCACATTTTTCTTGTCGATTTCGGCACCAGCACCAGCTTCAGCACCAGCTTCAACGTTTCCAATTCCTCCCTCCACACTCGCATTCTCCTCCACCGCCATCTTCTTCGTTGATTGTCTGTGTTTATTGTCTGCCATCAGCAACAATGCTTGCCGCACGAAGAGCTTTTGGCTTTGCCCAGCGCCGGGCTTTCTCTGCCTCCGCGCCCCAGGTAAACCGCCATCAAATCGCGTTGATATCTGCATCCCCCATGCAACCCCAAGAAGGGATTGATGCTGATGACCTGTTCTATTCACTGATAGGCCTCTAAAGTCACCGTCCTCGGTGCTGCTGGTGGCATTGGCCAGCCATTGTCACTGTTGATGAAGCTTAACCCTCGCGTTACCCAACTCGCTCTATACGATATCCGGGGAGGCCCAGGTATGACTGAACACCACCATCCATCACCCATGTGACCTTACGAAGGGGAAGTCAATGCTGGAAAATCTATAGCATCGTAATAGAACTACTATCAAGATGTTGGACAGAATCACATGCTGATTTGCTTTCATTTTTAACCTTTTTTTTTTCCGCTCCAGGTGTTGCCGCTGATCTTAGCCACATCAACACAAACAGTACTGTCACCGGCTATGACCCTACTCCCTCTGGCCTTCGGGAGGCCCTGAAGGATTCTGAGATCGTCCTCATCCCGGCTGGTGTTCCTCGCAAGCCCGGCATGACTCGTGATGGTATGCTATTCCCAATATATTATCGCGTTCTACCACTTTCCTTGTCCGAATTGTACGGGTGGATTGATTCACAGTTATCACTTTAGATTTATTCAACACCAATGCCTCCATTGTCCGTGACTTAGCCAAAGCTGCTGCCGAGGCCTCTCCCAAGGCTAACATCCTTGTCATCTCCAACCCCGTACGTATTTCGCCTATGCGCTCCGCGGTGTAGTATTCATGCTTTTGATAAATGCTAAATAATCCAACCCCGATTTCCCGCAGGTCAACTCCACCGTCCCAATCGTCGCTGAGGTCTTCAAGTCCAAGAACGTATACAACCCCAAGCGCCTCTTCGGTGTCACCACCCTTGACGTTGTCCGTGCCTCCCGCTTTATCTCCCAAGTCAAGGGCACCGACCCTGCGAACGAGAAGGTCACAGTCGTCGGCGGCCACTCTGGCGTCACCATCGTCCCCCTGGTCTCTCAATCCAATCATGGAGACATCTCCGGCGAGAAACTCGACGCACTCGTCAACCGCATCCAATTCGGCGGCGACGAGGTCGTCAAGGCCAAGGATGGTGCAGGCTCCGCCACCCTTTCCATGGCCATGGCCGGTGCCCGGTTTGCTGAGAGCCTGCTCAAAGCCTCCCAGGGCGTCAAGGACGTCATCGAACCCACGTTCGTCGACAGCCCGCTCTACAAGGACCAGGGCATCGATTTCTTCGCGTCCAACGTCCGTCTTGGACCCAATGGTGTCGAGGAGATCATGCCCCTTGGCGCCGTCTCGCCATACGAGCAGAAACTCGTCGATGCCTGCCTGGTTGATTTGAAGAAGAACATTGCTAAGGGTGTTGAGTTCGTTAAGAACAACCCATAAGCGATAAAAAAGAGAAATGGTTTTTTCAATACCTGTCTCTCCTTTCTCACCCCCTCTTTGTCTCCCACCCCTCTCCTCCTCCGTCCATTTCCCGCGGTGTTTTTATTTTTTTTTAAACTCTGCTGTCCCGTTCTACTTTTAGACGCTTCTAAACCCCACCTCTCCTGTACACTACCTACACCCTAAAAGGATAAATTTAAAACACAATTTTAATGAGAAAATCATTTTCAAATCAAAATCTTCTAGGAACAAAAAATAAGAAAGAAAAAGAAAGAAACTAATATGTGGTCATCAATTTCTCAAAGATGGTATGCCTTCATTCCCGCGGCCTTTTTTCTTCCCTTAATTTTTCTCTGTCTACGTACTTATGTTGATCTGAGTTTGTTTCTTCTGACAGAGCGAGCGGGATCAGTTCCCATTCCACCCAAGGGTGTGGGCAGCAGGCTTTCTTTTGTCTTCATTTTTCGTTGTTTGTTCATTGTGAATATATATATAAGCCAAGCTAGGGCAGCGTGTTTTGCTTTGCATGTGATCAATATATAATATTTATGTAGCTTTACAACACTCTGACGGCTAGAAGAGTTATAGAAGATTTATCATAATTGGAGCCCCAACATGAAAGCATTAAAACAGCCGATAATTTTTTTTAAAACAAAAATAACTGAAGGAAAAAAGAAGTTGATTATAAGAAGCTATTTACAGTGCAAATAAAATAACAGCAGCTCATTATTTGTTTACGAACTTAGTTGAAGTATACAATTAACCCATACAAATGTCAGAGGAATAGCAGTATATGTGGCTAGTTAACTTATACTACGGAGTGAAGAAATTCTATTTCCAGCTTTCTCTGGAAGAGGATGGTCCTAAATAGCCGCCGCTCCTCAGAAAGACGCGACGGCCTACTCCCGTCTCCCAGATCCGGCAACGTCCACCCACTCCGTCGCGATCGCGGATGCTTCGTCGATAGTATAAATCTCCACACCGTTCCTGGGATCAAGCCGGGGATCAAGCCGGGGATCATAATGCTCGAGGTCGCTCTGAGTTTGTTTACCAGCGCCTGTTCCCAGTAAACCTTCTCTTCTCCCAGATACTATCGCATATATCATAACTTCAAGTTCGTAACAATTCTACACATTTCTTTTTGTTCCTGTGTTTGCCTCCCATCCATCACATACATATGGCTGAACTTTCGGACCGTGATTGTGAAGCCATCGCAAAGCATCCTCTGACCAACTCACTTAATGACCTAAATAACCTGACCCCCCTACACAGAGTGATGTCCTCATGTGGTGGTTTCGTTTTCAAGAAGACCTCCTCTCCGAATCGCGCAGCATCTACTACACCACAGAGAGCAAAGCAGATCTTGCTGGCTCAAATGCAGAACGACAAGTCGACCTCCTTCTGAAGGCTAGCAGTGTCCGTCCCTCGCTGCAAGAAACCAGCCACAACTGGAAAGACATATTGGTGATTGGTGAACTAAAAAAATCCGAGGGGGAAATCAGGACCAAAAAAACCCTGCTGCAGATGAGCTGCTATGTGCGTGAAGTCTTCATTGCTCAGCCCACCCGACGATTTGTCCATGCATTTGTTGTCTGTGGTACCAAGATGGAGACATGGGTGTTCGACCGCTCTGGTCCCTACAGCTCAGGCATCATTGATGTCTATGATAACTCAAAACAATTCTTTCAGGTGCTTGTGGGCTACACCATGATGAGTGATGAGGAGCTGGGACTGGATACTTTTATCACTAGAAATGAAAATGGCAGCAAATCGATAACCATCAAGGAGTTCAGAGGCTCAGAGGAAATGGTGCTGCAGCTGGGTAAAATACTTTCACTTCAGCATTCCATTGTATGTCGTGGGACAACATGTTTTCTCACAAACAACAAACATATCGAGGGTGTAGTCAAATTCTCATGGGTATCAGACAAACGGCGGCCAGAGGTGGAACTCCTTGAGCTATAATAGCAGATCAGAAAAATGTCCAAGGGGTTGCAAGGGTCATCAGCCACAGCACCATCACCAACATTTCTGACTTGCGCAGTGGCCTGATCTTCCATGACAAGCGCCATAATTTCAAAAGAACACCCTCCAGCACAACCTCCTCACTTCACTCTCAGGCACTCACTGGGCCGTATCACTTAGATATCCATCGAAAGTCATCTTCCAGGAAACGCAAATTTTCAGGCAAGGTGATGAAGGCATCCAAGCGATTACGTTCCGCCAATCAACAGTCAAGAGACACCCAGGGGAATGAGTTAACTTTGTCCATTGAGTCTGTAAACCAGCCAAGCCTTTTTGACAGAAATGACATGGATCTCTATGACAATCGTATCCTCTCTTGTCTAGTGATATCACCCACTGGCTGGCCAATCTATGACTACAAATCACATTTAGAGCTACTCACAGCACTTCGCGATGCCATAAAGGCACATCAGTCTCTTTATCTGAATGCAAACATCCTTCATTGAGATATTTCAGAGAACAATATAATAATAACCAATCCTGAAAAGACCAATGGCTACTCAGGCATGCTAATTGATTTGGATCTTGCCAAAGAAGTTGGAAGCGGGCGAAGTGGTGCGCAGCATCGGACTGGCACAATGGAGTTCATGGCAATTGAAGTGCTGCTCAATATCGACCATACCTATCGGCATGATCTCGAGTCATTCTTCTATGTGCTTATCTGGCAATGTGTCCGTCGCGGTTGGGAAAAGTTAGATAAGCTACAGAGACAGGGGCAGCCCGAAGAAAGCGCGCTAAGAGACTGGGACTTATAAAAAAATTGCAAGAGGTAAGCGAGGCGACATGTCTGTGGATGGGTTTGAGGATATCTTATCCGAGTTTCCTCCAATGTTTGAGTGTGTCAAGCCTCTTTGTAGAGCTATCCGAGACATTCTTTTCCCATACAAGGATAGAAGAATTATCGTTGGTACCCCGCATGACCCGAAACGCTTATACACTCCCATTATCAAGGCATACAACGACGCGATATCTTCGATCGGACGTCAAAAGTGATTGGTGGATGAAGGATGCGGTGCCATTACTTTTGTTGTTGGGAGTTCGAACGCACGTTCGCGATGGAATACTCTGCAGCGGGCATGATAACAATTACATGGTATACCATTGTACGGTTAGATAGCAAAATTCCAGTTGATATCTAAGTAGATCCACCCATTTTTGTTTCCATTATTACTGTGATTATTATGTGGACCGTAAGGATAAAGCTGTGGAGGCTCTTGATAGGGTTTTACAGTCCCTTTACGGGGATGAACTCGCTGGGCTCAGTTTCCTACTGCTTCGCTGCGGCAAAGCTTGCAAGGAATTCGAGGATGTGATCAACAAATGTATGACGCATTCGGCGGGTTCAAAGACCAGCTTCCGAGATTGGGCAAAGTTGACATACATGGGAGAAGACATCAAGAGATTTAGGTGGATGTTGGCAGGATACAAATCTACTACAATTAATATTGCAATCGCGGATGCGACTTTGTACGTCTTTCTCGGTCCTTTCCTCCCAACCCCCCTTCAATCAGGCCGACCATATGGCTTGTAGCAGATCAAATGTTACTGCCGCCGTCCTTATTGAATATAAAGATATGATAGCAAACACGACCTCTGATCTCGAGGATCATCTGCAGGACATTGAAAACAAACTTTACTCATTTATTCCCAAGGGAGCCAAGATGGAGCATGAAGATAGTGTGCAGTGGAGCCGAATCCAGGAGGAAAGGAATAAGTACTCAACAGTGTCTCCAAATCTGCACAGACGCCCTTGAGCACATAGACAAACTCAAGCCCAAAATTTTGACCGAAAACCCCACGGCCTTCATTCCACCCTTGGGGATTGGCACAATTGGCAATTCCAATTCTGGTTCGTCCAAATACGTCATCAACTGCATCCTTCAGAAGTACAAGCAGAAACTTTTGACCGCATCTTCAGATCTCAAGAAACACGCTGAAAGACTGAAAGCCAGACTGGAAGCGATGTCGCAGACAGTCAAGGTGGAGGAAACAGTGGAGTGGGAGCAAATTCAGGAAGAAAGAAATAGCCTCAGACAGTGTCTGGCCATTTGTGCAGAGGCAGCTGAGCAAACGAAAAAGGTGCACTTCAACGAATTCGAAGATGTTCTCTCGGCCGATGATTCTCATCAAGTCATTGTCTCAACGGTGGGAGAGCTCATCTCGGCGAAGCTTATCACAACCGGATCTAGGTCAGCACAGTCGCTGGGGCAAATGTCGGATGAAACTCTTCAACAACTCTCTCGGGATCACATCCGTGGCTCTGAAGGCCCTGTGAGAGCTGAGAGGGGGCTGGACATTAGGTTTGATCATTATTGCCGGGGCCATCAGCTGCGAGGAAAACCTCCAACGGTTCGCTCGGATTCCCCTGCTCAGCCTCTATGAATTTTAGGGCGTCCAGATGGATTATTAAGCAATGCAAGGTCCGATTTATTAATTTGGTATATATCGATGTGTAACTAGAGATTATAAACATACAGAAGATTTGGGGCCGGGGGGATAGATGTGTTCTGTCTGGCATTGTGTACCGATCGTCCCTCGAACTTATTCTGAATCGATGTACTGTACTTCCGGGCCTTCTCCGGCCCTCCCCTAGCACCAAGTCCCTTTCGAGTTCTGTATGTTCGCTACAAAAAACTTGGGCTGCGGATGTTACCGAACTAGTATCTACAGTAGTTCTATGACCCGTTGATATGTTTAGTGGAGTTCGATATGACGTCATCCCGTAAATTAGTTAATATCATTGTTTACGCACTGGCAGGGTTCCGAGGTAAAATTACTCCTTCTATGATATGGTTTCTCCTCAGCCGTGGTGCGACTCGGTATTTATAGATCTGTGCTCGAATTCAAGCAGGAGTTTTCAAGTCTCCACGTTCCACAAAGGTGGGCATTCTCTTGCATTCTCCTATTCGAGATATGTATGCTTTCCAAGTGAAGTCGAGATGCCGGCTTAGATTGCAAGAAGCCTCCCAAGCCAGCGGCCACATCAATCAAAAGACATAAAAATATTTCTATTCCGATGCTGCCAGAACCACCATATGTATTAGATATATAACTAGATGCCAGGTTTTCTGGGAAAAAAAAAAAAAAAAAAAAAAAAAAAGATTGAAGAATGGATGTATTGAGTATAGGTTGCATTGGAGATCTTTAACCTTGAAGAGAAGTTCAAGTACTAAATTATTCAAGGTGTTCGCGTGATAGAATACAATAAAACGAGGATCAATTAGTCCTAGGCGATGAGAATCAAAGATGGGTCAAAATCAAAAAAGCAGCAGAGAGCAGAGAGCAGAGAGCAGCGGTACGAAGGAAGATTGAAGAAGAAGAGTAACAAAGAAGACAAGAAACAAGTGACGACGGCTACTGAGAAAATGCCAATTTATATATTTCCTCTCCTCAAGAGAGGGAAACAAAGCAGGTGGACAGGTAGACCGTGCCAGAGGTAAGCTATTTGGCAGGAGAAGGAATATCGAAACTTCGACTTCAATATATGAGAGCCAAAATTTCGAGATCTGCTGTCTTGCATTCTCCGATTATCTTCTCTCTTTTATTCTTCATCTTTTCAATGTGTTGGAGCGGAGAAGGGTGTTAATCATGGATGGGGAAATTAAACAAGAGATCTTGTAAGGCTGAAGGGACCCGCCCAGATGTAGTAGTAGTAGTAGTAGTAGTAGTAGTAGTAGTAGTAGTAGTAGTAGTAGTAGTAGTAGTAGTAGTTAATGTGATCTATGAATCAAGACTAGGGAAAAGCAGGAAGGGCAATGAAGGGGCCATCATCATATCATGATCATGGTGAAAAAAGAAAGAAAAAAATTCAACGAAAATTAACACCAAAGATAGATAATCCATCTTTCCCATTCGCTTTGAAATTGAATTGATCAGAAATATTTCGGAATAGAATTTAGAATGAAAACAAGGGGGAAAAATAAGATAAGGAGGAGGAATATGGGGAAAGGAAAGTAAAACTAGTTGCTACAAACCCGGCGAAGTGGAAATAACGGCAAAGAAATGGAAAAAAGATCACTAATTATATGATTCGAAGAAATGGTAGGAAGGACACAGAGTATAAGATAGGGTTGAAAAAAAAAAGAGAAAGAAAAAAAAAAGTAGATATTTATGTGTAGCTTCGCATGGCATCTATGTAACCAGTTCCGCCTTTAAGATCCTGGTCGAACGTCTCAGCTACATCGAGGACACGGGCGATATGTTCCATGGAGAGTGGGGTCTTCTCGTTCAAGGCAAGAGCCTGAGCAGTGCGGACGGAATTTTTGATCTGTTTCCAACGAGGCGGTAAAGTTAGATATGTACAGATAGCTTAATAAGTTAAAAACCAGATAAATATTGATATAAAATCTTACCTGTCGACCGTTCAAGTTACGTCTGGATAGCGAGTCGTAGTCCGCCTCCGTGAAGGGGACTACCTCAACGCCCTCCTTAACTCTAACTTTATCGAGGAACATCTTCCATACAGTCCGCTTGGCCTTTTGTGTCAGGTCGCCATATCGGAGCGCAACGTGAATCCGTGACTGGAACGCATCATCAAATGTCTCGACGCGATTGGTCGTCAGGAACAAGATCCCTTGAAAGTATTCGAGGAGGCGGAGAAAGATGCTGACCAGCGCGTTGCGGTGGATATCGTGGATGGTGCGCTTCTCGAGGAATACATCGGCCTCATCAAGGAGTAGAACGGCGCCCCATGAATGTGCGATGTCCAGGATTTTATTTAGCTCCCCTTCCAGGGTTCGCGAATCCGTGCCCAGTTCGCCAGCGCTAACCATGTACAGTGGGCGCTTGAGAAGTTCTGCAATGCCTTCCGCCGTGAGAGTTTTACCCGTTCCCGGTGGGCCGTGGAGGACTGCTACGAGACCCTTGCCTTTACCCTGGATCACGTCATCAATGTTTTCAGCGGCGTGGAAGGTGTGGGATTCTACGAGTGCTTTGACGATCGACTTCTGATTATCGGGAAGGACCAGGGAGTCGAAGGCACCAGAATTCCACTCGATCTCATTCATACCAGAGACGGTGAACTCCAACCACAATTTCTCGCTGAAAGCAAACCCAAGAACAACAGGGCTGGCGATCAGCAGCTCCTCGTCAGAAAATTCAAATTTCTCCCCCGCTTGGTCCTTTCCGGCAATCTTATCGAGGTCTTCGTTGACGATTTCCTCACCATCCTCATCACATTCAACATGGACGATATGTGGGGAACCGTCTTTATCTTTAACCAATTTCAGTCTCATTTTTGGACTGTCGTCCTTCGATCCATGCTCTGATTCGGATCCGGACCCGGTACAACAGCAACAATCATCGGATCCGCTTTCATACTCAGATTCTTCGACTAAGTCCGGATCTTTTGGCTTCACAGTGCTGATGGGATAGTTTGGATTGATTCGGCGGTGGATAGCAGGATCAACCATGACGCGCCCATTGATATTGACCTTGATAATCGATCGCTTCTTCTTGTAGAAAGCCATGCCCTTGTGGAAACGGTAGTTCACACCCTGGAGGGCTACGAACTTTTTACCGCGTTCCACAAGCTTCGCTTTCAAGCCTTCTGGGTCTCGATGATACTTCAGTGGATAACAAGCAAGGCTAGAAATCTTGCGGGATCCCTTGAATGATTCAACTTCAACCGACATAGTGCCCATCCCGAACGATTTGCCATCATACTCAAGATATCGTCCCTCAATTTCATACCACTGTCCCTTCATGAAAGAGCTTTCCTTGCTGGCATATTCAATTTTGAAAGCACGAGGTTCGTCGGGGTTGGAATAAGTTGGAGTATATGCATTGGTGTTCGGCTTGAAAATGGCCCATAAAAGATCAAAGGTAATCATGTTCGACTCTAGGAGGGGATACAAGGTTTTCTTCGTTTCAGCGTAGTCGTTGTCCAGATATTTCACTAGCACCTTCAAGTGAGCAGATTTAGTCGCAGCTAGTCGCTTGGCTTTCTTCTTCTTCTCCGATTTCGCAAGGGCCTTCAATTCCTTGACGTACTCCCGAGACTCTTCCAGGTACAAAAACAGCATGTTTGGATCAACGACAGGAGTCTCCTGCACTAACGAAACGCCCTTTACACCGTCCATGACGTGCGCGAGAGCGTCACGGAGGGGTTTGCTCTTGATGTCTACCACTGTGTCGGTGTATTTATTCTCCCAGTCGAATTTTCGACGCACGGTAAATATATACTGGTCCCATTCGTTCGCGTCAGGATCATCGACAGTTTCTGTGAGCTTATAATTATGTATGGTGTCATCCCAAACTACATGGATATAACACAGTTATCAGCACGTAGCCGCCAAGCATTCGTTGGGAGGGTTGAAGGGAAGATAGGGTCCTTACGTTCATCCACACGCTTGAAGGCAACTTTCGATGCACGTTTTCGTTTTTTGGACTTGCTCTTCAGCTGAGTACGTTGTGAACCTGTGTAAGAATTAGCAACCAGCAACCCGAGGGGAGGGGCGGTTTTCTGCTCTGAGCGGTAGAGCCTTGTTGATAACACTTACTTTGCTTCAGGCGGAGAGCCGCTAGCTTCTGCTGGGTAGTTCGAAGCTGTTCTTCCAAAGACTCAACATCACTTTCTTCCTCAGATTCATCTTCCTGGGTCTTTCGGGATTTCTTATGCTTCTTTTTGGTTTTGGCCTTTTTCTGTTTCTTGGTATGTTTGTCATCGGGTTCCGAATCCTCTTCAGTGCTTTCCGACTCGTCATCGTCAGAGGGAGCTTGTTTCCGAGACTTCACCTTCTTCTTCTCCTTCTCTTTGGCACGCTTCTTCTTCTTCTTATGAGAATCCGAGTCGGACGATTCTGAGTCTGAATCTGAAGAGTCCGAAGACGAGGAACTGGAGCTTGACGAGGAAGAATCGTCACTATCACTGCTTGAGGAATCCTTGGCTTTCTTTGATTTCTTCTTGTCCTTTTGCTTCTTCTGAGCATTGGCTTTCACGCTGATATGCTTTTTGCAGGAAGTTTTCTTCGGAGCCGAGTCTGGAGGCGCCGAAGACAGTTTCAACTCAGACTTTGCGTTTGTCTCTGGAGAACCATCCACATCTTGCTTCGTCTGCGCAGCATCAGTTTTGCCAGACGACGAAGCTACCTGGTCAGACATTGTGTGCAAAAGTATCTCGTCCTGGATATTCTCTGTCTGTCGCGGGGAGCCTGAGGGAGAAGGGGAGGAGGGAGTGAAAACGGGGGTTGTGCTGGGGTCACGGGAATCCGAGTCAGAGTTAGATTGCTGTGTTGTACGAGTAGCTGGGGAGGATAATAGGTCGGGGTTCTTTCTGGATGACTCTTCTGTTGGAGGAACCGGCATCTATAGAGCAAGAGCTAAAGGACTATCTGTCAGATGTCAGAGGCAAGAAAGACAAACGGATCGCGGGAACTATGATAAAGTAAAATCCCAAAAAAAAAAAAAAAAAAAAAAAAAAAAGGTCTCTAAGGTAGTTAGTTGAACAACCAACGGAGAGGGAACGGGATCTGGGAATCATTTTATAGAAAATTGCTGGCGAAGGATCTAACCTGAAAAGACTTGCGGAGAGCGGTGAGGGCAAAAAGGGTTAATAACGAGGCAAATAAAAGGGTGAATGGATGGATACAACAACGGCCGTAGATTTCAGGATGACCAAGGAGTACAAAATTGGATCTGAATGAGACAGCCAGGGTTCATTCTCTTGAAGGGGACGACGCACCGATTTTTTTATATTTCCTTCAAAGACTGAGGCAGCAGCCACGACATCAGCCACCAACAAGGCACAAGGAACCTCCGTCGATGGAACGAGCGATGAATTGTCAAGCGGAATCGGGGACACCAAGATAGCAAGCCCAGAGCCGATGGTTGCCTGGTAAGAAGCGATTCGGGAACCGGGGTGGACGCAGGAGGAATGTCGGGGAGAGCTGGCACTGGCAGGCGGTATCTCGTCCGGGGGTTTACTGGGCAAGTTGAGGGTGGATGTGATGGAGCAGAGATGACTGGACAGGGCGAATCCCGCATGCAGCTGGGCTGGTCGCTTGCCAGGTTGCCAGGATCTGGAATCCAGCTCGTTTGAGTCGTGGTGCCGCCAGCAACGCAGCGAGTGGCGCTCGGTCGTCGCTGAGTGGACAAACGCCAGCGAGTTCCACACGTTTTAAAGTCTTAGCGGCCGGGAGAATTGGAATCAGGCGTGAGGCCTAGCCAATGACACACATTTGGGGGAACGGAGGAGGCTGCAGTCGACTCAGAGATGGCATTTGGATGGGCTCATGCCTCTCGCCTTGGGGGGAACCAACTCTCCAACTCTGCCTGGGGAGCCCGAAACCTGCTTGATGGTGCTTCTTGGAGGCGATCCGAAGGTTGCGATGTCCCGTTTGTTATTATAGAGCTCGCAGGCACAGGTAGGTAGGTACTAGCGTGTCACATTGAGGTACACATTTGCGCTGGACACGCTTGGCGAGTACAAAGGGGTGACATGGAGTTACTTCATGCTTCTTCCGCCAGCACCAAGTTTCCTTTCCTTCTTCTGCTTCCATTCAGAATTCGTAATTCTCACAGTCTGCTAGATCCCGATCAAGCTCAAGTTCCCGCTAACCGAAGCTGTTCTCGGGCTGGCCCAATGCGGAATGGCGGCTGTCTTCATCGTTCAACCGTTCAAAGGACAATTCCACCTCTATCACACCGGTATTCCATATCTTCGGGGTATGCCCTTGTCACATTCCCCCAGCAATGAGTCTGGCCATCTGCACACACTTTAAATCTTGTTACCCCCAAAAGCGCACTGCAACACTAATGTTGTGCAAGATCCCAACAGTCCTCGAGAATCTCGTGTGAACACATTCGCCCCATCCCGTTGGTCTGGAATCGTATTCCTATTTCATATATCCCCTATCTCTGTATTTACGGGTGCTGATGGCTCCAACTGTTGTTTATACCCCCGAACTGGTCTGTAGAGAAGCGATCACACGAGATACCATTCGCGTTTACAATGTCCTGTGACTTATGTGATGTATGGAATGCGAGCTTGGTAACAGCAAAGAATAGCAGAGGATCCTACACTCTAGGCAACTGACTGTCTCGATTTTCCTCTGTTAGAACTTGTTTTTATCAACGCGATACTGACACCGATATGATGTGTCTGGGTGAAGGAACAAGTTGCTCTCGGTTTGCTGGCAATGTATGTATGGCTAATTTCTTTGATTCTTCTGCGCTCTCGGCCATGCTAGAACCAATCTGATCGGCATCAGAGGCGGGTCAATTGTGTGGCCTGCCGCTGCATGCACGGAGTTTGTCGGCTGGAGCAAATGGGCGCGGCGGTGAAGTTTCGGCCCATGCACTACCAAAACAGCCGCCAGGTCGACGTCTTGTATTACACGGCATCCTTGTCCCAGTTGGCGAATTGGCTCTCTTACGTTGGTGGCAGCTCGAGAGTCACGGCCAGTCGGGAGGCCGAATGAACGGATATTATCATTTTGCTTTTTTTAATTGGGAGAAGAGCACCGCCAAGTGGTGTTGAAAAAAAAGAAAAGAGAGAGAAAAGAAAAGACAACTTTTCCAATTAACATTTTTACTATCCAGGAAATACAAAAGATAGAAGAGCTATTTTCACTGATGGCCCATTGCACAAAACTACCTATCCACCAAATAAATAGTCATTGAACCCCTCTTCACACCCCCAGTCGCGAAGCTGCAGCCCAGAAGCAATCGAGAAGCAATTACTAGAAAAGAAAAAAAAAAAGTCAAGAATCACCTTCAAAGCTTCCATTCTATCACCAGCCTATTTCATAGACTGGAGTAACATTGGAGGAGGGGGATGCCGTGTTGTTAAAATTATGCGGAGTCCTCTGCGTGGTTCTCCTCCTTACGTCCAATTTCCATTCTGGACATGTTCTTATTCAATTCCTTGAACCTCTTCTGAACAGCGGCAGGTGGGTATTTTTTCCCACCAGCGGCGCCAATGGCGTCAGAAACACTACGCCATTTGTCGTTTTCGAATTTCTCCTCGATCTTTCTCTTGAAGCGGAGCAGGCGCTCCTCCTGTATATATGGAAAGCGCCATCAGTAACAAGGAAAAATTGCATTGTGGTCGGCTACATGCACTATGCACCATGTGCCATTGAACAATAACGCAAGGGATTTAAGGGGTAATGAGACGTACGTCCTCTGGCGTGAAGACCACAAAATTGGCCTTGATACGACCATAGCGTCCACAGAGAGTGCTCCCTCCAACCTTCTCCCCAGTCATCTCTTCCCACGCCTGGCGGATCTCGCCCCAGGATTTATTCTCCTCGTCCTTCATGCGGAGCAGCATCCTGTCTTCGGGGCTTGCATTCTCGTATGAAGTAGGCATGGCGCGTGCGCCGACTTTCGCCTTCTCCCCAGATGCAACCCCTTTGCTGCCCTTGGCCGGAGTGCGCTGTTTCTTGGTTGGAGATTCATCCTCGCCCTCGCCATCGCCATCACCGCTGGCCTTATCAGTAGCTGTCTTTCGACCACGCTTGCGTGGGGTGGCAGTGGCTTTCCCATTTGCCTTGGCCTTTTCACGGGAGATGAAAGGGTTAGCTAGGCTCTTCACAAAAGAGAAAAGTGAAGACAGAGTGCAGGGGCGATAGAGCACTCTCCGAAACTGATTGAGTCGGGTTGATCATTTGCATCCAATCATGCAAAACTTACCTTTTCGCCGTTCCCATTTGCGGTATTCCCATTTTCAAGGTCCTCTTGTTTGATCACCTTCATCTTATCGCCGTTGGTTTCGCCATCGGAAAAATATTCAAGCTTCAGTTTACCATTGCCCTCGATATCATTGGTTGAAGCGAAGTCAGACATTGTGTGTCGTTTCGTGAAATGAATGCTTCAGTTACGGAAGTGATTCTCTATTGTCACGGAACTATCTCAAGCAAGCTTTCTAGCTGTCGTGGTAGATAGGCACCAGCCAGGCTGAAGTGTTGTTGGGCTGTTGGGGTTGTTTGTGAAGGGAGAAGAAAGGAGACTATTTTGGTAATTGAAATGGGAGGGCTGAGGAGCAACCTGACTTCAGACAACTCCCAGGAAAGTTGAAGGAGTATTGATGATGCAGAGAGTGAGGGAGTAAGAGAGAAAATGGGATAGGATCAATCCCTGAATAGAGTTGATGAGGAGTCTCAAAGAAGCATAGAGGAGGGAAGGTCAAGAGAGGAGACAGTGGAAGAGAGAAACAAAACAGAACAGCCAGACAAGTAGGTTCTGTTGGGTTGTTGAGAAAAGGGGGTGAACTGTCTACAAACTCTCACTTTTTCTTGCAGAAATGTTCTGATTTAGAATCTTTGCACTGCAGGAACAAATTTCTACTGAGATTTTGCTATTTTCCATGTTTCAGCAAGAACACATCACTTTCTGAACAACTAGGTGCTTGTGGCAGAGACCAGTACACTTTCACTCCAACAGTGAAGTTCTTACAACACTCCAGAAATGGAGGGGATACAAAGGGGCAAGATATATACACCCTGTGTGTTCACGGACGGTGTTCTGCAGTTGCCTGTGGTTGGTATCCCTTTCTCAATTTTTTTTCGAAGCTCTCGTTTTCGACCCCTAGGCTTCTACTTCGAACATTCACTTTTCATGGCTTTTCTATCATTATCTGCTGGTCCCTTCCCCCCTCTTCCAATTTCCATACCTCCGATATCCCCTTGCGGCTTAGACGCCGCTAAAGTTGGACCAGTCACTGCTTGCTGGTTATTTTTACCGGTTGCCATGACCTGCGCCTTCTCCTTGTTCTTTACGAAGTTTATTCACTGATATATGCCTTGACATGTTAATTATTTATCATACGTGAGCGCTCTCATGACGTTTGCCATTAGGGCACTGGAGGATGGCCCAATTCCGGCGTCTTGGGAACAGGATTGTTAAGTAGGGATACATGTCCGTTCTTTTTTCTATTCACCTGGCACATTGACATGGGATGATACATATGGCAGCTCAGGTGTGAATACAGAGTATATATGAAACACTACCGCGTGCCGAGATGCGTATTAGAGCGAAAACAAAATGCATACTCAGCCCAAGCATCTTGTTCTGAGAGTAAAACATCCCACATTGATTTGCTAAGAAAAGCGCAAAAAAGGAATTTGTTATGCTGTTAAACATCGGCCTCCCCCAATTTAGAGACTGTATGCATTCCCAATGCATCAACCTCAGACACAAATACGGCATGGCATGCCCAGCAATCACCAAGGAACCCAGGCCGAAAGCAAAATCCAAATAATGAGTGACGGAAAATCTCCCCTCTTACTTCACAATGTTGCACGGCAAAAACCAAAAGAACTTCACGGCCCTACAGCCTAAACCTCGCTACCGAACCCCACGCCACCCCCCTCCAACAGATGGCTGTTTAAGAAATTCCATGGAAATGGAGAAGGGTTTTGGGGAATGAGTCTGGGGCTTTTTAGCAACACTGTAGTGTGGTACGTACATGTACATGTACGTATGGGAAATCGATTGTTTAAATCAGTAATATGTGGCTGATTAGCTCGCTCGATGGGAGGGATATACAAGTCCCACCTTGAAAAGTAGTGTACCTACGGAATCGTACGTCCCTATACGGTAAAAGCGATAGCGAGTGATATGAGAAAAAAAAAAAAAAAGAAAAGAAAGGAAAGGAAAAGGAAATCACCGTTAACTTTCGTCCGGGCGCATGTGCATCTTGGTGACCCGCCAATTGACGGGCTGAACGATGACATAAACGACACAGAGTATGGTATTCATGTGATAAAACACAGTCATAGAAATCAAAAAAAGAAGAAAAACTAAATGGCAACAAGAAGAACCGTAGAGGCCGATGGGCCCTGTTAAATTCTAAACAGATGTCAGATCCCACCCAGCCAAAGCAAAGGATATATATATGGTCAAGGTCAAAAACTGAGAAAAGATGCTCCGGACTAACTGAAACACACAACCCAACCCCCTGTCCCCCCGCCCCGCCCCGCCCCGCCCATCCAGATATCAAAGTCAGAGTCAAACAAAACAAAACCAGATGATATTTCCATACATGTCATTTTCCGTTATTCATATGACCTTTCGCTCCAGATATCCCGTACGCTGTCCAGCAGCAAATACATAAAGAGTATAGAGGGAAACAAAGGAAACGAAGTGGGGTTAAAACAGCCACTGCCAAATGCTACGCCACACAATTTCTCTCCTCCATTCAATCATCGCCACCGTCGCGCTCATTGCCAGAAGGGAGAAAACGAGGCGGTGTATCATCACTTTCCTTTCGGGGAACTACGGCGCGGATCTTGGTGCCAACAAAGCCTCGACGGTCCCGGCCGGTCCGACCCCGGCCAAGCCAGTTGTGTTTGAGAGCTTTGCTGAGGGTATCAATCTTCTCCTGCGCTTCGTCGTCGGTTTGTACACTGGCTAGCACACTGATGCATTGGAGCATGCGGCCAGCAGTTTCGGTGATGAGATGTGATGGATCTGCAGATGTGGAAGTAGTGCGTAACGGGAGCGATTGTAGGGTTGGATTGAGGGTGGAGCCCTGTGGTGGAGACATGGATGTATATGACGATGTGGAAACATATTCGGGGTTTGAGGTGTTGGATGCAGCGCGACTGCGGGACATGGAGGCGACAACGGAATCAGAGGAGAAACTGCCAGCGGCGCTGAGGAGAGTGGAGGATTGGGAGTTGTAGCTTCCAAAACCGGAGTCAAGGGCTGATGCGGTGCTCGGTCGACTGGTCGGAGTCGTGCTGAGAGCACGGACATTCACATGGATGCTTTCGAGGCTGAGGCGCGAGAAGGTTGTCTTTAACATTTCGTAGCGGGGGATAATAACGTTGTCGCGGAAGGAGATGAGCACTATGGTACGGACATCGAGTTCATCGCCCATAGACCTGTTTGAGGATTCGCCGTTGGGTAATGCGCCCCAAAACTCTTTCGCTTCGCGAGGAGTCATGATCGACCCACGCCCTTTGAACTCCAGGTCTAAAGGAAGAAAAACAGCTTGGATAAAGGGAAGTACCACTCCAAATACCAAAACCCACATCTCAACGAGGTGCGGTACAACGCGCTCGTCTGGAGCCGGATGAAGCGAGTGACTTAAGGAGCTAAAGCCAGTTTGCAGTAGGTCCCGCAAATCCTCCACTACGACAGAGGGTATATGTTTCATCACGCACTGTTGTATATGGATAGAAACAAGTTTGTTCAGGTCTTCTAGAGCAACGCGAACATCTTCCCCTTCGAACAGAACCAAAAGCTTTGCCTTTAGAAAGTCCCATGCGTCTTCTGGAGCCATGTTATGGAGGCCAAAGCCTTGCAAAGTTTCTTTTAAAGAAGTCTCCCCGCCGTATACATTCGGAGCTGTGTTGCCAGGGCCGCCATAAACAGAGGACGAGCTAGTGCCGAGTGCTCCGTTAATCGTCCGTTCATCTGTGTCTCGATGTCCGATCTCATGGGCAGCGGCGGCAGAGGCTTTTTCTTCCTTTTTCTTCTCTCGTAGCGCTCGACCTCCATGACGCAGGTCAAGCCCACTCTTCGATTTAGCGAAGGCCGTCGTCGACGGCGATTGTGGCGTGAAGGAGTAGAGTGACTGAGGAGCACTAGGATCTAAGGGTTTAGAATTGCTTGATGCTGAGGATAGGGAAAGGTTGAAATGGTCATCCTTGTCTTTCAACTTTAACTTTTGTCGTGATAAAAAGTGGTGTTTATGCGCCTTGTCTTTGTCCCTATCCTTCTCTCTTTCACCTGTTGCCGGTCGGTCGGCAAGCACCACCGTTGTTGCAGACGAATTTGTTAGGTTGTACATCGAGGAGTTGGCAGAAGTGGAAGATTCGATAAGGCTAGACGCGGAGGCATTCACCATTCGTGACAGGCCACTTGGGCCTGGTAAAGGCAGATGATTGTTAGGAGACTGCAGAGCCTTGTTTTTATCTCCATCCTTGTCCCTTGATAGGCCAATATGTTTCGGTTTTGAAAATATTTTAATCTTAGACTTCTCCCCCTTCTGCTTATGCCCAGTCTCTGAGGAGGTATAATCGACATTCGGTGACGAAGGCACGAAGCCTGGACTCCTGGGAAATGCAACATTGGCAGCAGTTGTTGCCGCAAGTGCACGTCCCCCAACTAGCCCATTCGAGTATTGCTGTCCTGAAGGGCTGTGATGGATGTGCTCCTTGGAACCCTTTCTCGCTACATTATCCTGGGGAAGCCTACTCGGCTGTGACCGATTCCGCAGGTGGCGCGAACTTGCCTGGTGTTGCATAGCAGCTTGGGCAGCTATTTGAGAGGCTGACAAGTTCGCCATAGTAACGGGTGTTTGTTCGGATAATGAGGCAGTGGGAAGAGACGGTTCAAAGAAACCCTGTGAGTGCTGGCGGGGTCTGTGGTTCTGGAATTCCGGAGGTGGGGGTAGAGGAAGCGCTTTTTCGGATAACGGATCATTTGGTGGCATGTGAGGCGCTGATGGACGTGAAAAATTGGGAAGAGAAGTGTTACTGTTATTGGCGCTTGCTGACGGTTTTCGAGGGCTAGTTATCGAAGGTTTCACCCCGTACAAGGTGCGCTTGGTCAAATTGAGAGAGGTGAGATTGGACGAATTAGACGAGGTATCGCTGCTGGAGGAACCCGGCCGCACAGAGTGATCGCTTGCAGCAGCAGGATTGGGGGACTCTGGTCGCATGGGAAAGATCACATCTGCACGGCGGAGAACGGGACTGCGGTTGCTCATGGTGCGCAATCAAACGATGAGAGCTTGAAGCCAGGTAGTTGGTTGCTATGATCGATCAGGACATCGCAGCCAAAGGAATGATCATGGATGAGAGAGAAATGGAGGTAGCATTGGACCGTGTTCCAGAGTGATATTATTGCATCACTATTCGTATATGCGTATGGGCATTTCGCTGGAGATGCCAGGCGTAGGCTGCTTCTCCCCGCTGGCTCGAAGTGTTGCTGGAATGATGATGATGATGGATGGGTGGAGTGGAGGATTAACTACGAGTGGTTAACGGAAGAATCATAATTAGTAACTAGCGTGTTTATTATAGGAAGGCCGCCAGCTAAACATTCTGAGCAAGGCCATTTCCACACTCACCAATACATTTAACACACTCCCATCAAACTAACTACTACGGAATACACTTGACCATCAATTCAAATACCTAATCCAGCTTTTTATCAATGACTTACCCTCTGAGCGATGATTACTGCACCAGGTTTGGTGTATCTAAGCCAGACCATCCTTATGTGACTAGTAATACCTTCATCGCTAGATCACATATCCCCCCTCCTCCAATTCATGAGACGTGCAACCACACTAAGGAAACTAGATTGTTGTTGTTGTTCTTCATATTTTTTCTAAGGCCATATGCAGTCTGAGACTCTGACAGCTTTCACCTCACTAGCCTACCCTTATGTTCGGCTACTCTCTCATCCTTGATGGAGAGACCTCACTATACCATTCTGGATCTAGCCCTCAAGGGGGGGCTTGCCCCACAATTGCTCACGCAATACTAAGCAGTCCCTTGTCACTTGGACTACTCCGTACTTGAGAAAGCATTCCATGAACAGCGCTTACCACTACGCCATCCACCCCCCCTAAGGAAACTAGACATGAGAGGGAGGAAATGCATCCACTGAATCGCTGTCTTATTCACCCTCCCATTGGGGGATCAGATTGGGCCAGTCACTGTCGATCTAAAGATTGTCAAGACTGTTCGAGTCGGGGACAATGAGAGCGCTCAGCTTGCTGTGGTTCAGATTCAGCAAGTTACACCCTCAGATTCTTTACCAACAGGCTTGAATCTTGTTGCCAAGATTTACGATCCTCTCTACTTCAGTCACATACAAGATGATGTGGAACCTTTCCTGTGTGTTGACCGCGACTATTCACGTGAAACTGCAACATACACTGCTCTCTCCAAGTCCAACCTTCCAGGGACAGTTATTCCGAGATATTTTGGCTCCTATACACTTCAATGGCCTGTCACAATGAGTGAAACTGTTACCACACGTTCTGTCCGACTCATTCTTATCGAGTATGTCCCTGGAGCATCCCTGCAACAATTGAACCCGGCGGACTTCTCACAGCAGTGTCGTAAGACACTCATGAAGGCAGTGATTGATGCTGAGACTCTGCTATATACACATGGCGTTCAGCACCGGGATCTACACCCTCGGAATATTGTAGTTTTAAATGACACAATAGCAAAGGCATCTGATGCTTGGGACTTTCGAATTGTTGACTTTGGACACTCTGTGCTTGGGCGTGCTCCATTACCAGAATTAGAGGGACCGGAATATCTTTCCGGGGTTCCAATCTCACCTCTGTTGCGTTGGCACAAGGCTTGGAGAAGATTTGAGTTTTTTAGTGATTGGATTGATTGGGACTGGCAATCATGGCTGGAATGTGTTTATGGACACACGCGAGCTTCTCTCACAGAACACATGGTGTCGACCTGGTTGCCGGCTATTCTGACTGAGCCTCGGGAGGTATTTATAGAAGAGTAACTTCTCATTTGAAGTGGAAATATGATTTCTCTAGATTCACGCAGGATGTTTCAATTTCTGCTTGAGATTCAGATGGTTCCTTTCATTGCATATTGAATGATGGCCAAAGTTTCTACAATATCTTCATAAAAACAAAAATGAATAAACTACTGTATGTCGCATGTTGATGTTGAGAATGCTTATGTGGAGATTCTATGCTAATATTAGTGAGATATACAGATTACTCCCGGCTGCCTGCCTTTCACCAATACGGGTCTGAGAGCTTTTTGTAAAAATGTTGCCCAGGCGGCAGCCCTGCTGCACGTGGTTTCGCGTATATACGTTCCATAACACATAACAGAAGATCAACCATCCCACATATTTTATTCCCCTTGACAGTCACATAAAATCCCCCAAGCCCACGGCCGGTAGTGAGATCCCCCGCAAGACACAAGAAACTATCAGCTTTCGCATTTATGATCCCCAATTTTCAACATGCCACCCCCCACTATTCTCGAGGCGTTTAGGCTGCAGCTCGATAACCACCATCTACCCCCGTTAAAGATAGTTACAGAAAAATTACCTCCGCTGCGAAGTCAACAGATTTCACAAGGACCCGGCCGTCTTCGTTGTCTGGGGGCGAGACACGTTTCGTCTGCGGCCCGTATCTGTGGGTCTGGATTTTTCCTCATTACGGTGGATATATTTTGCATTATTCTGAACCGTGGCTGATTAAGCCACTACGGTAGATTGAAGTTTCGGGAGAAGAAGGAGGCAATTAAGTATATCGGATTTACTCTTCAGCTTTGTCCGGACGCTCTAGCTAGAAAATACAGACTCTATTGGTTGGATATGGTGAACCCTACTGGGTAGAAGGAAGCATG